>NW_016107398.1:7019211-7193409 GCF_001604975.1 Cebus imitator | reverse complement strand
AGACCGCTAGCCAGATTAATAAAAAAGAAAAGAGAGAGGAATCAAATAGATGCAATAAAAAATGAAAAAGGGGATGTCACCACTGATTCCACAGAAATACAAACCACCATCAGAGATTACTACAAGCAACTCTATGCACATAAACCAGTAAACCTGGAAGAAATGGATAAATTCCTGGACACTTGCACCCTCCCAAGCCTAAACCAGGAAGAAGTTGAAACCCTGAATAGACCAATAACAAGGGTTGAAGCTGAGGCAGCAATTATTAGCCTACCAACCAAAAAAAGCCCAGGTCCAGATGAGTTCACAGCTGAATTCTACCAAACGTACAAAGAGGAGTTGGTACCATTCCTTCTGAAACCATTCCAAACAATCCAAAAAGAGGGATCCTTCCCAAATCATTGTATGAGACCAGCATTATCCCGATACGAAACCCCGGCAGGGACTCAACAAAAAAAGAAAACTTCAGGCCAATATCCATGATGAACATAGATGCAAAAATATTCAATAAAATACTGGCAAACCAAATGCAACAGCACATCAAAAAGCTTATCCATCACAATCAAGGAGGCGTCATCCCAGGGATGCAAGGCTGGTTCAACACAGGCAAGTCTATAAACGTAATTCACCACATAAACAGAACCAAACACAAAAACCACATGATTATCTCAATAGATGCAGGGAAGGCCTTCAACAAAATTCAACAGCCCTTTATGCTAGAAACTCTCAATAAACTAGATATTGACAGAACGTATCTCAAAATAATAAAAGCTATTTATGACAAACCCAGAGCCAATATCATACAGAATGGGCAAAAACTGGAAGCATTCCCTTTAAAATCTGGCACTAGACAAGGATGCCCTCTCTCACCACTCCTATTCAATATAGTATTGGAAGTTCTAGCCAGAGCAATCAGGCAAGAAAAAGAAATAAAGTGTATTCAAGTAGGAAAGGAGGAAGTCAAATTGTCTCTATTTGCAGATGACTTGATTGTATATTTAGAAGACCCTATCATCTCAGCCCAAAATCTCCTGAAACTGATAAACAACTTCAGCAAAGTCTCAGGATACAAAATCAATGTGCAGAAATCACAAGCATTCCTATACACCAATAACAGTCTTAAAGAGAGCCAAATCAAGAATGAACTGCATTCACAATTGCTACAAAGAGAATAAAATACCTAGGAATACAACTAACAAAGGATGTAAAGGACCTCTTCAAGGAGAACTACAAACCACTACTCAAGGAAATAAGAGAGGACACAAACAGTTGGAAAAACATTCCATGCTCATGGTTAGAAAGAATCAATATTGTGAAAATGGCCATACTGCCCAAAGTAATGTATAGTTTCAGCGCTATCCCCATCAAGCTACCTATGACCCTCTTCACAGAACTGGAAAAAATCACCTTAAACTTCATGTGGAACCAAAAGAGAGCCCACATAGCCAAGTCAATTCTAAGCAAAAAGAACAAAGCTGGAGGCATCATGCTATCTGACTTCAAACTATACTACAAGGCTACAGTAATCAAAACAGCATGGTACTGGTACCAAAACAGAGATATAGACCAGTGGAACAGAACAGAGGCCTCAGAGGCAATGCCACACATCTACAACCATCTGATCTTTGATAAACCCAGCAAAAACAGGCAATGGGGAAAGGATCCCCTGTTTAATAAATGGTGGTTGGACAACTGGCTAGCCATGTGCAGAAAGCAGAAACTGGACCTCTTCCTGACACCTTTCACTAAAATTAACTCCAGATGGATTAAAGACTTAAACATAAGACCTAACACCATAAAAACCCTAGAAAACCTAGGCAAAACCATTCAGGACATAGGCATAGGCAATGACATCATGACTAAAATACCAAAAGCATGGGCAATAAAAGCCAACATAGACAAATTGGTTCTAATTAAACTCCAGAGCTTCTGTACAGCAAAAGAAACAATCATTAGAGCGAACTGGCAACCAACAGAATGGGAAAAAAATGTTTGTAATCTCCCTATCTGACAAAGGGCTAATATCCAGAATCTACAAAGAACTAAAACGGATTTACAAGAAAATAACAAAAACCCATTTAAACGTGAGTGAAGTACATGAACAGACACTTTTCAAAAGAAGACATATATGTGGCCAACAAACATAAAATAATGCTCATCATCACTGGTCATTAGAGAAATGCAAATCAAAACTACATTGAGATACCATCTCACGCCAGTTAGAACAGCAATCATTAAAAAATCTGGAGACAACAGATGCTGGAGAGGATGTGGAGAAATAGGAACACTTCTACATTGTTGGTGGGAGTGTAAATTAGATCAACCATTGTGGAAGACAGTGTGGCGATTCCTCAAGAACCTAGAAATAGAAATTCCATTTGACCCAGCAATCTCGTTACTGGGTATATATCCAAAGGATTATAATTTTTTCTATTATAAAGACACATGCACACGTATATATATCGTGGCACTGTTTACAATAGCAAAGACCTGAAACCAACTCAAATGCCCATCGATGACAGACTGGACAAGGAAAATGTGGCACACATACACCATGGAATACTATGCAGCCATAAAAAACAATGAATTCGTGTCCTTTCTAGGGACATAAATGAATCTGGAAACCATCATTCTTAGCAAAGTGTCACAAGAACAGAAAATCAAACACCACATGTTCTCACTCATAGGCAGGTGTTGAACAATGAGAACCACATGGACACAGGGAGGGGAGCATCACCCACTGGGGTCTGTTGGGGGGGGACTAGGAGAGGGACAGTTGGGGGTAGGGAGTTGGGGAGAGATAACATGGGGAGAAATGCCAGATATAGGTGACAGGGATGGAGGCAGCAAACCACATTGCCATGTATGTACCTATTCAACAATCCTGCATGTTCTGTACATGTACCCCAGAACCTAAAATGCAATAAAATATATATATATATATAAAATTACACACACAAAAAAAGAATTTAGTCATGTGACCTTTTAAGAAAGCCTGGAAAACATCGTCTCTATGAGACTGCCCGGCTAAAATTCAGGGGCTCTATGAAAGAGAAAGCAGGTGTGGGAACAGTTGACAGCCTCTGTTACATTGATTAAGACAGAACCCTGCCCATGGAGAATGTACAGTGTGCAGACCAAGAAACCACGGCAATGCAGTGGCCAAGAAAAGCAGCACTATTCATTTACTCAAGAAACATTTATTTATTAAGGCCTACATGCATTCAGGAAATAGATGTGAAAGTACAGTCCTCTCCCTCAGTGGGCTCATGGTCTTAGGGTACAAAGTCATCGAATGTACCAGGTGCTTGCTATGGTTTAAAGGTTTGTCCACTCTAAAACTCATGTTGAAATGTAACAGTACTGAGTGGGACCTTTAAGAGATGGTTAGCCTTCCCTCATGGGTAGGATTAATGCCACTATAAAACGGTGAGTTCAGCCGTGTTTTGCCACTTTGCACTCCCTCCTTCTGCCATGTGAAGGTGAAGCATTCCTCCCCTCACCCGGGATGAAACATTCAGGATGCCATCTTGGAATCAGAATTACTAAACCTGCTTGCACCTTGACCTTTAACTTCCCAGCATCCAGAACTATGAGCCAATAAATTTCTCTTTATAAATTGCCCTGTTTGTGGTATTTTATTACAGTAGCACATAACGGACTAAGTGCTGTAAAGGAAACATTTGTTTATTCACCACACCCCTGCTGCATAATATTCCATGCACCTGTCCTAGGGCTCTAGGGATAAAAGACACAACGCTTTCCCTCAAAGTGACTCACTCTTTAAAAGGAGAGACAGACACCTAATCAGACAACTGCAATCTGCATGGTTAATGCTGTGACTGTGATAAGGCCAGGGACCCTTAACACAGCCTGGAGCTCTTGCAGGACCAGAGAGCCTTCCCAATGCTTTAACACTAGGTGGGACCCCAGAGTCTTGGTGCAACCCCGGGGAGCAGCCTGTAAATGACTGAAATTGAGTTTCTCACAAGCCCAGCTAGGAGGATCAAAGTTGGATCTAGATTTATATTTTAAACAATACAGGCAAAAAATATATTATTTGCACACTGGGTTATACACTAAGATTTATTTCCACCACACAAGTGTAACTCTAGGAAACTATGGGCTCAGAAGGCCGAACCTGGACGATTCCCAGAGGCAGGAAATAGGTTTAGAGTGTTCAGAGGATGCACAGTGAGTGATTCATTTACCTCCTCCGCATCCCAGAACTTCACAGTGTTACTCCCGCCAGATGGGAATGTGATGGCTATTGGGTGGGGGTAAAGTAAAGGCTGTGTGCCCTGAGCCAGCCACTCCCTTTGAATCTCCCCCAAGGACAAAGTCCACAGCCCCTGGAAAACTTGTTCTTGAGTTTTATTATCTCGATGGCCAAAAACATTATTTGTCTAACCAAAATCACTACTACCTTGAATTAAAATCCACTTTTTCTTATTTGGGCTTTGAAGGGCTAGGACAGTGTTTGTCGCCCTAAATTATGAGAAAATGCTTTCTAAGCTATCAAGTCTCATAAAAATATTAAGTGGTTTTGTTTTCATCATAGGTAAGATCATGTAGCAGGTGAGGTGGAAGCTAAATTTTATTGAATAACACAGCCCTTGCCAGCAACTTTGCTAAGCACATTATGTACATTACCTTCCTGTAAACTTACCATAGCCCTGCCAGGTAAGCATTACTTTACTCATTTTCCAGACGGGAAAATGAAGCACAGAGAGGTCAAGTAACTTGCCCATGGTCATACAGCTAGTTTGTGGCAGAGCCAGGACTAGAACCCAGGTCTGTGTGACTCTTTTCAATCTTCCATAATCCAAGAAGATTGTAATTAGGTCATCCATAGTCTTTTCTTCTCTAATTAGGTCATCCATAGTCTTTTCTTCTCTATGTTAAGCAACTCTAGCTCTATTTAACTTTTTATTCTTTTTATGATGGATATTTCATCTGATAGAATATCTGACAGTTTTTGAAGATTAAAAGCTATTCTTGAGAGGTACAAATAGGTGGAATTGTCTTAGGAGCTTAGTATATTATAACCTCTGAGGATAGTTTAAATCTTAAAATCCTACTACTCCTGGGATCTTAAGACAATTATGTCCATTTGGGGTCACATGTGAAGTGCTTAAAACAAAAGTGAAGACATATTGTCAATGAGTTTTATTGTGTCATAATAAAAACTTCATTAATGAATTTTGAAAAACTTAATATCCAGCCATCAAAACCATTTGGAATGCATAATGTTTGTGTGTCAGGGGAAGGGGGTGGTATGCCTGAGGAAGGGGAATTCTTGCATACATTTGTTCTCCATAGTTAATTCTGCCGCCTCACCTTGGTTATGCCAACTTTATCCTGTGCTTTTTATTTGCATGAGACAAACATCAGAAAAATTCCGATAGCATCCTACAATATACCTGACCAGTAATCCTCAAAACTATCAACGTTATCAGAGAAATTGTCACAGCCTAGAGAAGCCTAAGGAGATATGGTGACTACATGTACTGTGCAGTCCTGGATGGGTGGAACAGAAAAACGACCTTAAGTAAAAACTAAGGATGTGTAAATAAATTATAAACTTCAGTTAATAATAATGTTTTCTTTAAAAATCACCCATCAGCTCCAACTGGGTAATAATGTTCTTCAAGGATGAGGCTCAAGGATGGAAGAGACTAAGGAATAGATGAACCTCACAGTGGGGCAGCAAAAGTGTATGAACCCAAGGAGGAGACCTCGACCCTGCTCAGCCTCCAGCTGCTGTCCCAGCCTTAGGGGCCATCATCTCCAGCTGCTGTCTCAGCCTTAGGGCCATCATCTCTCCTACTAGTGTGACATGAGCCCTCTGGCCAATGATGGTCTTGGGTTCTTGACCAGCAAGGGTCTCCGATAGCATCCACACTCATCCCAGACCACTTGATTTATGCCATGTAAGGCAAGTCCATCATCTCTCATTCACCACCTTTCAGTTGGTCATTGATTTAACTTGGCAAGATTTAAAAACAATCCCCACCACCTTGTTAAGCTCTCCCATTAATTAGCAGAGGAAGAAATGCAGTTATTGGAAGCAACCTCTCTGCAGCACACTTCTCCCTGTTTGGCAAATTAAAAGCATTTGGATAAAACTCTTCCGTGGTCCCAATCAATAGCTCAAGCCATAATTATTCAGCGGTGCTTGCAGTTTTCTGTGCTGACAGCCGGCTGGGTGTCCTGATCTGTAATTGTTTCATATGCTTATGCGGCTTGTCTCTTCCCATGACTGGGGTCTGCAGCAGACTAATCAATAGCATCTTTGGGGAAACTGGGGAATGGAGCTGCCAACATCCAAACCTGCTCCGCCCTCCCCATCTCTCCAGGTGAGATGTTAACCACAGTCACATAAGGCTCTTTTTTATGTTCCTGCTTTTACCCACTTGATGTGCAGCCGAGCAGCACTTTTGGGAGGCCAAAAAATACCCACTTTATAGGATAATTGTGTAATATCAGGCTTAGATTGTGTGTAGTGGTTATGTGCCAAGAAGCAGTAAACAATAAAATCTTAATAACTTAGATTTTACCAATTTCAGAATTACTGATAATTTGGATGGAATGTGAATTTTTGAAGTTTGTCTTTCCTCAAGGAGATCTTTGCCTAAAGGAAGATGTAGCTTCAGATTGTAAACAAAACTGCAGGGGTAGATGTTTAAGGTATTTCAGAGGATAACATTTTTTCAGTATCGCCTGTCAGTCTTTTACAAGTGCCCAGTTACACACAGGCAGCCAACATGTTCCTTCCAAATCCTTTTGGAGTCTGACAGTAGAAATAAAAAAACTCCAATCCTACATCTGTATTTCCCTAGACAGGTTACTTAGCTTTCTTTCTGAGTCAGTTTTGTTTTATTTTGTTTTTCTGCAAAATGGAAATATGGCCTGTCAACTTCCTAGGGGTACTGTAAGAACAGTAAGATGAAATAAAAAATATGACAGTGGCTTTTAAATGTAAAAAAATAGTATGTCAGCTCATTATTTCACACATTAAAAAGTATTTTAAACACCTGTGGTTACTTTTTGGTTTTATTTTCTTTTTTATATTTTGCCTATTTAGGCTTACTCCCCATGTTCTTAAAAGTAACCAAATTAATTCTTTTAAGAATCATTAACATAGACTAACTTAGGTTATATTCCCATCCGTGAACAATTAGATCTGAAAAGACTGCCTTTTTACATGAAAGGGAACATGATACCACAGGTTCCAGTGTAAACCTGAGCCCGGGTAGTTTGCACCAAGTGCACTGATTATTAAGTATGATTAGAGACTATACTAGATCAAGGTATTGAGGCTCTTCTAGAGTATCCTGGGAATTATATCATAAATGACTATCCCTTGGGTTCAAAGCTGAGGCACTTCCAAAATTATGGATACTCTTCTTAAGAAGCTGTGGTTTCTGAGGATCTGACCACTTCTCTGTAGGAGAAAATGTCTTGACAGCCTGGGCAAGGTGCTGGAACCACACAGCCATGGAATCTCTTTCCCATGATCCTTTTGAAACTGTCTGCAGTTCCCCCAGTCATCAACACCCTCACCTAGCTTTTAATAAATGCCCATATGCACATGGTCTTGTAAAAAGTAAGCTGCCTGGAAGCGTAAACAATCATGTAAATGGATGATGTCACTGATGTTGACCTGAGCCTCCTGCTGTGCTATGTACTGAACATACATGTCACCATGCCCTTGGAAGGACTATCAGTGTACCTTGACATCATTTTTTTGTTTCCTCCAGGACTGAACCAGCTTGGATAGGGTTCAGAAAGAACTTACATTATACCAAATCCAAGGCATTTTAGCATCTGTATTGAAAGACTTATTCAAGTTAGCAGAGATAGTTCATAATCATTGTTATTCTATTTTCATTTTCTCACATTCAGCCTTCATCAGCTACCACCCATTCTTCACATTTTTAAAAATTAAATGTGAATAACATTGCATATATTCTGTGAGCCACTCTCTCCTTATGTCAGAGGAGATATTAACGCAAACCAGTCAAAAATCTCTGGAAACACAGAGTGGGTTGGAAATAACTGTCTCTTTAAATGAAAGAGAACATGAAAACCGATGGTTTCAGTCTGAGAGTGAGCCACACTTTATCCTGGAAGAATTATTAGAAAGAAAGGGACATATATTTCTGTTGACACTGTATATTAAGTGAACTTTCTAAACCCTATTTGTCTGTATTGAATAAATATGCTAAGAATTTCCTACCATGTCCTGTATTTCTTCCGGTTTTAAATCAAAGGGATTAAGACTCCTAATTAAGACACTGGAGGAAGACCTGATCGGTTTTACTAGTGCAAATTAGTTCAGAGGCCCAGAGCTGCTCCTTTCTGTTTGCTGGTATGGGACGTTTGTTTGATTTAACATGATTGAGGAAATGAAATATCCCTAAGACAAAGAACCAATATTGTACTTCTGGAGAGTGGCTGAAGGGAAACTGGATTGGAATTGCACATTAGTAGTGGATTGAAAATAAAACCATAGAAGGAAAATGGTGTGATGACTAATCATTTGAAATAGACTGCACCTTCTTCTTCATCCTTTTTTTTTTTTTTTTTTATAAAGGAACATAAATGAGTCTCAGTTCTCTAACAAGGTCCTATGAGCTTGGGACATTGTCCTTCCTTACTTCGGTACCTGTCAAGGTTTTAGATGCATTATCTTGTTATTATTCACAATATTTCTATAAAATAGCTATTATTATTACCCTTATTTAACAGATAAGGAATCTCATACTTCAAACAAAGATACAGTAAATCTTTACTCGGAAACTGTGACTTAAAGCAAAAGATACAGCAGGTCATCGAATAATGTTATTTCCTGCAATAATGTCATTAGGTTTCATCATGACATCGATGAGGAAAAAAAAGTTTAATATGTCTTGTTTCACTTAAAGTCACAGTTTCCAAGAACCCACTTAAAGTCAAAGTTTCTAAGGCTCCATTGATGTTGTCAAGTGAAGACCTACTATACTGACCTCAGGTGAAGAATTCTGTGAGATCTTGGTGGCTGTTTCTGATTCTATTGATCCATATTCATTTAGAAAGACTGAGAAGGAAGATCTTCATCAAAGACAGTACAGTCTTATCCAGTTTTGGTGTTGCATTTTGTGTGGTTTGGTTTTATTCCTATTTAGTGGATCTGGTCAGGCCAGGATGATTCCCCAAGGGCAATGGGGAAAGAGGCAGGATGCACAGAGTGCTCATGTATTATCAGCTGAAATCAGACCACAGGCAGCCTGGAATGGCTGTCTCTCATCCCAGGTCTGGGTTTGCCTTCTCAGGGCTGATTTTTTCTCTTCCCTCTCTCCTGGGGTACACGATTTGCACTTACTTTTTCAAGACTTTGGGGGCACATTTACAACTTCTGTGCTCAACAAATTCAGTTCTTTGTATCTTACATACTAGTGTTTAATAAAAATGAAAATTCTTGTGTTGTTTCAGGGAAAGGGGGCTGGGGTCCCCTGTGTGGCTGTGTGCTATGTATCTGAGGTGACAATCACCTTTGTCAGGAGATTGTTTCAGTACCTTAAGGATTGATCCCATTTTATGTCTGAGACGGCCAGTCAGACTTTGAGAAGGAAGAGGATGAAAGATGGATTGTTTTAATTTTGTCAAGTTAGATGTAATTCAGAGCAAACCCATATCAACCAGTTCCTACTTCTACTCCATGACAGATGTGAGACACACACACACACACACACACACATCAGTAAGACACAAGGATATATGTGTGTGATAGATTTGTGTGTGTGTGTGTGTGTGTGTGTGTGTGTTTATATGGTAGATGAGACACTGGAAACTTTAAGACCTGGGTTTCCATGAGTAACACATAATGGGGTAGAAATGTGTAATTGCTAGGTGTGGACTAAGTGGATTTGAAAAATCAGTCCCTAACCGTGGGATCCAGGAGTCCTGGGGGAAGATTCCAGCAATACCAATTATTGCTTTTTCTGTTGCTTATGTCATAGAAGCAATGATGTCTATGACTGTCATGTGATTTCTGGTAATGTATCAGGCCAGGGCTTAACAGGCTTCCAGAAGTGCATTGACTTAAGGTTACCCAAGATATGTTCTAATCAGATATGGGAAGACACACAGACATGGAATGACTGCCATGAAGGGAGAAGTCTGTTATACTCACAGTTCTCTAGAAACAGGAGGCACCAGGGAAACGCGAGCAGGAGAACACGTGGTGGGCAAGAGCTTCTATTGTGTTTTCGACAGGAAGAAACAAGCAAGGCAAGGCAAGCAGGTTTAAGACTTGCTAGTTTGAGTAACTTCAGCAGGCTCTGGGGAATAGCGTGGCCTGGTATTTTGGTACTTGGCTCTGGGATGATTAGGGAAGGGGGAGAGTGGCCCAGAATGTGAGAGCCGTAATGGAAGAGGTTGAGGTGTGGGCTCTGGATTAGCTGGTTTGCACATGAAAGGCACACTCACAGGCCATTTGTTTACTATCTCTAGGAATTAGGTAGCTCTGGGAGAGGCAGTCCTTACAGGGTTAGCAAAATCCCAAGATGTCAAAGCATCCAAATACAGAAAATAAAAACACAGTGTTCATACATTCATGCCAAGTTTGTACTTCTGTGGTTCTGGAGACAGAGAAAATATTGATCTTATGTATGTGGGGAAACCTTGACTGTGACTCTTTAGTATGTGAAAGAGTCAATGGCAGAGGGGAAAGCCCTACTTTTGGGGGGTTTTGGGGTAAGTGTACAATTCAGTAGTTTTTGGCATACTCACAAATTGTGTAACTATCACCACCATCTAATTCAATAATACTTTCATCACCCCAGAAAGAAATTCTGTACCAATTAGCAGTCACTCCCCATTCTTCCTACCCCCAGCCCCTGGCAATCAGTAATTTACTTTCTGTCTGTATGAATTTGCGTTATTTGGACGGTTCATGTAAATGCAGTCCTACAACATGGAGCCTTTTGAGTTTGGCTTCTTTCACTCAGCAAAATTTTTCAAGGTTTATCCGTGCTGCAGCATGCATCGATATGTTATTCCTTTTACAATCAAATAATCTTCTGCAGTGTAGACAGACCACATTTTGTTTACCATTCTTCAGTTGATGGACAGTTGGACTGCTTCCACTTTTTGGCTACTGTGAATAATGCTGCTATGACATTTGTGTACAAGTTTTTGTGTGGATGTATGCTTTTATTTCTCTTGGATATATACCTGGGGGTGGAATTTCTGGGGCATATGGAAGCTCTATGTTTAACTTTTTGAGAGACTCTCAAACTGTTTTCCAAGGTGGCTGTGCCAGCAATGTATAAGCCTTCTGATGACTTCACATCCTCCAAGATGCTTGTTATCATCTATCTTTTTGATAATAGCTGTCCTAGTGGGTGTGAAGTGGTATTTTATTGTGGTTTTGATGTGCATTTTCCTAATAACTAATAATGTTGACCATATTTTCATATGAAAGCTCTATTTTCTTGTGATTTTTCCTTAGAAAGAATGTGTGGTAAAAATAAACAAGAAAAGGCAGTAAAAATCATTCTTACTTTTATAACTTAGAAATGCTTATTTTTATATAAGTATATATATATATATATAAGTATTATTACATATTATATAAAGGTATTACATATCTTATTTTATATATAAGGTATTACTATATATATACATATATAGTATATATATGTACATATAGAGTATATGTATATATAAATATCTTTATATTTATATGTACATATATGTTAAAAATCTATTTTGGGGCGGGTCTAGATTATTTCAAACTTTGTGCTAAGATAACATGGCAACAACATCCAGTAGTCAAATTTTTGTAACAAATCTTTGTAACCTTTATAATACCTTTATATATATATATAAAACCTATATATATATATATAACCTATATATAAATACTTTTAAATATACATATATAAAGGTAACAGGTATTTATATTTAAAGGTATTTAAAGGTATTTTTATACATATATGTACATGTACATACACACAGATATGTATAAATTTAGTACCTTTATATATTTAAGAAAAAATACCTTTATATGAGATATAATAATCATATTATATACAAAATATATATTATATAAAGTTACTATTAATATATAATTATATAATATAGTTATAATGTATATATAAAGGTATTTATTATAAAGTTATTTATATATGTATATATGTATATATACACATGCATATATATATACATGTGTATATATAGATATATAAAGTATTTATTTTCAGATTTCTTCCAAGAAAGAATATAAAAGTCATGCTGCACATGCTACTTTCTAACTTCCCTTTTTAATTGAATATATATTATGAACGTCTTTCCATGTTAATACATATTTTCTATGATATTATTTTATATGGCTGTATATCATTCCTCTGAATGCATTTACAGGATCTATTTCCCCAATCTACTATTTTGGAGGGTCTAGATTATTTCAAACTTTATGCTAAACTAATTCGGCAAACAACATCCTATAGTCAAATCTTTATACAAATGTTATTAGTTTTCTTAGTATAATTAGCCAGAAGTGGAATTTCCAAGTCAAGCAATATGGAAAATCTTAAGGTTTGATGTGTTTAAAACTGCCAATGCCAATTTCATCTGTCATCAGTTGCCAAACTCTAGGCTTAGTTGAGTTCCTTTCTACTTCCATGTTAAACTTGACACCCAGGATATGGCTGGCTATCTCAGTTGGTTAGAGAACACAAATAACAAAGGTAAAGCTGCAGATTTGTTTTCTGTCTGGTAAGCCTTGAGTTGTCCTTTCAAGCCAATTTATGAATGTCCATTATTGGTCACGAAGTCAACAGAAGGAGGGAATGTGGCCAAGTCTGCATATTTCCTTCAAGTCTCACTCAAACACCTCTTCCTCTAGGAGCCTCCCGGGCCACCTGCTAAGCCAGGTTGTGGGCTTTAGAGGGGCTCTGTCTGTCTTGGTCATCAGCCAGAAGCTCTGTGAGGACAGGCACAGGCTAGCTTGCTCAACCTTGTGTCCCCAGCACCTGCATAGCACCACAAAAATACATGTTTGCTGAATATCTGAATAAAAGAATGAATTAATACTATTGAGAGAAAGAAGCCAAAGCAAGCCTTAGTATTGTTAGGCTGTACACAAAGAGAAGCACAACTATTATTGACGACTGCAAATAGAGACAATATAATGACCAAACATGTCAGCTGCCTGCCTTGCTGAGAAGGGAGGGAGTGAACACAACTGAGTGTGCATTGTGTGCTCTGCATACATTATTTCATTGAACCCTCGCCATAGTAATACCTATCAAGTAGGTCTTATTAGCCTCATTTTAGATGAGAAAACCAAGACCCAGAGAAATGCTGTTACTTAACCTAAGATCACACATCCATAAAAAAGAAGAGTCAGTATCTCAGATCTGTCTGCTGGCAGAGTACCCACTTTTTGCGTTTGCTATGTGGTCACATTTTATCTATCCAGAAAGCTGAGAAACAAATCTATGTGTGGTCTGAGCAAGGCTATCAGATCTTTTTCATGGCCCTGTGTGTGACCAATATTGTCCCAAAATGACATTATATCTCATTTCACCAAGAAGAGGCCAAACTAGAAATGGCCTGATTGGTCTCAAAAGCAACATGCCTTTGGGGGCCAATTCTGCTTATGCTACTGTCAAAGGGGCGCCAATTTAGGACATGGGTCACGGTGATTCCCAAGTATTGATGGCATAAGTAACCCACAGGCCGCACAGCCTCCTCACCAGCAGTCAGGAAAGCCATATATCGGCCAGCTAATTCTAAGAGCAGCGTTCCCCTTCATGCAGATTTGTGACTCTCCTGGGCCTTGTAGGCACATTTAAACAATGAAAGAAGACTAACCACTCAGCCAAAGAGACAATTTTAATGTCACCAACATAGCACGGACCTTTTCCATTTTAAACATTCTGCTTGCAATTCGATGCAAGGCTACCATGTATACCAGAAATATTCTCTCACATTTCAGCAATATCCACCAGGGGAAGTCACTCCAAAGAACTTTTAAGTCCTGCTTAATTGCAAGACCATTCAGTGAGTCTGAGCTCAGCTGAGCTAGGACAAGCCGGCCCACTTCAGAATTCCAGTAGGGGATCTTCCCCCTTAAAATGGAGATAAATGGTTCCTGCCTAATTGCCAAGCAAAGAGCAAACTTGGCCAAGATGCTGTCAGGCCCGAAGTAGACCATGACCCCTTCAGGGGACCATGAGGCCTGACAGGATTTCTCTTTGACTTCCAGGATCTTAGATCCACAACTACTTAAAAAAAAAAAAAATGGGGATGCATACACTAACCTTCCTTATTGACAGGTTTTCACAGGAGTCCTGTGGTTGGAGACATGGGTTAATGAGACTCACCTCCCTCAGTCTGGCCAGGGTCTTCGAAGTCTGGTCTGAGACCAGAATTTGGGCCCGAATACAACTGAGTAGGACTGGGAGGGAAAGTTACTGAGATCTGCCAAATGCCTTTCCCTAATACTATTAGTGCTTACTAATTCTGGCAACTTTAGGATCCTAAATTGTTGTCTTCAAGTGCAGAAAAATAAAAGAAGAGAGGCCAAATTGAGAAGTTTAAGAAAAGCACAGTTTATAATGGATCAACTTTCTGTTGCTTCTAGTCTATTCAATAGAATACAATTCTGTGAACCATTATTCATAAGCACTCATAGATAACAATTATAGTAACAACAGCATAAATCTCCCCTGATATAGGCAAGAAGTAGCTCCCCAGACATGTTTAGTAAGCTGAGGGAACAGACGATAAACTCTTTAGGGCACTTGTAATTATAAAAAAAGAAATCATTCTTATTTGTCTTTAAGATTTAGAGATACCCAGATAGCCACCTATCTGGGCTCAGTGGTCTCCACACTTTTTTGGTTGTCTACCCCATCTGTAAAATTTGTTTCAGCACACATCCCCCAGTATGTCATATGTCTACACATGTTATGCATGTCTTCCCATCTTCATCTATTAGGTACATTTTAAAACATATATAAGAAATTGAAATTAGCATAGAGTGAGATAAAAATCAATAGAAATAAATGCTGCCATGTTTCCTTCCTGCATCTCAAAAGATTGTCTAGGTCCATCTCATTCTGAAGGCCCCTGCTCTAAATCTCATGGAACCTGCATTAATCAGCTTGGCTACCATAACAAGATCTCACAGTGTGGGTGGCTTAAACAACAGAAATTCATTTTCTCACACTTCTGGAGGCTGGACATTCAAAAGCAAGATGCCAGCAGGGTTGGTTTCTGGAGAGGCTGTGCTTCCTGGCTTGCAGAAAGGCACCCTCCTGCTGCCTTTTCACATGGTCTCCCTCTGTGCCCCGACACCCCTGGTGTCTCTCTGTGTGTCCAAATTTATTTATTTATTTATTTATTTATGAGGTGGAGTCTTGCTCTGTCACCCAGGCTGGAGTACAGTGGTGCAATCCCAGCTCAATGCAACTTTCACCTCCCAGGTTCAAGCGATTTTCATGCCTCAGCCTCCCAAGTAGCTGGGACTACAGGTGTGCACCACCACACTCAGCTAATTTTTATGTTTTTTGTAGAGATGGGGATTTCACCATGTTGGTCAGGCTGGTCTCGAACTCCTGACGTCAAGTGATCTGCTCACCTCAGCTTCCCAAAGTGCTGGGATTACAGGCGTGAGCCACCATGCCCAGCCCAAATTTCCTTTTATTATAAGGTCAGCAGTTAGATTGTATTAGGGCTCAACCTAATGACCTAATTTTAACTTAATTACCTTTGTGAAGGCCTTATCTCCAAATACAGTCACATTCTGGGGTCTTAGGAATTAAGGCTATGAATTTGGTTGGGGACACAATGCAGCCCATACTAAAGCCTCTTACAGATGAAAGACCAGAGATTCCCACAGGAAAAAGGAGAAGCTATTTGACACTGGTGTCCAGGGGAAGTATCTTGGGATTCTATCTGTCCTCGCACTGTTAGCTACATGCACTTGCATTGCAACCCCCCCTCGCCGGGGTAATGCTGCCCCTATGATAACCATAGGACCACCTTTATCAGAAGCCAGAGCTGATTTTTCTAATCTCAGGTAATGTCAGGCCACTGGCTTCTCAGAGGTGACAGGTCACTTGGTCCCCAACCTCACAAAGGAGAAATGCAAAAGAACCTCCCCACCAAAAGCCTTGGACAGCGCTGGACGGTCCTCCCTCAGTCTCTCTCAGCTGCAGAAGCACAAGCTAAGGTACTAAGGAGTTAGTATTGGAAGATCCTGTGATGAGCCTAATCCGTCAAACTCCTTCCAACATGGTACAGAAGCAGGGCTGGCAACACCTTCAAGAGTATCCTTTTACATACTTGCTGCCTCTTTGAACATCCTGTAATTTCAAATCATTCAGGGCTAATGTCATAGCACATGGGCCTCCATGATTCATATGCCCAGGTGATTCCTACTTTTTAAGAGCCTTAAGTGTATGTTGGGGTGGGGTGGGTTAGGACGAAACCAATCCAAAGGAATTAATCTCTAATGCTGGAATTTCAGATACTAGGAAATTCTAGGTTAGGAAACTATTTGAGAGGTAGCAGAACCTTCCTAGGCCATTCAAATCACCTCTTGATGAGAGATACTGATTTTGGCTACAGTATTCCTATCATTCAAAAGCTACCACTTTCTCTGGGGAACAGCTCTTGTCCAAACGGGAAATCAGTGAGAGGGGTTAGGATCTGACTTCAGATGACATTGACTCCAAGTTATTGATTCCAGGCTAGGGAGCAAGCTAGACAGTGACCTCCACCAACAGTGAACAGATGAAGTGAATCTGTGGGTTGGTGGGAGGTTAACACGAGGCTCTGGAACTCTGCTACCTGAGTTCCAGTTCTGGGTCTGCCACATCCTTCCTGCTGAACTCTATGCCTATTTTCTTATTTTAAAATTGGGATAATACTCATGTCTATTTCACGGCATTGTTAAGGGTTTTAAATGAGATAATACAAGTGCTTAGCATAGTGCCTGAATTATAAGCTGCCAGCCAATGTTAGCTGCTGTCATTACCAAGGGTCTGCCAAGTCAGAAGACCTGAAAGCAGGCAAGAGCATGGCAAGCTTGCCCCTTTTCAAAAGTGATGGAGATCTACAGGAAGAAGGTCCCCTTAATAAGAATTTTTTCTATGAATACAATAAAATATAAATATGCAGAATGAGTATTTATTTATTTTTGAGATGAGGTCTCACTCTGTCACCAGGCTAGAGTGCTGTGGCACGATCTCGGCTCACTACAACCTCTGCCTCCCAGACTTAAGCAATCCTCCCACCTCAGCCTCCTGAGTAGTTGGGTCCCCAGATGCATGCCACCATACCCCGCTAATATTTTGATAGTTTTGATAAAGACACCTGCCACCAGATGGGACCTGTTGGCTGAGCGCCCTGTGGTCCAGCTCCCTTCAGGCCCCCTAGGGCTCTCAGCTGCCCCACTCCAAACCCTTCACCTGCCCAACACTACACCTCCTTTAGGTCACTTGTCACCTCCTTTAGGAAGTCTTTCCCAGCCTCTTCTCCACCCTGCAGCATCTCTTACCATTACCACAAACTCCAGCCAGAGGAATTATGGTCTCTGCAGTCCCCTCAAAGCATGCTCCAGGGCTCCAGGCCATTCCTCCTCCTACCTCAGCTCAGCCAGGCCACTACCTCTAGAGGCCTTCAAAGCCTCCCAGAGGGCTAGGCCCCCCACATGCCCTCAGTGTCTGGCTTTCTCCCTGCAGAGGTCTTACCTCACCTGCAGGTTACATGCTTTTTCCTGAAAAGGTCTGTGTCTTGTTTACTTGTCTTGGGTAGTATTGGATTGTTGTGAGGATAAATGGGTGCATGTAGGTGATGCACTTAGGACAGTGCCTGGGAAGCATCAGGAGCACTAGTTAATGATGTTATTGTTATTGTTATATCATCACCATCATTATTATCATTGACTGCTAGAGCCCCAGTGCCTAATAGAGGGAGACATCCAATGAGTTTCTGTTAAATGGATGGATGGATGATAAAATTGTATATTATTGCAGTCATCTTCAGTGCTTTTTATTTTTGTTTCAATGCCTTTTTAAAAAATCACCTTGTGTCCTTCAAAATATCCTGGGGAGGATTCTGGATCTGGTGAACCCTGAGGCTGAAGCGTGGTAAGACCCTTCAGAATCATACCACAAGGAGACAGAATGCAGCAATCCAAGTCCTTGCACATCTCTCCTTCAGCATTCACCTTCCAGGAGAGTTTGAGGGGTCTACCTCTCCGAACAGCATTGGGTGGCAATGGGGAGAATTTCAGGACCAGAGAATGGGGTCCCATTGTGCCTCCTGAATCTTGGGCTCTGCTACTGCTGCCCAGAGAAGGGAGTGGGGGCCATGGTTGAGCACACTCAATCCCATTGAGATTTCATTAACTTGCGTTCATTTGTGTCACTTCAACTCTAATAAATGTGTTTTTCTAACCCGCAGCCTCTGGGCTATCATTTTAACCACATCTACATGACTGAATGGCTTCTTGGGAACAGAGCTACCTTCTTCGTATTTGGAGCTAAGTAGGACATACTAAAGAGCTTCACACCCTCTGGAAAAGGGGGTGGACGGGCAAGGATCCTGTGCTCTGGGTCCCCAGCCTCCTGCTCCTTAATTGTGAATCAACCTGCTGAAACAACAGGTCTGGAGCCTGGTGTGTTTATATAGCAGCACTCCAGGAGACAGCCAAGGTGTTATACCTCAGCCTTCTGGGAAAGGGCAGGAGCCTGCTTGTGGGTTTAAAAAGGCAATTGAGAAAGCTCATTCATCTTGATCTGTTGGCTACATTAGTGCAGTGAAGGTGCTGAAATAACATCAAGCAAAAAGCAGCGCCACCCTGGGGGACAATTTAGAGCCTAGGGCTTTTCCACCAACATTCCTATTCAAAAGGATCTGTGCCTGTGCAGGGTTTTATTTCCCTCTGTGCCACGGTTTGAGTTAGAATTCTTCTTTCCTCTCTTGCCCTCCAAAATAGATCTCACTGGGCACCAGAAGCTGGGTTCTTAAAAACAAGCAATTGTATTTAATTGCAAACTCCACAAACAAATGAGCAGCTGTATCTGTATTGATGAATGAATGTCTTTTGTCTTTACAGATACTTTAAAAAATGCATAGTCAACAGAGAACTGTATGCTTCTTGGAAAACAGATAAACCTTCTTAATTATATTTTCACTTGCCCTTGGATTAAAATCAGTTTGCTTTGCCTGAGCTGACACTGCTTTGGGTGGTGAGAAATGATTAGAGAGAGTCCTGGGGAGAGGAAAAGCTGATCTGATATGAAACCATCTGGGGCCAAGGTACCCTAGGGGGATGATGGTCTTTGAGGACTCAAAGAACTGAAGCTCCTCTCTTTCAGTTGTACATGTCAGGCCTCCATGTGCAAGCCCAGACCCAGAAAGTCTGAAGTCCTGCGTTCGCCATTATCCCTGATCGTCCAGCGGAGCTTCTCCCAGAAATAAGCCTCCCCTCACCCCACTCTTCCATCTTAACTGTTATTATGATAATGTGAATACTCATCACCCCACCCTACCATCTTAACTACTCTTATCCCATCTGCCATTGTAAATGAACTTATGGTAAGGTATAGTCCTTGCCCCTACCCCCACCGCTGTAACCAATCTTACTCTGAAACTTTCCACTGCCCACCCCAAACCTATAAAACCAACTCCTATCCCACTGCCCTTTGCTAACGCCCTTTTTGGCCTTAGCCCACCTGCACCCAGGTGAATAAACAGCCATGCTGCTCACACAAAGCCAGTTAGGGGGGGTCTCTTCATTCAAAGCACACGTTTTTAACAGCACAGAAGGTACTTCTGAGTGGCACAGTTTTCATGGGGAATTATCGTGACTCACTGAAGAAGGTGTCTCTCCAAACTCACAGATCCTAATGATCACTTTATCAACAGAGAAATGAAATCAGGGATGGGATCTCTGTGCTTGGCCAGAGACTTCAAATCCTCTTTAGCCAGGATTCTCTTGTGGACATGAGGAGCTTCATCAATAATTGTGGATCTTACCAACTCCACCCAGCTAAGACTTGAAGTTCTGATCTAAATAAGCAACAAACATTAAGGTTGGTGGAGTTTTTACAAGCCCTCCCAGCCTTTGTGCTGGCAAAAGAGGAAGTCTGTGCATGAAAGCCAGGCTTTACCATAGCAATGATATGGCTCCGATGAATGGAAGAACATCAGGATTCTTCATCTCAAGTTGATTTAGATAAAATGACATGGACACACGTCAAGTGGTTTTAAGGAGCAAAGAGTTTAATAGGCAAGAAAGAAGGGAGAAGAAAGAAAGAAGCTCCCCTGTACAGAGACAGAGAGAGGCAGAATTGCAAAGCCAAAAGAGGAGACCCCAAGGGCCACAGAAACCAGTCAGGTATATAAAGAGGCTGAAAGAGGCAGTATCTGATTTGCATAGGGCTCAGAGGATTGGTTTGACCAGGCAAGTCATTCACGTACTCTCGGAAAAAACTGACCCTCCCACCCTAGCTTTTAATATGCAAATTAAGGGTGGCATGATGTTTCGCACACTTGGGGATTCGTGGGGGCAGCCATGTTGCCAGGAACTTGTTGCAGCAAGGGCAAGAAGAAGGTGGCAGGAATAGCCATGTTTGGGTGGGCCCAGTTTCTAATGTCCTACATTTGCATATCAAAGGTTGCCTGCTGAACTCTAAGATCCAGAACTTTCCTGCTAGACAAGAAATGTTTCTGGAGCTGCTTCAAAAAGAGATGGAAACTTTCTAAGGACCCTTTTTCCTCTCTATCTACCTAGAATAATTTCTTAACAACTCCTACCACAGCAAGTCCCCACATAGCAGATCGGGTTGCAGAGAACGTGTTCAGAAAGGAAGAGGTGCTGTGCCCTACTTCCAGCCTCACCTGCGTAAACCTTCTGCCCCAGCCTCTATTCTCTCTTATCCAATGTATTGGCCTATTTTAGAAGATCTAACAGGTAGGGACACTAAAGAAGGTGCTTTTGTGTATGCAAAATTGATCATGGAAAGCCTCTCATGAAATGCAAGGTGTGAGCAAAAAATAAACTTCCATGTGTTAAACCACTGATATTTGGGGATTTGTCTGTTAAAACAGCTAGAATTACAAAACTAATACATCTACATATTTAGGAGGTAATAGGGGACAGATTTCCCTAAGTTATAGTTTCTTCCTCCCTTCCAATGACCCATACCTTGAATCTACTAAGATGTCTTTGGAATGAATGGAAATTAGTTCATTAGTTTTAAAAAACACACAGGTAGTAAGAGAGAAGATTATCTCTTCCAAGAATGTGTTGAGAAAAGGAAAGCAGATGAAAAGTATCTTGAAAGAGATTTTAAGCTTCTTAGTTGGTAAGAATGATTTTACAAGCTGCTTCTTTATAGTGCTTCCAGTATGTTTGGAAAGTGATGAGTGGTGAGAAGTGGCATTACCATCTTATAAAGGAGAAACTGAGGCACAGTAAATGCTTTGCTGAGAAATCCTTCAAATCAGGGCTGCTGGTTTTGTGACTCCCCCCACCCCCTGCATTCTACCAGCTTAATTAGATTGTGCAAATAAGACCAGTACTGTCACCCTATCAAAGGAAGGAGGTACCAGGCTCTCCTCTACAGTAATCCCTCTTATCCATGGCATATATGTTCCAAGACTCCCATATTCTGGGGATCTGAAGTGCCTGAGTTTTAGTCTGGATGACTGAAACCATGGCTAGTATTGAGCCCGTATATATTATACACAAATGTCATTTTCCTTTTTCACAATTTCAGATAGAAAATTCATTCTTATATCTAAGCAACCTCAGCATATGATTTTTAAAAATTCCTTATTAAATCAAGAACTTTCACCTTTTCACTTAACATAGGGACTTCACAACTTCTCTTCAGCACCTCTGAATTGCCAGCATCACTCCTCTTGCACTTTGGGCTCATTATTAAGTAAAATAAGAGTGACTTGAACACAAGCACTGCGATAGGTGACGCTTGATCAGATAACAGGCAGCTCCTAAGTGACTCATAGAAAGGGGCATGTACAGCATGGATGTTCTAGACAAAGAAATGATTCAAGTCCTGGGGGGACAGAGAGGGAAAGTGGGAGAGTTCATCACACTCTTGGAATGGCATGCAATTTAAAACTTATAAATAGTATTTTTCTGGAATTTTTCACTTAACATTTTCAGACAATGACCGACCAAAGGTAACTGAAACTTGGCAAAGTGAAACTGTAGATAAGGGGGGACTACTGTACCGTGAAACACACACAGGGAATGGGCACACTGAAATCACCAATTTTCCTGCAATCCCTTCCCAATTTAAATTCTAATTAGATAAATCCAGAAATAGGGGAGATCACAGAGGGCAGAGCCGAAGCTCCACACTGGGAGAATAATCAGAGATGTCGTGGAGAAATGGGTAGAAATAGTAGAAGAGGAAGAACAGGAGTTGACAAAAAGAATGCTCCTTTTTTCTTTCCTCAGCCATCCCTTGAGAATCATCATGGGGTCCAGAGGCTGCACTGCGGGCACTGGAGACGTGCTCAATGCTCTGTGCAAACAGGTCTTGAGTGGGCACCTTCCATACCTGGAGCCTGCTAAGATTCAGGGCCAGTGGGGAAGGTTGGGGGGGTGTCGGAAGGGTAGATCCCAGGTAGTTTGTTGCCTTGTTTTACAAAATTAACCCACTGTGGGCCAGGCATGGTGGTTCACGTTTATAATCCCAGCACTTTGGGAGGTCAAGGCAGGTGGATCATCTGATGTCAGGAGTTTGAGACCAGCCTCACCAATATGGTGGAACCTTGTCTCTACTAAATATACAAAAATTAGCTAGGTGTGGTGGTGGGTGCCTGTAATCCCAGCTACTCAGGAGACTGAGGCAGGAGAATTGCTTGAACCCCAGAGGTGGAGGTTGCAGTGAGCTGAGATCATGCCACCGCACTCCAGCCTAGGTGACAGAGCAAGGCTCCGTCTCAAAAAAAAAATATGTATATATATTAACCCACTGTAGTCTAGGCTTCACTTTTAGGGCAGATATAACCCTTACAGACAGAGTCACAGTGCTGTCCAATGACATTTGCATAATGATGGAAATGTTCTCCAATTCTGTGGCAGCCACTAGCCACATGTGGCTCCTGAGCAACTGAAATGTGACTAGTGCAACTAAGAAATTGAATTTTAAATTTTGCTTAATTTTAGTTAATTTAACCTTAAAGAGCCACATGTGGCTAGTGGCTATCACAGTGGACAGCAATGTGAATTAGGGTGTGGTGAGGTTACCAGTGGCATCATGGGAGTACTGTGCCTTCTCCAGCCCACCAGAAGGAAGGTCAAGCTCACCAGGGGCACTGCAAATATTCCTGGTAAAACTTATCTGAAAAACAGTGTTGAAAACGAAAGCTTCTGGACCTGCAACTCATGAAGAAATTCTACAATTCTTGTACTCTGTTTTTCTATCATTTGCCCTGTCTCAGATTGTTAAAAAAACAAACAAACAAACAAACAAACAAAAAAAAACCAGTGGGTTTGGAAAAGAATCCAAATATGGCCCTTAAACCTTTTGTGCTGACATAAGAATAAGTATTATTTTACTTTACCAACAACCCTATAAGATAGCTAGTATTCCCATTTTCCAGATGAACAAACTAAGGTTCAAAGAGTTTTAAGAACTTGCCGGAAACACTCAGCAGAAGAAAGGAGTTTTACCCAGTTCTATCTGATTCCATTATATCCTTAACCACACACACAAATGTTCCATAATTCAAGCCACAAATGTGCTTTTCTCCTCCTGTTTCTTGCACACAAAGCATCTGGCCTCCGGATTGTTTTTTTTGTTTTTCTTTTTTCCATTTCCCTTTCATTACCGGCTTGATGTTAGAAATGCTAAGTAAAAGAAACGCCTGGAACCACTGAATATTAATACCTAGCATTTGCATAGCACTTTACAGTTTACAAAACAACCTGACATTTATTATTTCATGTAATCCCCACTCCCATCAACCATATGGGAAATTATTATCATCTCTTTTTAATGAGCTGGGCGGGGGATGAAAACACATAGAAGCTAAGAGAGCCCCCAGTTAGATAGAAAAGGACCCACGGCTCAGACCCAGGCCTTCTGACGGGAAGGCCTGGGCTCTGTCTTCTGCTCAAAGCTTTTGCCTCAGGTAGATGCAGGCAGGCAATCTTAACCTTTCTGTGTCTCGGACTCTTATCACCACTTATAGAATAATGGGTTTTCTGAGACAGGGTCTCGCTCTGTCACTCAGGCTGAAGCACAGTGATGCAATCATGACTCACTGCAGCCTAACCTCCTAGACCCAAGCCATCCTCCCACCTCAGCCTCCTGAGTAGCTGGGACTACAGGCATATGCCACCATGCCCAGCTAATTTTTTTTTTTTAATTTTTTTTGTGGACTGCTCTTGAATTCCTGGGCTCAAGCAATCCTCCTGCCTCAGCCTCCTACACTGCTGGGATTACAAGTGTGAGCCTCTGCACACAGCCAGAGTAATGTTTTTAGATACACAAAGTCAAATGCTTAGGATTTCAATGAAAACCGATTATATTGAAATTTAAAATATTTTTAATCAAATGCGTGATATAGTGTTATACATGTGTGTCTTTTTTAACTCTATCAGATTTAGCAGCCAGCTTTGCAAATTCAAAGCAGCAATCAGTGTAAATGATACTTTAAAGCACGTGCAACAATGGCGATATCATGAAAATATCTTCAGTTTCTGATAGTGAGAAAGAGATAGGTACTGCTACTACTATTGTGGGGTTTTTTTTTTTTTTGCCCACATTTATAATAAGAGAAAAAAATACTTAATTTCAGTTAAAAGCTAGTAAAAATAAAGACTATTTCCCCCTAAGTTCACAGAACCAGTAAATTTTTTATTTATTTATTTTTAAATTTAATTTAGGCTGTGGGGTACATGTGCAGGTCATGCAGCGTTGTTGCATAGGTGCATACTACATCCGGCATTTCTCCCCATGTTATCCCTCTCACCCCCCGCTGTCCCTCCCCTAGCCCCCAACAACTGCCCCCAGTGTGTGATGCTCCTCTCCCTGAGTCCATGTGTTCTCATTGTTCAACACTTGCCTATGAGTGAGAACATGCAGTGTTTGGTTTTCTGCTCTTGTGTCAGTTTGCTGAGAATGATGGCTTCTAGATTCATCCAAGTCCCTACAAAGGACATGAACTCATCGTTTTTTATGGCTGCATAGTATTCCATGGTGTATATGTGCCACATTTTCTTTGTCCAGTCTATCATTGATGGGCATTTGGGTTGAGAACCATTTAATTTTATCCATGAAATCCATAGGACCACCCACTTAGACCTCTCAGTCTAGAGGCTTCAAAATCCTCAAGACTGAATCATATCTCCCTCTTCCATGACCAGTGAGGAAATTTGAGGTTGCTGGCTTGGATTAAGGAAAATTAGAAAAATTTGGATGGCCGTGATGGTCAACTTGGAAACTACTTCCAGTACTGAGGAAGGAGACCCTTAATCACTCTTAATCCTCTCAAGCTTCTAAGACCACTTCCCTCTAGCCTTCTGCATTGCACTTCAATAGGAGAGGTAAAACCTGGCAGACCAGGCGCCACCCTTAATCGCACCCCTGTAGATAGCAGGCATGGTATGGAGGGATCTTTCCAGAAGGCATTGTTTTTGCTTAAACATGATCAAACCCCCACCTAGTCATGTACCCCACGCCTACTTCATGCATCAAGAAGCTTCACATGTAATTTCTACAATTGTAAGCCTTTAAAAGAGCAAGGATTTTCTTTATTGGGAGCTTGGTTATTAGGGCATTCAGGCGTGCCGCAGCTCCCAGCTAAACAAATCACCACTTCCTTCCTAGTTCAGTGTTCGGGAGGTTTGTTTGCAGCCATTTTCCTGCTACATTATTTGGTTCCCTGACTGGTAAGCGAGTTTCGATGGGTGGTCGGCTGGGACAGCCTTTCAGGTGTTTTGCCTTGCCCTGCAGAGCATCCCTGCAGGGGACTCCAGCTCTGTTAGACAATGAGAGTTCTGAGAGTGCTCCTGGGTCGGCAATTGCCCCAGTGAAACTCCTCCCCAGAGCAAAAGCAGGGTAGGCCCCTACAGTATGGATCCACCCAGTGGCTGACCACTGAGAAGGAACAAGTGCCTGGAGTGTCCAGACAACAGAAACATGGTAGAATCGATCCTGGGAAACATGCCCACCTCCTTTAGGTGGAAGCGTGGCCTGATCACCCACGTGTGCCGGATTTGGCATTCTTGAACTCGGCTCTCTCTATCTCTGTAACTAACCTTGGAAGTGTTGCTTTTGGTTTCAGTTTGGGTGGAGGGAGGTGTATGACTCTGTGAGTGATTGGAGGGACCCAATTGGACTCACCAGCTGTGAAATGTGGGAGCGGCAGGTCTGTTAGAGAGGGCCACAAGCTTCAGACTGAAGGGGGCTGGGCTCAACTGCCCCCAAAGAGCCCTGGGAGGCTCCGGACGACAGTCCTATAACCCCCTTATCAAAGGAAACAACCAATACTGTTGGAGCTACTGGGGTGTCAGAGAAACAGTCTTTCTGTTTGCCTCGGACCTGTGAGGTGGAAGGGGTGGGCACGAGGTGATTCATCAGTTCCTGTGCATACCTGATTGCCCTTTGCCCCTGCTAGGAAGGGATCTGCTCAGTATTTTATGGGCAGCCATCACCTTCACCGACAGTGGCACTTTACGGCTGGCATTGCCTAAAACTGGAATCATAATGGCTCTCAGGGTTCCTTGTGAAGAAGAGTGAACGTTCTTCTTAACCAAACCAGACCAGGAGATAGAACCTACATTAGCAAAACAATGGCCTAAGGTCTGGGCAGAGAATCCGCCTGGACTAACAATCAACCACACCCCTGTACTCATTGAAGTCAAGCCTGGGGTTCAGCCAGTTAGGCAAAAGCAATATTCAGTTCCCCGGGAGGCCCTAGAAGGCATTCAGGTCCACCTAAAACACTTAAAGGACTATGGAATTATGGTTCCTTGCCAATCTTCATGGAACATCTCCCTCTTGCCTGTCCCTAAACCAGGGACCAAAGACTATAGGCCAGTGCAGGACTAGTGTCTGGTTAATCAGGCTACAGTGACTTTGCACCCAACTGTACACAACCCATACATGCTGTTGGGATTATTGCCAGCAAAGGATAGTTGGTTCACCTGCTTGGACTTAAAGGATGCTTCCTTTAGCATTAGGCTGGCCTCAGTCAGAAACTATGTGCTTTTCAATGGGAAAATCCAGAAACAGGTGCAACTACCCAATACACCTAGACCTGGCTACCCCAGGGGTTTAAGAACTCTCCCACCATCTCTGGGGAGGCACTGGCCCATGACCTCCAGAAGTTTCCTGCTAAGGACTTAGTCTGCATTCTGCTCCAATATGCTGATGACCTTTTATTGGGACACCCCACAGCAGTCAGGTGCACTAAAGGAACAGATGCCTTACTTTGGCACCTGGAGGACTGTGGGTATAAAGTGTCTAAAAAGAAAGCCCAAATTTGCCGACAGCAAGTGTGATATCTGGGGTTCACCATCTGGCAGGAAGAGTGAAGCCTAGGAGCAGAGAGGAAACAAGTCATTTGCAACCTGCCAGGACCCAAAACTAGAAGGCAGGTGAGGGAGTTCCTGGGAGCCGTGGGTTTCTGTAGATTGTGGATTCCAAACTTCACAGTACTGGCCAAACTCCTTTATGAAGTTACTAAGGGGGGAGAAAAGGAACCCTCTGAATGGAGATCTCAGCAGCGGCAGACCTTTTAGGAACTGAAAGAGAAACTTATGTTAGCCCTGGCTTTGGGGTTATCCGTTTTAACTAAGCCCTTCATGCTGTATTTGTCAGAAACAGAAAAAAATGGCAATTGGAGTTCTAACACAAACTGTGGACCTTGGCCCAGGCCTGTACTCATCTCTCCAAGCAGCTGGACGGAGTTTCCAAGGATGGCCCCAGGTTTAAGGGCCCTGGCAGCAACTGCTCTGCAGCACAAGAGGCTAATAAGCTAACTCCGGGGCAAAATGTGAACATCAAAGCACCCCACGCAGCAGTGACTCTAATGAACACCAAAGGATATCATTGGTTGACAAATGCTAGGTTATCCAAACACCAGAGCCTGCTATGTGAAAATCTCCACATCACCATTGAGGTCTGCAACACTTTAAACCCCACCAATTTGCTCCTGGTGTCAGAAGGCCTGGTTGAACACAACCGTGTAGTATCAGACCCAGTTTATTCCAGCAGGCCTGATCTTTGGGATCAACCATGGATGGTAGTAGACTGGGAGTTGTATGTGGTTGGAAGCAGTTTTGTTAATCCGTGAGGAGAAAGGTATGCAGGCTATGCAGTAGTAACTGGACACTGTAATCGAGGCCATGCCACTGCCTCAGGGACTTTGGCTCAGAAATCTGAACCTACTACTCTGACCCGAGCCCTAGAACTGAGTGAAGATCTCCAGGTAGATTTCACTGAAATGCCCAAGTGTGGGGGACATAAGTATCTGTTGGTCCTGGTGTGCACATACTCTGGGTGGGTAAAGGCCTTCCCGACTAGGAATGAAAAGGTCCATGAAGTAACCCGTGTGCTTCTTTGAGATCTCGTCCCTAGGATTGGACTGCCACTGTGCATCGGATCAGACAGCAGACCAGCATTTGTGGCAGATTTGGTCCAGAAAACAGCAATGGCATTGGGTATCACTTGGAAGCTGCATGCTGCCTACTGACTACAGAGTTCCAGAAAGGTGGAGCGGATGAACCAGACTATTAAGAACAGCTTAGGGAAAATGTGTGAGGAAGCAGGATTAAAGTGGGTGCAGGCACTTCCCCTGGTGTTATTCAAAATTAGATGTACTCCCTCCAAGAAAACAGGATATTCCCCCTATGAAGTCTTATATCGTAGGTCCCCTCCCATACTGCAGGCATTCCCAGGAACTCCTCAGGAGTGGGGAGAGATTGAGTCAGGACAACAGCTACAAGTTCTAGGAAAAAATCATTCAGGACATTTCAACCTGAGTAAATGAAAGAGGCCCTATAAGCTTATTCTCCCCAGTTCACCCTTCCTCACCAGGCGATCATGTGTGGATAAAGGACTAGAATGTAGTCCCTCTGAAGCCATGGTGGAAATGATCCCAGACCATGGTCCTGATCACTCCCACAGCCATAAAGGTAGAGGGAATCCCAGCCTGGATCCACCACAGCCATGCAAAACACCTACAGCAACTTGGGAAGCTGGACCAGACCCAGACAACAGCTGCAGAATCACCTTAAGAAGGACAACAAGCCTTGCTCCAGCCACATCCCAGAAGCTGGCTGGTCCATGCACGGCCGAAGCATGAGGAGACTCATCGTGGGACTTATTCTTAGAATTTGGACTTATACAGTAGGGATATTAACTAATTTTGAACAATGCTCTCAGTGTGTGCACCAGGTTACTGACATAGGACGGAAAATTACTGCCATTCTCTTGTTCTACGGTTATTATGAATGTGCAGGGACACAGAAGGAAACCTTGTTTATATAACAGTACTCAGTATAAGGTGTGTAACCCAGGACAATGGAACAGCCCTACTAAATTAATAGCTAAAACAGAGGAAAATCAGAATGAGAGTGAGAACTCTCACTAGTGTTATAGGTGAGATTCTCAAAGGGGAGAGTGAGGAAGGAGACCCTTAATCACCCTTAATCCTCTGAAGCTTCTAAGACCACTTCCCCCAGCCTTCTGCATTGCATTTCGATAGGAGAGGTAAAACCTAGCGGACCAGGCACCATGGATCAAAACCTTTTCACATATAATTTCTAGAATTGTAAACCTTTAAAAGGGCAAGGATTTTCTTTGTTGAGGAGCTCGGTTATTAGGGCATTCAGGCCCGCTGCAGCTCCTGGTCAAATAAATCACCACTTCCTTCCCAGTTCAGAGTTCAAGAGGTTCATTTGCAGCCATTTTCCAGCTACAGTACATTCTCACCACAGTGTCCTGGAGTCAGTGAGTTTTCTGCGTACCCATGCTAATGACCGTGAGCATCCCCACCATCTACCTCATGTCCATGCAGCACCTTCCTGCCTGGGACTCAGGGGATTATATTCAGGAATGTCCAAGAGAGTCGGGAGCTTGTGGCTTCTTCCTTTCATTTTAAACATTCACTTCCATAACTGATTGTCAGAACAGCTCATTTTGGTTGTTCAAGAGCAGTATGATTATCCCCATTGTATAGCTTGGAAACAAAAATGAAGTACCAAGTGATTAAGTGACTGTCCCAAGGTCACAGCATTACTGCAGAGAAGGTAACTCAGGGCTCACAACATTCAAAATCCTATTCAGTATTTAGAAATTTGGGGTGAGGAATGGTCGATGATGTGGAAGGGTGCAGAAGGCAGACACACACAGAAATGAGGCCAAGTAAATCAGTGACTGTGCATTTAGCAGGTATGTGCTCAAAGTTCTTAAAGTAAACACTTTAATTCTATTTCCATCATGGAAAAAGAGAAAAGAGAGAAAGGTGACCCTGATGATCTGTCATCTCAAATTTCAAGGATCACATTGCAGATGGCGGCATGCCCAGACCTAGCAGCAGCTCTTGGCTAAAGGGAGATGTTGAATTTCTAAGCTCCTGTGGACAGATTTATAGTAATTTCTTGATGTACCCAGGCAGAGTGATTGGCTGTCCCAAATCGTTCTAGAACTCATGCAGGAGAACAAAGAGGGGAAATGACATTTATACAAACTAACCCACAAGTAAATAACTTTACTGTTTTTCTCGTGTATCGTATGATAGGCAAGAAAATCACTGAAAGCCTGTTTTTTCTTTGGTCATTAGTTTTAGCCCATTAATTGTATGATAAACAGGATTTAATTAAAAGCCACTGTCATATTTAAAACTCATGACACATACCAGGAATAAGCTCATGTTGTTGAAAGGATCACAGTATAGAGTAGCTGGGGAAATTCTAAGAAATTTATTAAACTGGAAATTCATTCACTCCAGTGGAGAAACCACAAACACTTGGATTTTAACCTGCCTAGGATCCTTAATTTGCCTTTCATCTAGTGAGGGATTTGGAGGCTCTTGAGTATTTGAAGCAATTTATCACTCCCTGTCCTTTTTCTTATCTCTCTGGGCATTTACCAAAGAAAGTCTGGAGCTAAAATATGAACATATAATTTGTATGTGATATATATACATAAACCAAAATGTCTTTCCCAAGCCTGACACAACTGTCACCAGTGCCACTACTGAAATTTCCTCAGAATTTTACAAATCTAGGGGAGCTTTGGGAATCGAAGAGAAGATATGCCTGTTCCCAAGCTTTAATTTCAGCAAAGGTAATACCCACAAGAGGTGGGAGAAAGATGGAGTGGAAAGGATACTAAGGACTTGCCCTGTTGCCTGGGAGGCCACTGTCATGCTTGCCACAGTACATGGGGGCAAAAGCACATGGAAATTCTTCCTCCTGGGCTGGTGGAGACAGAAATGGACACGTGTGACTCTCCCTGTTGCTTGCCTCTTCCTGGGTGAGCAGTTTAAAGAAAAGGGACCAGGACAAGTAGAAATGGAGTTGATTAGGAAACTCCACCCTACAATTTGATTATGCTTATGTCAAATGCATGAGGGTGACCACCAGCCTCATCAATAGATCATGATGTTCTCGCTCATTAGGCCCAGACACAGCCCCAAAATGCCTCTCCACAGGATTGGTGTAAGAGATAGCATCAATCCAATCAGAATTGGTATAAGAGATAGCATCCCTTTACCATGTTCAGCCTTTTCCCGTCTTTGCCCATGCAACAAATAGTTGCATTTGTTGTTGTTTCAGCCTTTTCGGAATCCTGCACGGTGAATGGTGAAATGCCCGTCTTGGATCATCAGGTCTCACTGTCCAGCGGCGGCAGCTCACACACATTGTACTCCTAGCATGCTAGTTAGAACTTGACTGCCCTCTCCTATGCCAGAAAGCATACTCAAATGCAGGTAAATTTCAGGGGCAATATTCTAGAGGCAATAAGGAAAATATTTTACTTCCTAAGTAAACAATCAATAAATTTCATTATAAATGTTATAAGAAATTACTTGTCACACATCTCACAGCTGTGGAGGAGTGAGGTACCTTAAGCACTGCCTTAGACACTGGAAAGCAGCTTCTGGGTCCAGGACAAGGCATTCCAGCCCTCATCCTGCAAATCTGAGGGTGCCAGCAGGAGTCAGCCTGACATCCTCACCACACTCCTTTTGATCAGTTACCTGTAGGCAAACTTTCAGCATCTGCTAATGGCTCCCCATGAAGTGCCTCAAATTAATCTTGTCATAAAAGAGAAGCCAGGACCTGCCACCTTGTCCCACCCTGTATTCCCTCCCTAGACCTTCTCACACACACCACCCACCCGAAATCCCCACATCCCCACATCTAGCCTTAGGCATATGGAAGTCTTGAGCAAAAGCCAAAAAGACAACAAAGAAAAGTTTGAAATCGGTGAATGGCTTTGTGGCTCCATGTTTAACCTCAGCGTCTTCCAGGCAAGAGACTCTTATTCCCCATTTACTGTTTACCTTGAGGAATCTCAGTTTAATGAATTTCATGCAAGAAATATTCATGAGACCGTAACTGCCCACAAGTGCATCCCTCCTACTGGGGAGGTGGTAGGACAGGGAATTTGACTAGAGGCATTGCCAGAGCCTCTGGAAACAGGGAGGCATAAGTGACCTGGCTTCCTGTCTCTGTTTCCTTTTAATGGCTTCCAGTGGCCTCCTCAGATACTGCTCTCGGTGAGCAGGGAAGTGTCCTGGATAACACAGCACTTTGCATGATGCAGCTCATCACTGAACTCCACCAAAGTCAGCTCTGGGATCACAGCATTTCCAGGCAGTGTTCACACAGTGAGGCCAGTTGCCCTCTAACCAGAACCTCATGGAGCCTCCCCGAGGAGGACCCCTAGAAAGTGAGAAGAAATATTAATTAGAAATTCAAAAATAAGACTTTCACCCTCCCAGTGGGCTACACTGGGCTGCAGCTCTTGCAGAATAATTGAAAAAAATATTATGTCAACAACTCCCTGGGAAGAGAGGCATGACCTCTTTTAGTCCATGAGCCTTTAGCTTTCAGGGATTTAGGAAGGCCTTCAGCTTGACAGTGGGAGAAATTAACTCTCTTTGTTGATGCCACATTTGGGGGCATGCCTGGGTTTGTCACAGGTTAGTATTTCATGATTAAGGATGAATAAGGTAAAATCAGATATGGTAGACCCAAAAAACATTTGGCTGGCTGAATTTGGGTTTCAGACCCTGCTGCTGGAGACGACCCCCAGCCTGGGTAGCCATGAGAGGTCATGAGTACTTGCTTGGTGGGTGAAGGATTTGCTGTGGTTCCTGAGAAAAGAGGGAGTTGGTGGGTAGTGAGGAGGAGGAGGTTTAAAGGAAAAGGAAAACCAGGGACAAGTGTTCCTTTCCTGCTCAGAGTTTTCCTATTTAGAATGTGATACACATCTGACAGGCCAAGAGACATTTGAGATGATCAGCGTTAATTTTTTGACAGAAAAAGTAATCATAATAAGGAAACAGAGATAGTCAAGGTAGGCCCTAGAGTGCTGCTGGCGGAAGGCAAGTCTCAGACCATTAGCTCTCACTCACATAGCTGGGAATGACTCCACCACTGCCTCCAGCTCCTCTTCTCCAAGCTGGGAGACCATTCATTCACCACCCTCTTAAACCCCATTAAAAGAAAATCATTTCATAATGCTGACAAAGGCACTGGGGACCCAACTTAAAAAGAAACCTTAACTTCTATGACTAATTTTTGATAATGATGATGATAGGAAGATATATTGAAAAAAATTAAAATGAAATACCAGCAAGCTATTAAATGCAAATTTCTGACCTGGAACCTTTTTAGAGAGCCTGATGTTTCAGCGCTCAGATGTGCTTCTGTGACCAGAGGCCTCACCCTCTCCCTCCTTGAAATGGGCGTCAAGGCCACCTGCAGTGAGCTAAGCCGGGCTTCCTGTCTGGCGATCTATTGAACTGTCACACCAGCAAGCCCACCCCAACATCATCCACAACAAACATCAACCTCACTTTTCTTACTATTACTCCAAGAGAGTTTATGACTGGCTTTAGGAAAGCATGAAGCATTAAAAGCAACGGTAAAGCAACTCTTCCCCATCACAGACCTCCTGGTCTTGGCATACACTGCTTTGCGTTAGATTCCTAAACTCCCTTTTTCTCCTCCAGACTACCATAGCTGTCTTCCCCTTCTCTGCCACTTTGTCACTTCTCTTCTTATTCTCCCTTAGTTCCATAGAATATTCTTATTTTGCTCACAAATAAGATTTGGATTATACTTTGGCAGTGGCACATCAGGGCCAGACGTGTTTGTTTTACAATTCCAGAGCCAAGGCATGTGGTTTCCTGTGTCTAAAATGATGAAGTGCCAGTGTCATCACAGGCAGAATCTAAAAAGTGCTTGACCAGGAGGACTACATCATTCACTTGACAAATCTGGTATCCATGCAAAAGGCACTTGACCTGGGAGATTCCAGGAACCACAAGATGACAGTCACATCTAATGGATGGTCCAGCCATAGAACTCCCTCGCTCTGTCCTCTTGATTAGAGCAAAACATTATGAAGAAAATACAAGAGTGAATCTCTCTGGAATTCTAATAAGTGCTTGTCTTTGGTCAAGTGCAAAAAGCAGAATTTAGCACAATGCTGACCTAGGGATTTTTAGCTACCAAAAAGTTGAAGAGAGTTAATGGGTTAAGGAGATGAGCCAGGACGCTCTTTCCAAAATTGGTGAGAACAGTGGGAAAGACTTAACAGAAGGTAATGTGAGATTTGCAGAAGACTAGTAAATAGACAGTATTTTCCATTGAATTCATCACAATGGAGAAACAAGGGGAAGATTCTAGGAAGAAAAGGAGAAAGTGTGGCTGACTGGAGACCACTGTGGGCCAGAAAAGTTTACCCTGGCACTGGGGGCAAAAGAGGAACAGCAGCTTGAGAGAAAAGAGAAGTAGGACTGTCAAGATAAGAAAGGAGCCCATGCGAGCCTAGCCTCCCATCTCCAGCCTCCCCCAACTTTGCGGCCTGCAGAGCCTTGGTTTTCAGTTGCAGTGTTGACACATACCTCCAAGCTTTGCTCACACTGCTGTCTTTCTCTCTCTTTCTCTAATATGCCTCTTTCCTCTGTTCACCTGGCAAATACTTACACATCTCTTTAGAACTCACCACTCTGCCACTTTTTCTGATCAGCACACCCTTAACAATCAGCCATCAAAAAAAAGTTTACATATCCCTTCTTTCTACCAAAAACATGTTTTGACAAGTCTCTATCACCTCACTTTGCACTGGTTAATTGGTTCCACCTGTTTCTGCTGCCAGATCATAAGCTTCTTTAGGAAGAGAACTGTGTCCAAGTAATCTTTGTATTCCAGACACTTAGCACAGTTTCCAACACATGATAGACCTCAATAAACATTGGCAAACTAGTTAAGACAGCAGAACCTACAGCAGAGAAATCACAGGCTTCAATAGATGGGTATTTGCTTGATTTATATGAATTTTGATGATGGATAGAATTTGGGTAAGTTTAAAGCAGGGATCAGCAAACTATAGCCTACGGGTAAAATAAGGCCTGTTTGTTTATTTTTAACAGCTTTTAAAATTATAATTCAGATACCACACAATTTGCCATTTAAAGTATAAAATTCAATGTCTTTTTGTAAATTCACACAGTTGTGCAACCATCACTACAATCTAATTTTGGTACTTTCATCTCCTGTACAAGAAGCCTCATTAGAAGTCAATCCCATTTCTCTCCTTCTCCTTTCTTCTCCCCACCTCCGACCTAAGCAACCACTAGTCTACTTTTTATCTCTATAAATTTGCCTACTCAGAAAGTTTTAAAATTTGAATTGAAAAATGCATAATAATGGAATCATATAATATGTAGCCTTTGTTACTGACTTGTTTCATTTAGCGTAATTTAAAAAAATACATCCATGTTATACATGTATCAGTACTGCTTTTTAAAGTCAAATAATATTCCATTATATAAATGCACTACACTGTTTATTCATTTATTATTTGATGGATATTGGGTTTATCTTTTTGCTATTATGAATAATGCTACTATGAAATTTATGTACAGGTATTTGTGTGAACATATATTTTCATTTCTCTTGAGTATATACCTAGGAGTGGAATTATTGGGTCATATGTAACTCTCTGTTAATTATTTGAGGAGCTGTCAGACACTTCCAAACTGGCTGCACCATTTTATTTTTCCACCAGCAGTGTATGAGGATTCAAGTTTCTCCACATCCTTGCCGTCACCTGTCATTGTCTTTTTTAGTCTAGCCATCCCAGTGAGTGTGAAATGGTATCTCACTGTGGTTTTCATCTGCATTTCCCTTAATGACTCATGATGTTAAGCATCTTCTCTTGTGGTTATTGGTCATATGTGTATCTTCTCTGAAGAAATGTCTATCAAATCCTTTGCCCATTTTTTTTAATTGGATTACTTGTCTTTTTACTGTCAACTTATAAGAGTTCTTTATATATTCTAGATGCAGGGCCTATAACAGATAAATGATTTGCAAATATTTTCTCTCCTTCTGTGGACTGTCTTTTTACTTTCTTGATAGTACCTTTTGAAGCACAAAGCTTTTAGCTTTGATGACATCCAATTTATCTTTTTTTCCCTTTGTTGCTTGTGCTTTTGGTGTCATATCTAAGAATCCATTGCTAAATCCAAGGTCACACAGACTTACCCCTATGTTTTCTTCTAAGGATTTTATAGTTTCAGCTGTAACATTTATACCTTTGATCCATTTAGAGCTTTTATATATGGTTACAGCTAAAGGTCCAGCTTCAACCTTTGAGTGTGGTTATCCAAGTTGTTCCAGCGCCATTTGTTTAGAAGACGTTTAATTCTCTATTAATTGGTCTTGTAGCTCTTGTCAAAAATTAGTTGACCAGAGACACGTGGTTTTATTTCTGGGTTCCCAGTTCTATTGTATTGATCTACATATCTCTCCTTATGTCAGTACCACACTGTCTTGGTTATTGCAGCTTTATAGAAAGTTTTGAAATCAGCAAGTGTAAGTCCTCCAACTCAGTTCTTCTTCAGGATTGTTTTACCGACTCTGGGTCTCTGGCATTTCCACATGAATTTTAAGATCACTCTGTCAATTTCTGAAAGGAAACAAAAAAGCTGCCTGACATTTTGACAGAGATTGCTTTGAATCTGTAGATCAGTTTGGGAAGTATTGCCATCTCCACAATATTAAGTCTTTCAATTCATAAACATGAACTGTCTTTCCATTTATTTAGAGCTTCTGAATTTTTTCAATAATGTTTTGCAGTTTTCAGAAGTCCTGGACTTGTTTTGTTAAATTTATTCCTAAATATTTTATCCTTTATTATGCTGTTGTAAATGAAATTGGTTTTGGAACGTCCTTGTTAGCGTATAGAAATACAGCTCATTTTTGTAAATTGATCTTATATCCCACAACCTTGCTAAATTTACATATTAATTCTAGTCATGTTTAATGGATTCTTTAGGATAATCTATATGCAAATGTCATATATTTATTTATAGTGTGTCATCTACAAATAGAGATAGTTTTATTTCTTCCTTTTCAGCCTAGTTGCCTTTTACTTATTGTTCTTGCCTAATTGCCCAGGAGGAACCTTCCAGTGCAATGTTGAATAAAAGCGGTGAGAACAGACATCTTCCTCTGGTTTCTGATTTAGAAGGAAAGCATATGATGTTAGCTGTGGGTTTTTTGTAGATGCTCATTACCAGGTTAAGGAAGTTCTCTTCTATCCCTGTTTTGCTGAACATTTTTATTACCACTACCTGTTTTTATAAATAAAGCTTTATTGGAGCACAGTCATGTTCATTTATTTCATGTATTTACATATTGTCTACAGCTGCTTTTGTACTGTAAGCAGCCGAGTTGGGCAGTTGTGACAGAAACTGTATGACCCACAAAACCTACATATTTACTATCTGGCCCTTTATAGAAAAATGTAGTGGCCATCGGTTTAGACTAAAAGAAAGGTGCAGGCCGGCTGGAGGAAGAGCATCAATCAAGCTGGCAAAAGGATATAAAATAGAAAAGAAATAGAGGAATCAGATCATGGAGGTTGAGTAAAAGTAACACAAAATAAGTAAATGAGCCATTATAGGACACCCAGAAGAGTGACATCAGAAATGTGGAAGGCAAAGAGACGTGTGAAGAAAAGAGCAGCCCGGGTGGATTTGTAAACAATCCTGGTGGAGGTGATATGGGTCTGGACTGGAAAGGGAGAGGAGGCTGCAGGTGACCTTCCAAGGAGCCCCACAGCTGATGCTAGGAAAGGGCTGTGGGTGAGGAGTCAGGAGCCCTGGTTCCAGTCTTGACCCAGGCTCCCCCCTGGGCAGCTCCTTCCATCAGCCTGGCCTCAGCTTCCTCAGGAGGTGAAATAAGGGAGTTAGGTTGCATAACTGAAGGTTCCTTCTACCTCTGCTTTCCACACTTCAAAACTGTAATTTCAAGGACAATGAGAAACAGCATTCCACGTTTTCCTGTCTATCCTCCTGTGGAAAGCAGGCCTGATATTCTCCATCACATCCTCATTTTAAAGCCAGCACACCCTCCGAGTCCCTTACGGCTACTTTACAGGTTTGGGCATAAAAGTCACCCATGTGCTGACATATGGTTTTCCATGTTCACAGATCAGAATCCCCTGAAAAGCATGTTGAAATAAGTTGCTGGGCCCCACACACAGAGTCTCTGAATCCGTGGGCTGGGGTGGAGCCCAGGAATGTGCATTTCTGAGTCCCCAGGTGCTGCTGATGCTGAGGCCACACCCTGAGACCACTAAGCAAACACTCTTCCTCCAATCCATCCCACTATTAAAACATGAGAGTCAGATTTTCTCTCTTTCTCTTGCTGTCTGGCCACATCTTCCTTCATCAACATGTATTTCATGCATAGAGGACTCTTGGAACTCTTCTTGATGTCCTATTAAGCCAGGTATTCTTCAGAGAACCCCAGGGCTCCAGCACCTCTTGAGACCTCTTCTAACATAGCCCTAGAGGGAGTCACTTACCCTCCACTTACTGTTTGGAAAGTCAAGCTAATTCAACAACACAGGATGCCATGAGATTGATCATTAAGAGTTTGCCAAATGCTCCAGAGGGCACCCTACAATAGGTAGAGATGAGAATGGCAGAGTACTGAATTTGAAAGAACCTTGATAGAAGAGTGTGCACAGAGTGAGGAAATGGGCTCATAAAATGCCTCTGACAAACATGTAAGGTACAAAAATTGAGATTTACAGCTATTTGGAGACAGGAATTGCATACTTCTGCTCTGAGGCATTAGCAATATACATTTCAAAACGCTCTTCAAAAACTTTTTCTATATTTTCCAGTGATGGACTGAAAAGTAGCCTGCTTTTCCTCTTTTGGGACTGGCTGCTTTCCCTAGATGTGGCTGGGCTCACCCTCCAAGGCTCCTAATTTCAGCTTCTTTAGAGCACATCATGGCCAATGGACATATCCCAGTTCTTTTTTTTTTTTTTATAAGTCCCCATTATTCCCCCCTAGCTCTTAATGCTTCATTTGCTCAGCTCTGACCTCCCACCACTAACATCTCTGATTGTGATGTTTCTCAGTCTAATTCCAGTCCAATAGATGCCTTAAGAAAAAAAAGCCCAGCCTAGTTTTCTATTCTCTGCACTGGCTTCTTGGCTGATAAATAATGCCAGTATTGATATTATTGCATTGTTGTTGTTGTTGGTGGTGGTAGTATGCTCACCGTTGTTGAGAACCACGTGACAGAACTCTATTTTTCTCCCTCCTATCTTGCTCACAACCATGTCTTCCCCCAAGCTGCCTCTTGACACAAAAGAAAAAGTTAACCAGCTGACCCTGGGAATCTGGGAGAGTCTCAGATTTGACAGCCAAAGTTAGTTGTATACTTAGTGGGTAACAAGTACCAGGCTGAGCATCTAAGACGCATTATCTCATATAGTCCTTAAAGCCCTAGGAGCTAGAAGTAGATATTGATGTTGTTCCCATTTTACAGAAGAGGAAATCAAGGCTTAGGGTGGGCAAGCAGCATGTCCTTAGACATAGAATTCATGAGGAACAGAGTCAGGAACACTGGTGGTCTGACTCCAGAGCCTGGAGCTCTTAGCCGCTCATCATATCACACTAATGAGAAAGATAGATAATTGAGATAACAGACAGACAGACAGACAGACTGACTGACTGACTTTAAACTGTAATTAAAGGGTGGAACATGCAGCATTCAGCCAGAAACATGCAGAGCCTGCTGCCCTGGCTGTACTTCCTGTCATGGGCATTTTTAATGCCCAGTGCAATAGTATTGACAGGTGGGGCCTAATCGGAGGTGTTTTGGTCATAAGGGCTCTGCCCTACTGAGTGGATCAATGCCACTATAAAAAGGGTATATGGGAGTGAGTTCTCTCTCTCCTGCTCTCCTGCCATGCAGCAACAAGGCACCATTTTGGAAACAGAGGCTGAGGCTGGCACCTGGATCTTGGACTTTCCAACCTCTAGAACTGAGAGAATAAATTTCTGTTCTTTATAAATTACCCAATCTGTGGTATTCCATTATAGCATTACAAAATGAACTAAGGCAGGCATCATCTTTTATCAGCTACGAAAAGGTTACTCCCTGAGGGCAGTGATGACATCTCATCATCACCACGTCCCCATAGTCTAGTTCTGAGATGGGCATACGGTAAAAGCAAGAAAATATTGCAACCAACAGACAAGTCAAAGCAAGAAAATATTGCAACCAACAGACAAGTCAAATCACCCTATCTAAAAGAGATAAGCTCACACCTTTCCCAGCCACTTGTCTGACTGTGCGTACAAAAACTCATGTAAGCTCATGGATCAGGCAGGGTTCAGTCAGAAGTCAGAAACCATACCAGTATTTGTACAGAATAAATTTAATATAAAGAACTGTTAACTGGATATACAGTTGTTATCTAGGCATCTGAAAGAACAATAAGAGAATTCTGTGATATCACAGAGGTAGCAACTGCAGAAAGCAGCCCAGCTAGGTGCCTCGCTGGCTGGGATAACCCTGATAGGAAAAAGAATCAGCAGAAAGTAAATAAGAGCAAGTCCCCTGCCTCCTCAGCATCACAGGGGGCGCTCCCTGTAGCGCCCCCTGTCGCAAAGTATAGTAGAGAGCCTTCCGGCAAAGCACAAGCGTGCTTTGCAGAGCCTCAGCTTCAGTGTCACAAAATATTATGTAGAGAGTGGGTCCGGAGTGAGAGACAATACCTGAATAATTGGACAGCTCATTATAGTGGGTTAAGAGAGTGTACACTTTCTACTTTTGCTAAAACAAGAAATTAATTGAGGTATTTCTCTTAGCCTATAATAGTTTATGCCTTTTTCTTTCGCCTGCAGCATCCCTTCTCAGAGATGACTCAGAAGCAACTATTCTGTAATGTTTGCCAGGGAAACCCTGCAGAGACTGGCTGTTTCCATCCGGACATGATGCAAACAATTCTAGGAGCTGCCAAAGGGAAGTCATGGAGCCTTGAGTTATGAATAAACTCTTTTTCAGGAACGGCTAGCTGAGAGAGATTTAAGCCCTTGCCTCCAAACTGAAGTATGTTTTTCCCCTTAAACATCATAACTCTTCAGTAAAACAACCAAAACAACTGTGTTGGGTATTTAACTCCCATACTCATGAACAACAAAAAATACTATTTGACTATACTGTTATTGAATCTCAGAACAAAGTCATATGTAAACAGGTAAATTGCAGGTGCCTCTGGAAGGAGCCTGCCCTCATCCAGTAAGAGATACAAAAGTCTTAACTAGAGGTTTCTGGAACCTAAATCCCTGAGCCCAGGGTTTTGTGCACATAGGTCCTTCATCCTGCTCTCCAAAAGCTTGTTTTTTTCTGTAATTTATTCTTACCTCTCTCCTCAATAAAAGCTGGACAGTGAAAAACCAATGTGTCATTTATGTAAGGGACTGCTTTTATTTAGAAGTAAATTATATCTCAAGCCCTGGAAAATATCATCTTCTGCTGCTTGGTCTTTGCTTTGTTCTATGCACTTTGTAAATTTCTGTCTCCTGTAATTGTGGGTGGAGTCACACAGTGTTTTTCACCACATCCCTCCCTACCTTACCTTGGCTGCCCACCCTGTTCTTCCTATATGCCTTCCATAAGGTGTCACACTCTGGGCGATAAATTCCTTAATTTGCATTGGCTACAACAGGGCTGACACTGTGTGGAGTCAAATATCCAAAAAGAAAATAGGCCTTAGAGAGCTTTTTATCACTGAAAGGGAAACCCTGACCCAATGCAGCCTGGCTTCTTCTAGAATAGTAATATGTATGCAAGATGCTGTTGGCATATGATATTTTCTAAAATAACATGGATTGTGGGAGTTTTCCTTTTTTATAATGCAAAGACAATTTAAGCAATAAAATATGTGGTGGTGTCACATGGAAGCATACAATATACATGCCATCACTGAATACTGCCTATGCTTCTAAGGTCTGATAAGAATGACTATGGATGGGGAAAGAATGTCCCCCAAAAGGATATGGGGAAGAACTAAGTAAGCAATTTGTTCCCTGCACTTTTCAAATTGGCCAGGATTCTTTTAAAGATGAAACTCGGTGCTGGTGAGGATGTGGAAGGACATAGACTGTCAATTGGAGTACACTATTACAATGGTTCAAAAAAGCAACTTAGAACCATGCAGCAAGAGACTTGAAAGTCATAACACACTGTGTCCTGGTAATTTCAATTTCATGAATCTATACTAGGAAGCAATTAGCAATGCTATTACAGATTTATATTTTTAAAGTTTAGGAAAATTTTACTTATTGGCAATAGTTATGACTATTATAAGTAAACTAAATATAGGAAAGTTCCAAAAAACCATGGCATAGTCATATAATGAAATATTATTTGGTACTTAACAATCACATTATTGAGAAAACTTAGTAACATGAAAAGGGGCTAGTGATGTAAGGCTGTATTTAAAAAATAGCAGAACCCAGTACTGTGTATATAGTTTGCAACCTGTTGTTGCAAAAAATGAATATAATATATGCAATATATGCACATATATATACATACATATGTGTATGTATATTCCCTGAATATGTGGTGGGTTACAGGTGAGTTTCACTTTTTTGTTAAAGCCTACATAATTTCCAAATTATTTTTAAATGAGAAAAGATTTTAGAAACATATCTAAATTATTTGATAATAGAAAATGATACCAGCATATTTATCATATTCTTTAAAAATATGATCTTAGTCGGGTTAGCAAGAACAATTCTCACGGTGGGCTTTCCTTTTCTTTCCTGACACCTGAAGTCCACTGGCTTGTGAGTTTTAGAAATGTCTCCATTTTTCTTCTTTTCCGGCGCTGCCAGATAATGGCTGGACAAAGTTCTGTTGTCAGCAGCTAGGATAGCATGATTGACGTTAACAGTAGGTTGGGCAGTTCTGAGATGCACCTCAAAAATGTTTGAAAACCATGGAAAGGGGCTAATTTAATTTTTGAGGTTTAAGAACAAAATTATGTGTAATAATACATGTTCCTTTTGAAAAAGGTAACTAAAGTAACATAAAAGCAATTATGTTTTTTTCTCACATCTTTTGGAGTCAAATGGCTACTTGGAATTTTTACTAGCTCCCTTTTTCTCTTTCTAACCAGCAAACTGGGCTGATGGGTGGATAGGAAGAAGAAATTATATTCTAAAAAATGGCTTAAATATATTAATAACTGATGTAAGGGGTACTTTACTTTTCCACAGTTCTTTTATGCATAGCCATCTCATTTGACCATCAAAACAACCCCATAAGCATCAGAACAGAAATTATTAAACCAAGTAATGGAAATTAAACACAGGATGAGAACATTCACCTACAGGCTCTGCTGATTATCTCTGAAGTCCTTTAACCCGCTGTTGCCCAAGGCTTCTGTTCAGTCCTTGGGCCACACAGAACCTAGCGTTATATTAGAGCTCACTCTCAACATGCCCCATGTGAGTGTCCAGAGCGCGAAAGCCCTCCCCAACCCACACCACACTCACCCCTCATTGCCAGAGCAGCAGGTTCTTGACTGGGCTATGAATCCCAACTGGCTTGATCCTCAACTTTCCTGGGACTCTCACAACCTATCTACCCCTAGACGGAACTCATTTGGCTTGGGTTTCCCAGCTGTGACCCCTACCCATGTCACACACATACACACACATCACCATCACTACCACCACTGCCTCCATTAAGATGCTGGATTGTTTGCAAGCTGAGTCCTTACAGGTCATCATGGGTCTCAAACCCACGTACTTGTCAAAGCTATAACAGAAGCCGGCTATGTCTCCAGATTCTTGCAGCCTTGTTTCCTCCTTCTTTCCTTCTCCCTAACTCCCTTCCTTCCTTTCTTCCTTCTCCTCCCTCTGTCCTTCACTTTCTCCCCCTCCTCTTTCTATCCTTTCTTCTTTCCTTCTCTCTCGCTCTTTTCCTTTGCCCTCCCTCCCTTCTTTTCTTCCCTCTCCCTCTCTCCCTCCTTCCCTTACCCTCCTTTCCTTCCTCCTCCCATTCTTTTCAGTTGTTATTTTGTTGTCCTTGGACTTCAGGTGCTGTCAGTTAAAGTCCTCAGCTGCTATCAGCACTTTAGCACAGTATCATCATCTGTCCATGTGATGCCTCTCCACCGTCTTATTTATTAATTGATTCACTCTTATTTCCCAAAGCCACTCTGTCTTCCCCTACAAGGCAATTGTAATGTGTTTAATGTGTATTTTTTGCTTATAAGTGGTATAAAAGATGCAAATTATTGATTTGCATGCATATATTTTTAATTGACAAACAGTTTGGCATTATAGATCTCATTTTTCATTCAACATTTTATTTTATGGCCCAATCGTGTATTAGCTAGGTGTTCATCACATCCAGTGCTTCTAATTGCTGCCTCCAAGAGCCTGAATCCATGACATTTCTCCGTCCCCTTTCACACTGACTGCTATCCAGTTGCCAAGAAAAGCAGATGTGGGAGGAACCTGCTCTGCCTTCAATCACTGCTGAATTGCATCATTTTGCCTCGTGTGTACAGCTATAAACATGAGCTCTCCTAGAAAAGGGACACACTAAGTTATGCCAAGGTTCAATCAAAAACTGTCCACCACTCTACGTGGCCCTAAGTTTCTCCTGCCTACCAATCCCTACTAAGAAATGCTTAGTTCTGGATGTGCCCAGATGACATACTGAACACATCCTTGCTCTATGTGATACCAGCATACTTATCACATTGCTCAGTAAACTTCACGGGACTGAGAAAACTTTTTCGGGACTCAGTCAAGTTTTTCCACTGGGGGCTGGGGAATAAATATTTTAGGCTTTGAGAGCCATGTAGCTGTGGTTTCAACTATTCAACTCTGCCATTTTAGTGTGAATACAACCATAGACAATATGTAAGCAAATGTATGTGGCTGTGGTTCAATAAAACTTTATTTGAAAAGGATGCAGTGAGCAAGATTGACCATGAGCTGGGTTTGTTTGTGAGTCAGATACGGCTATAGGAGGTAGTTTGCCCATCCCTGGTTTATAACAACTGGTCTCACAGAAAAGAAATGAGGGTGATTAATTCTGAGACTCCTCATTGTCTTAATGCCACATTGCTTGCCTACTGGTGAGAAGCTGAGGTTATAAAACTCTCTTCTCCCTGATACGCTTTTTCTTCCTATCCTCCTCCAAACACTGATAAATCAAAGCCCATGGCAGTTGGCTTACAGCACACAGCCACTAAAAGCTTATTGCATGAAAAACTTTCATATATATAGACATTTAGGTTTGGTCTTAAAGATCACCAGAGACCAACCCCTGCAAACCAGGAGCATTTCAAGCTTAGAGTAAGACGAAGCCATTTTCTGCCTGGTTGTTTTCTGCCTGCTCTGAGGCACAGCCCACTCCTTGGTGAGGCAGCCTCGTGCACTAAGCCACCAGGATCAGCTACCGAAAAGCATTTCTGAGGCTGTACAAGATGTTTTCCAGTACCTGTTCAGGAAACCCTCACTTCTTTCTCCTTATTGTCCAAACACATGTTTATTACTGCACGCTTCTGCAGTTGCTGAGTAATGCTCCCTAAGACATCATCCCAGCACAGCGGGCTCCCAACCACAGCTGCTGCTGACGGCCAGAGAAACACAATCAAAATCCTAGAAACACATACTTGACCTGGATTGAGGCAGCAGCTTCTGGATTCATTTCTCTGTTAATTTCTTTTCTTTTGGAGACAGGGTCTTGCTCTGTCGCCCAGGTTGGAGTGCCATGGAACGATCATGGCTCACTGCAGCCTTGACCTCCTGGGCTCAATCAATCCTCCCACCTCAGCCTCTCAAGTAGCTGGGACTATAGGCATGTACTACAATGTCTGGCTAATTTTTGTATTTTTTTTAGAGACAGGATTTTTCCATGTCGTCTAAGCTGGTCTTCTCTGCTAATTTCTTGAAGTAAAACTAGATTCTCAAGATTTCCCGTTCTGTGGAGAAGGCTCCTTTGGGAAGTAGGGGACACTTCCTCATGCTTTGGTGGTTATGGCTAAGGTGGCCAGAGAACTGATTCCATCATCACCATTCTTATGTCTTCATAGTCAAGTCCAGGAGGTTGGAGTCCTAGAAAAATCCCTGGACAGATTTTGTTCCAGAGCCAGGGGACCATGGTCCGGTCCAGATAAATGGTAAAGTGTATTATGTTTCTTAAATTGCAATATTTGCAGCAAGCCATTGTAACCCCCCATTGGGCACAAAATGTTAAAAGGAAAAAGGAAGAGAGGAATAGGAGCAGGAAAATTAGGTGGAGGGGAAGGGACAAGGAAATCTAAATATAAACCGGAAAGATAAATCTGTTCTATGAATTTTCATACCCAGTATACTCATTCAACAAATATGTATTTTAATTAACATTTTTTAAATGGGAATGTAATACATTCACATGGTCAAAATTTCAAATAAAGGTAAATAATGAAAGAGAAGCCTTCCTGTCATCTGAGACCCTAGGGAAACACTGTGTATTCTTCCAGAGATATTCACAGAATTGACAAACCTATTAAAATAAATTTTCTCTTTTTTTTTTTTTTTTTTGACAGAGTGTCACTCTTGTCACCCAGGCTGGAGTGCTACAATAGCACAATCTCGGCTCACTGCAACCTCTGCCTCCTGGGTTCAAGCAATTCTCCAGCCTCAGCCTCCCAAGTAGCTGGGATTACAGGCACATACCACCATGCCTGGCTAATTTTTGTATTTTCAGTAGAGATGGGATTTCACCATGTTGGTCAGGGTGGTCTCAAACTCCTGACCTCAAGTGATCCGCCCACCTCTGCCTCCTGAAGTGCTGGGTTTACGAGCTGGGTTTATGAGCCGCCGCACCCAGCCTAAAATAATTCTTAAACGATATAGAGTTCGGCCTCTTGCTTTATTCACTTCATTCCATGTCTTTGGTTTAAATCTACCATTTGCCACCTTCTGTTTTGTCCTACCTGTTTTCTGTGTCTTTTTCTGTTTTCTTTTGCCCTCTTTAGAATCAAAGCTTTGTTTGTTTGTTACCTTTCCACTGGCCTCCCCTATTAGTTAGTTATGTAATCTGTTTTCTTTTTTTGAAGACTTCTCAAAATGTGCAACATTAATTCCAAGAATGGTTGTGATTACCTTAGGCCCACACAGATAATTCAGGATAATCTCCCTGTCTCAAAGGCCTTAATTTAATCACATCTGTCCCTTTGCCGTGAAAGATAACATGTTTATGGGTTCCGGGGATTAGAGCATGGACATCTTTGGGGAGGGGGACATTTTTCTGTCTACCACACCTAGAAATTTAAGGATTGTAGCCTTGAATTACTAGATGTGGAAATATTCTGTAAGGAAAAGCTATCTCTTCTCTCCTATTGATTTATTCAATTATTTATTTACATCAGTATGGATTCATGGATATTTGTTTCAGTCTATAGGTTATAACCCAATTGTACCATTATTTTTTTTCTTGCTCAAATTATTTAGACTTGGCCACTGGTTGCTCCTTCAGATGGGTTCCTGTGTTGTGCTGACATGTCCCTATCCTTTTGAAGCACTTCCTTCTTTTCTGGTACTTTATGATGTTCCAAGCTCATTTTGTATTTCCTACAGCCAAACCCTGGAATCTTCCATTTTTCCTGTGGAGCTCTGGTTCTTTTTATTGGAGAAACCAAGGTCTGGAAAGCAGGCATGTTCATCGCTATTAAGTTCCAATCAAAGGACAGTTAGAATTAAACCACACACACAATCGCTTCTCCACTTTTTGGCTAAGATCAAGTGTAAAAAACACACACACACTCTATACCTGTGTATCCATTAAAAAATCGAGTTCACACTGAAACCTCTGATTCTAATCCAACAACTTAAAGTTTATTCCAGTATTTCTCCTTTTCTTATTTGTGGCTTCTTTCAGCAACAGTGAGAAATGTTTTCTTTATCTATACTTATTTGTTCCTAAACATAGTTACAGAACTGCTCACCCATGCCCATGTGCACGTTCTGTGTCTTTAGTCATACACGATCTAGTCAAGTAACTGTTTTTCAAAATGACTTAGGTCAGTTCTTTCCTTCCCCATCCTCTGCAGTGTTTTTCATTTTTAAAAAAAATCACCGCAGGGCGCAGTGGCTCAAGCCTGTCATCTCAACACTTTGGGAGGCCGAGGCGAGCGGATCACCTGAGGTCAGGAGTTCAAGACCAGCCTGATCAACATGGAGAAACCCCATCTCTACTAAAAACACAAAAATTAGCTGGGCATGGTGATGCATGCCTGTAAATCCCAGCTACTCTGGAGGCTGAAGCAGGAGAATCGCTTGAACCCAGGAGGTGAAGGTTGCAGTAAGCCGAGATTGTGCCATTACGCCCCAGCCTGGCAACAAGAGGGAAACCGTCTCAAAAAAAAAAAAAAAATCAGTTGTTCTGGTTTTTACTTCATTTTGCTTCTTCTTACATCCTGCTTGCTTTGAAATTTTGTTGTTATTTGGGTGTATGTGTAAGATGCTGTTTCTAAGAGTCAAGGCTACACAAAACGGTGTACTCAACAATATATCTAGACGTTCTTCATGGGAGTCTAGAGTTTCCTGCTTTAACAGGGTTTGGATGGAACCTGGTGCTGGTCCTCCACTCCCTGCAACCTTCCTGCAGGCCACTTACAGCCATCCCTCCACTGCCTTCTCACCAAGCCCTCAGACAGCCCCAAGGCCCCTGCCGCCTCTCCTTAGCCTCCATGAGGATGCATTCTTCCCCTTGCAGGTGAGCCAGCACTACCATACTGTTGGAGGATCTTGACTGGGAGTCATCCAGATTCTTGGCATTTTGAACAAAGAATTGGACAAAATGCACAAGCAAAGCAACTAAAAGATGAAGCAAGGAAAGCACAGATCTACTGAAACAAAAGTACATTCCACAGAGAGTAGGAGCAGGCTAGAGCAAGCGGCTCAAGAGCAATGGTTACAGAATTTTCTGGGGTTTAAATACCCTCTAGAGGTTTCCCATTGGTTACTTGGTTACACCCTATGTAAATAAAGACGTGGCCCATGATCAGTCTGATTGGTTGCGGGAGGGGACCAGCGGGGAAGTGAAGTTACAGAGGTACTTTCCATTATTCATCTGCAAGGCAGCACAAAGGGAGCAGCCTCTCATCTTTTTGTTACTTGGGCATGGAGAGGTGGGGTTTTCCATTAGATTCAGTTCTAGGACATCAGTATGAATCAGCCCTAGGTTCCCAGCCTCCAGACCCTATTCTCCTGCCTCACCACCAGGACACAGAAGCTGCCATCAACTGCCAGATCAACCTGGAGCTCTATGCCTCCTATCTCTTCCTGTCTAAATCTTGCTACTTTAACTGCGATAATGTGGCTTTGAGAACTTTGCCAAATACTTTCTTCACCAATCTCATGAGGAGAGGGAACATGCCAAGAAACTGAAGAAGCTGCACAACCAGAGAGGTGGTTGAATCTTCCTTCAGGATATCAAGAAACCAGACTATGATGACTGGGAGAGTGGGCTGAATGCAATACAGTATGCGTTACACTTGACAACAAATGTGAATCAATCACTACTGGAACTGCACAAACTGGCCACTCACAAAAATGACCCCAGTTGCATTGACTTCATTGACACACATTACCTAAATGAGCAGGTGAAATCCATCATAGAATTGGGCGACCAACTCTCACAAGATGGGAGCCCTTGAATCTGGCTTGGAAGGATATGTCTTTGACAAGATCACCCTGGGAGACAGCGATAATGAGAGCTAAGCCTTAGGCTAATTTTCCCATAGCCATGGGTGACTTGCCAGGTCCCCAAGGCAGTGCATGCATGTTGAGTTTTCTTTTACTTTTTCTATAAGTTGTACCAAAACATCAGCTTAAGTTATTTGATTTGTACCATTCCTTCAAATAAAGAAATTTGGTACACGACCCACCTCCCAAAGAAGTCACTCCTCTTCATCAATATCAGCCCAGCCCCATTCCAATTACTTCCCACCCACTGCTAAGATAATCTCATTTATCTTTCCTGATTTTTTTTGTGCAAACAAGCAAATATGTGTGCTTTATCCTTTTTTTATATATATAAGGAATAGTATACTATAAACATTCTTTTGTTCTTTGCTTTTTTTCTGTTAACAGTATATCCTGGAAATCATTCCAAATTGGTTCTTATATATCTCCTTTATTCTTCTATATAGCTGTATAATGCTCCATTTTGTAGATGTTATGTAGTTTATTCAACAACTTCTCTAGGTATGGGCATTTAGGTTGTTTCCAATACTTTGCAATTCTAAATAAGCTGCAACAAATAAACGTGTACCTATGCATTGCGTTAGTTCATTTTCATTGCTAAAAAGAAATACTGGAGATTGGGTAATTTCTGAAGAAAAAAGATTTGGTTCATGGTTCAGCAGGCTGTACATGAAGCCTAGTGCCACATCTGCTTCTGGTGAGGCCCTAAGGAAGGTTATACTCATGTTGGAAAGTGAGGGGAAGCCACTGTGTCACATGGTGAGAGGGAGAGCAAGAAAGAGAGGAAGAAGGTGCCAGGCTCTTTTAAACAACCATATCTTACATGAACTCAGAGCGTGAGAACTCACTCATTGCTATGAGGACAGCACCAAGCCATTCACGAGGGATCCATCTCCATGACCCAAATACCTTCTACTAGGCCCACCTCCAACACTGAAGCTCACGTTTCAACATGAAATTTGGAAGGTACAAAACATCCAAAGTATATAATGAATTTTTGCACTGTTGGAGGCATGTCTTCAACGTAGTTCCTAGAAGTAGGATTGCTAAATCAAAAGTAAGTGAGTATGTTGTTTTGATAGGTATTGCCAAATTTTTCTCCAAGTTAGTATATTTTTAAATATTCTGTGTGACAAAATAGGAAATACACATAAAGCACTTTTGCTGCATTCCAAAGTACAATGGCTGCCTTGAGGAAAAGCGCTTGTGCAAATATTTGAGTTGTGAGCCGAACTAACCACTTTTAAAAATAACACAGCAGTTTCTATTTGGATACACAAACTGAGGTTTCAGCAATAGTTATTCAGACTTAGGAATCTGGCAGATATTTTCTCAAACATTAACAAAGTTAACCTGGAAAGAAAAATGACAGTATTTGTTGCCAATTATAAAATCTGAGCTTTCACATGAAAATTAGAATTTTTGAAAACTGTACCCACCACTATGAGTTTTCCAAAACTTAAAGAATCTTCAGATGAGATTGGTGGTGACTTTAACTGTTGGGATTTTTTTATATTGCATAATGAAATATGTCAACATTCAGAAGATACGCATAACTTATGAGCCATCAATGCATGTTATAAAATCATACTTAAGCAAAAGATCCACTCAAAGAGCAAGATAGACAAAACTACATGGTTTCAGATACCACATTCAAAAAATTCTTAAGAAACTACTATTTATCAAATTCTGGCATAATATCAAAGGAGAAAGTCCACAATTACCTGCACAATCTATTAATGTACTCCTCCCTTTTCCAACTGCATAATTGTGTAAAACTAGATTTCCTTCAGATACTTCAGCTAAACCAAAGTATTGCAACACATTAATACAAAATCCAATGAAAATTCAACTGTCTTCTCTTAAACCACACATTAAAGACGTGTAAAACAATGCCACTTTTCTAATTAATTTCTTATTGTGGAAATTATAGTTATTTTTCATGAATATATGTAACTTACTGTTGCAAGACTAAGACAGCTCAGATTGCCTCTATAACAAAATACCGTAAGTTAGGTAGTGTATAAAAACATTTCTCTGAATTCTGGTGGCTCAGAAGTCCAAGATCAAGGCACTGGGAGATTTGGTGTCTAGTCAAGAGTTGTTTTCATAGATGGTATCTTCTCCCTGATTCCTCACATCGCGAAAGGGGCAAGGAAGCTCCCTTAAGCCCATTTATATGGACATTTATCTGATTCATGAGGGCTCTGCCCTCTGACCTAGTCACCTTCCAATGCCTCATCTTCTAATACCATCAACTTGGAGGTTAGGATTCTAACACATGAATTTTGGAGCAGGGGAACAAACATTCAGACCACAGCACTGATGTTAACAGTAATAGTTTTATTATCATTACTTTTGTTCCTGTATATTTGTTTTACTATGCTAAAATATATATAACATAAAATTTGCCATTTAAAAAATTTTAAAGTATGTAACTCAATGGCATCTAATTATATCACCACAAACAGAAACACTACGTTCTTGAAACAGTAACGCCCATTCCTTCCCTCCCCTAACTCCTGGAAACCTTTAATCTACTTTCTGTCTCTATGATTTTCCTATTCTAGACATTTTGTATTATGTAATTATGCAATTATTGTCCTTTTGTATCTGGCTTTTTCAGCTAGCATACTGTTTTTCAGATTCATCCATTTGTAGCAGAACTTCATTCTCATTTATGGCTGAATAATACTCCATTATATGTATATAGCAAATTTTGATGGTATTTAGTAATGCGTTGATGGACATTTGGGTTGTTCTCACCTTTTGGCTATTGTGGAAAATGCTGCAATAAACATTGGTGCACAAACATCTGTTTGTGTTCCCACTATCTAGGAGTGGAATTGCTGGGTTATACAGTAATTCTAGATTTACCATATATCCAATACCTTTTTGAAGTATTAATGTTATTTCTAATGGATCAAAAAATGTTTTTAGATTTTAATTTCTAATGCACTAAACACGGATAATACAACCCATATAAACAAAAGGTACTTGGGGTTCCCAATAATTTTTAACAGTGTAAAGAGGTTCTGAGAGCAAAACATTTTGAGAACACTGCAATATAGCAATGACGCTTAGCAAATTAGTTTTGCCAGCAACATGAATGAATCTCACAAATATAGTGTTGAGTGAAGGAAGCAACTTACAATAAAGTTCAGAACAGCCATAACTGCAAAATTTTCAGATTAATACACAGGTGCTAAAACTCTGATGAAAAGGCTAGATGGAATTAGCACAGTATCAAGATAGTGATTGGAAATAAGAAAGGGGCCACAATCAGGCAAAGACACGTAGATGGACTGGAGGGTGCTCACAATTTCCTATTCTATTCCCTGGGTGATGGTTATTTGGATGATCATTTTATTAAAAGCTGTTCTTTACTTTTCATTTTATATGCTTTTCATTATGTATGTTTTCACAATTTCACAGTTAATTTTAAATAAATTTATTTGTAATTAAGTTCACAAACAGGTTAACAGAAATAAAGTGACTTGAAGAATGGTAACACAAAAGAGAGACAACAGTGCCAGAAACGGAGTAATTTCAGTGGTAATGGAGAGAAAGACACAGAGTATAGAATTACTGTGCTGGGCTTTGACCATAGCCTGGGACTAGGGGAACGGCGTACCTTCCCTGCACACTTCAAGCCCTTCTATACAAGAAAAAAAAATTAGGGGCCAGATCTCAAAAAAGCAGTGAAGCATAGTAAGTCAGCAACCAACAATATCTTCTATACCACCTTATTTAGTCAGTCACATTTCCTCTGCATCATCTTTTTACTGAACTCGTTTTTCTGATTACATATCAGTACCTAATTTAAAAAAAAATTTTCTTTGTTTTTGTACAACATGATGAAATGAGATGTAAGTTCCATGAAGGCTTGGCCCAAATCTCCCCTCTTCTCAGTGATCCCCCAATCACTTAATGTAGTGCTATCACCTACTAAGACAGCAAGGGACCTTCATAGATTCTAGGCACTTTCACTTTATTTTTTAATATTGCACTCCACACCAAATCAAACACAGTAAAATGTACCTGTGGTCCACATTTAATATAACTGTTTTGTTATAAAACTTGTGTGATTTTTATAATTTTTATGCTTTTGAGACTTGTTTGTGAAAGACTTTGAAATGGATCAAAACAAACAAAGAAAAAGACTGGAGTATATCTTCAATGGAAATCTACATGTTGTCTAAAGCACACCCCTTTAGGTTTTCTGCTCTATGGGGTTTGTGTCTTTCATTGTCTTTGAGCTATTTTTCAACTCTGGAAATTGTAGGTAGCTGGTGGCAATGCAAATCATTCTGGTCTGTAAACATGAAAACACATTTTGTCAGGTGGGGAGACAACTGATTTCCCTTCCCCCTCTCACTACGGAAAAAGCAGATTTTTATTTGTAAATTCATGTAAGTGTCTGGTGGGGTTCAGGACACATTACCCAAAATATGGCACCAATACAAATACTGAGTATTCACAGCTTAAGAAATTTGAGAAATAGCATGTGCAGAAAGGTCTCTGACTTTACCCTGTCCTTCTCCCATGAAGGAGATTGTACACTCTCAGGTGAGAGGTCCCCCTCCCTACACCCAGAGGAAAGAAGCATCCTTACCTTTGAAGATGGAGGGACACAGGGAGGAATGTGAGTGAACAGGCCTTGCTAAGTTTCCCCTGATTTATTCATTCCCGTTACCCTTCCACATTCTTCTACAACTTTCCCCTCTTCATCAAACCTGGCATCAAAACATGGGTTTAATTGTTTCTTTGGGGTTTTCTTTCCTTAAGAAGCACCCAGTGTGGCTGGGGGCAATGACTCACGCCTGTAATTCCAGCACTTTGGGAGGCCGAGGTGGGTGAATCACAACATCAGGAGTTTGAGACCAGCGTGGCCAACATAGTGAAATCCCATCTCTACTAAAAATACAAAAAATTAGCCAGGCGTGATGAAGGGCACCTGCAATCCCAGCTACTTGGGAGGCTGAGGCAGGGGAATTGCTTGAACTTGGGAGGCAGAGGTTGCAGTGAGCCAAGATTACGCCATTGCACTCCAGCCTGGGTGACAGTGTGAGACTCTGTCTCAGAAAAAAAAAAAAAAAAAAAAAATCCCCAGTGTTACAAAAACTTATATTAAATAAATTTGTGTTCATTTCTGTTGTTCCTGTCTTTTGTTACAAAGGCCTCAGCTAACAACTCTAAGATAGGTAGAAGGAAAAGATATTTTTCTTCCCCTGCATGCCTGTATGTGTCTGTGCTCTTTTAAATATTTTTTGAATCCATTGTAACATTGTACTATTTCTCTTAATTAAGTAAAACTATTGACATGTTCATTTTATATTTGCATAAGTTATGTTTACCTTTTTTTAAAAAATATATTTTTAGTAGCTTTAGACATCTTCCAGTGATGTGGACTCACCTGATGGCCCAAGAGAAACTGCTCCCGGGGAAGAGAAGTGTGTCTCCAGGAAGCTGAAGCCCCACCATGTAAATTCCTGGAACCTGAGGTAGTGTGATGGTTAATATTGAGTGTCAGCTTGATTGGATTGAAGGATGCAAAGTATTGTTGCTAGGTGTGTCGATGAGGGTGTTGCTAAAGGGGATTAGCATTTGAGTTGGTGGACTGGGAGAGGCAGACCCACCCCTCGTTCTCAATGGGCACCATCTAATCAGCAGCCAGCACAGCTAGGATAAAAGCAGGCAGAGGAATGTGGAAGGACTAGACTGGCACAGTCTTCTGGGCTCTATCTTTCTTCATGCTAGATGCTTCTTGCCCTCAAACATCAAACTCCAAGTTCCTCAGCTTTTGAACTCTTGGACTTACACCAGTGGTTTGCGAGGGGCTTTCAAGTGTTCAACCAGAGACTGAAGGCTGCACTGTCAGCTTCCCTACTTTTTCTTTTTCTTTTTTTTTTTTGAGACAGAGTCTCACTCAGTCACCAGGCTGGAGTGCAGTGGCGCGACCTCGGCTCACTGCAATCTCTGCCTCCTGGGTTCAAGTGATTCTCCTGTCTCAGCCTCCTGAGTAGCTGGATTACAGGCAAGTGCCACAGGGTTTCACCATGTTGGTCAGGATGGTCTCCATCTCTTGACTTCATGATCCACCTGCCTTGGCCTCCCAAAGTGCTAGGATTACAGGCGTGAGCCACCGCGCCTGGCCAGCTTCCCTACTTTTGGGGCTTGGGGACCTGGACTGGCTTCCTTGCTCCTCGGCTTGCAGATGGCCCATTGTGGGACTTCACCTTGTGACCGTGTGAGTCAATACTCCTTAATAAACTCACTTTCTTATATACATCTGTCCCACTAGTCCTGTCCCTCTACAGAACCCTGATTAGGACAGGTAGCAATAGAACTTTGTTGATTGTTTCTCTAGTTTTTTTTCCCCATCTCTACCAATGTTGTGTTTTGTTTTGTTTTAGTTCATTTGTTTCTTTTGCATATGGCTGAGAAGCCATCCCCCGACGGTGGCAACAATGAGCAGGAATTTGGTTTTACAGTCTGATCATTTAATGGTTTCTATAAATGTTTTAATATGTTATAGAAATCTATTTTCTGTTAAATAAAAAGATGAGAGAGAATCTGGTTGGTTAGTCTTATTTGTTTGTCGATTTGTTTATTTTGAGCTCAAAGAAGTTTGTGCCCATCAGGAAGGAGAATAGCCCTTTGGTATCTGCACCAGTGAGTTTCTGTGTTTCTGTGCCTCCTATCTCTTAACCTGAGGCTAAAATTGTAGAATTGAAGCTCTAAGCTCCTTTATGGCTAGACATCTATTTCTGTAATTTAAGCCTTTACCTCTTACTGTGTGAATATAAAATATTCTCCTATCTTGAGAGAGTATTAATAAATTAAATTTTAAAGTTTCTTAAAGAAGCTCTATTCTGATTGACTTAAAGACATAATTGCTTTTATAAACTGAATGTTCCTAAAATTTTAATAAACTAAGGAGATTGGATTTCTAATACCTTAAATGTACTATGCTAAAATATGCTTACAGAAACAAATTCAGAAACCCTTTAAAAATCCAAGTAATTTTTTTTTTTTTGAAACAGGGTCTCATTGTGTCACTCAGGCTGGAGTGCAGTGGCACAACCATGGCTTACTGCAGCCTCATCCTCCTGGGTTCAAGTGATCTTCCCATCACAGCCTCCTGAGTCCTGGGACTACAGGTGCATGCCACTACACACAGTTAACTTTTTGGTTTTTCTAATTTTTAGTAAAAATAGATCTCTCTGTGTTGGTTAGGCTGGTCTTGAACTCCTGGCCTCAAGCCATCCCCCTGCCTCAACTTCCCAAAGTGCTAGGATTACAGGCAGGAGCTATCCTGCCCACCTTCCACCTTTTTTTTTTTTTTTTTTTTTTTTGAGAGACAGTGTCCCGTTCTGTCTTCTAGGTTGGAGTTCAGTGACACAATTGTAGTTCACTGCAGCCTTGAACACCTGAGCTCAAGCCATCCTTCTGTTTCAGTATCCCAAAGCACTGAGATTATAGGTGTGAGTCACTGCACCCTGCTCAAGTTCACATAATTACAGCAAATCTTTGGCAAATAAGCCTACAGCCAGTTCTCGATTGACCATAGTTTGATTTAGGATTTTGCAACTGTACAATGGTGCAAAAGTGATATTCATTCAGTAAACTCCTCAATTTCAATGGGGTTACATCCAGATAAACTCATCTCAAATTGAAAATATTGGCTGGGTGCTGTGGCTCACACTGTAATCCCAACACTTACGGAGGCCAAGGTGGGCAGATTGTTTGAGCCCAGGAGTTCAAGACTAGCCTGGGCAATATGGCCAAACCACATATCTACAAAAAAAAAATACAAAAATTAGCCAGGCATGGTAGCATTCGCTTGTAGTTCCAGCTACTCAGGAGGCTAAGATGAGAGGATCCATTAAGCCCAGGAGACCAAAGCTGCGGTGAGGTGATGGCACCACTGCACTCAGCCTGGGCAACAGAACAAGACCCTGAAAAAAGAAAAGAAAAAAAAGAGAGAGGGAAAGAGAGAAAATTTCATAAATTGAAAGTGTTTTTGGCTTACAGTACTTTCAATTTACAATGGGTTTATTGGGACATAACTCCATCATAAGGAATATTTGTAGTTTAATATGCTTGGTTTAATAAAACAGTTATGTCTTCTCTGATTTATCTTTGTGAGTATAATAGAAGCATACATTTTATTCTACTTGAGTTTGCTTTGTCCTATAGTTATCAGGTTACTGATCAAACACACTAACATTATTCGTACATAATGTAAATATGTGTCCAACAAAATTGAATCATAATTTCCATAACCTTATTTCAAGGATAATTATGTTTTGTAGCCTGCCAACTTGAAGATAACTTCCAAGATGCTTAGGTAGCTGAAAAACCTTGAACTGTATTAAATTGAGTTAATTATCAGATATATGTGGAATATCTACATAATTTCTAAGTAAGATAGACTACTGTACCATATAATTAATTAATTATAAGCTCTAGAAGTACTATATCTATGAGTAATGTTAATGACATGTTCACTTGTGCCACTTTAAGAACATGTTAAAGAGATGTGCATATCTGTAGAAAATTGTTTCAAGCTTTTCTAGTTTGCTGTCATGCTTGTGTATTGCAGGAAGTTCTCAATTATCCATCCCACACTCACTTTTCTCTGTAAAGGAGAAGTTAGTTGCTTTGTTTAAAAGCTATAATTAATGAGTGGTTGCCACTAAGGAGCAATAGTGACAGAGAGATCCAACTGCATCTGTATTTTGATATTTCAAGGAAAAAGAGTAGTTTTATCCTAAAGCAGCTGTCCTCAAAGTTTTTGGTCTCCAAACCATTTTGCACCCTTGGGACTTGTTGCAGATCTCAAAGGTTACTTGTATATGTAGATTATAACTATCAATATCATATTAGAAGTTAGAGCCGAGAATTTTTAAAATATTGGTTAGTTGTCTAATTTGAGAATAGCAGTGATGAACAAATTGCATGTTTACATAAGTAACATGTTAGAATTATTTTAAAAATTTATTTTGAGCTTTTGGACCTGAGGTCTGTCCTTATGTCATGAGTCAGTTTGTCTTAGAATACAAAAGAACATAAGGAAAGACAACACTTGGAATGTGAACTAGGCTTGGCCTTTGTGGATGATAGCTCAGTCTGAAAAGAAGTGATGAAATGTATTTAAATCTTAGGAAAGTTCATTCTATTTTGATGGGTTTGCTTCCCTGGTTTACTGATGAATGCCTTTGTTTACAATATGAATGGTAATTCTTTCTGTAAAGAATACTATGCTTACTTTACAAAATTAAAGTAATTCTTTCTGCCTAGAGAGAAAACATTCTGTGTCTTACCAGAATAATTTTCTGTGTTTTATGATGACTTTATAATGTCTTTTGTTATTTAAGGAGAAAAAATTCCTCATTTATGAAAGAAATAAGGGGTTTTTCTAACTGCATTGCTGTTAGTATATATTTTTTAACGTTTTATTGCCACTTAAATAGGTAACCAAATATTGCTTCTTAGGTATCCATAAGCCTCTCTTAAGCAAGTGTCCAAGCTCTTCTGACAACTTTAAAAATTTTTGCCTTCCCCAAATAAGATCCTAAATGTAGAAAAAAATAAAATAAAACTTTCAAGATTTTTTTACACCTAAAACCATCTTTGAGATTTCCCAGAAAGCTCCTGGGAAAAGAAAAATGACAATGTCTTCTCTTTTACTTTATAAAAAGAGAAATATTAGAAATAAGTGGGTTTGTTTGATATGTGACTAGTATAAGAGTTTCATGAGAAGACGTATCAGAAGAGACATTCACTCTGCCTCAGGTGAAATCTGGGTAAGTTAAATGAATGCTTCAGAAATTGTATGATTTGTGGGAAGTCCCTGGAGATTTTTCAATGTTCTTACTTTTTCAGCCTATGTTTTTACCTCAGGGAAAACACTGATCAAAACTCTTAAATGGTTTCTTTCAAGTTTTTCTGTATTTATGAGTATCCTGGCAATGTTATTCCTGATATTAGGCAATAGCAGTATAATGTTATTAGTTGTAAAGTCAGTTATTATTTGAAATGCTAACTTAGTCAAAACCTTACTTGCTTAATTTGAATCTAGAGGATTCTAGATCATTAGTTCTCAATTGGGGCTATATATAAGTCTTACCCATGGAGTATTGTTTTAAATAGAAAATAGAAAAATGTAAGCAAGAGTACCAACTAGACCAATGAGTCAATGAAGAAAGTAAGAAGGAAATTTTAAAATTTTGTAAATCATGAAAATAGAAACACAACATACCGAAGCCTCTAGGATACAGCAAAAGCAGTATGAAGAGGGAAGTTTATAGCAATAAATGCCATAGATTTCAAATAAACAACCTAATGTACATCTCAAGGAAGCAGAAAAGAACAAGGCAATCCCAAAGTTAGAAGAAGAAATAATAAAAATCAGAGAAGTGAACAAAAATAGAGACAAAAAAATACACAAGTTCAATGAAACAAAAAGTTAATTTTTTGAAAAATAAACAAAATCAACAATCCATTAGCTAGACTATCTGAGAAAAAAAGAGAAAAGATCCAAATAAATAAAATCAGGAATCAAAGAGGAGACATCACAGCTGATACCACAGAAATACAAAAGATAACTTGAAACTATATGAACAACTATATGTCAACAAATTGGAAAACCTAGCAGAAATGGATAAAGTCTAGGTCACAAACAACCTACCAAGGCTGATCCAAGAACAAATAGAAAACTTGAACAGATCAATTAAAAGTAATGAGATTGAATCAGTAATTAAAAAGTCTCCCATGTAAGAAAGCCCAAGACCTATGGCTTAGCTGCTGAATTCTACTAAACATTTAAAGAACTAATACTAATTCTTCTCCAACTCTTTCAGAAAATTGAAGAGGAGGAAATAATTTCAAACTCATTGTATGAAGCCAGCATTATCATGATACCAAAACCAGACAAATATATGATAGAAAAAGAAAGCTATAGGCCAATATCCCTGATGAGAATAAACGCAAAAAAAAAAAAAAAAAAAAAAAAAAAAAAAACTAGCAAACCAAAACTACCAGCACATTAAAAAGATCATTCACCCCTGATCGAGTGGGATTTAACCTAGGAATGCATGGATAGTTCAACATACACAAATAAAAAAATGTGATACATCATATGAAAAGAATGAAAAACAAAAACTGATCATCTCAAATTAGAGGTAAAAAACATATTTGATGACAGTCAACATCACTTCATGATAAAAAACAAACAAACAAATAAAAATCCTCAGCAAACTAGTTATAGAAGGAGCATACTCAACACAATAAAGGTCATATATGACAAATCCACAGCTGTACTGAATGGGGAAAAGCTGAAAGCTTTTCTTCTAAGACCTGGAACTAGACAAGAATGCCCACTTCATCCTAATAAGGAAAGTCCTATGGCAATTAGGAAAGAGAAAAAAATGTTCACTATAGTAGTGAAAGTCCAGGGCAATTAGGAGAGAAAAAAATAACAGCCACTTTCACTGAAAAGAAAGAAGTCAAATGTTTACAGACAACATAATTTTATATGTAAAATACCCTAAAACTTTCACCAAGAAAACCTCTTAGAACTGATAAATTCAGGAAAATTTCAGGATGCAAAATCAACATACAAAATCAGTAGCATTTCTATACACCAATAACCAACCAGCTGAGAAAGAAATTAAGAATGCAGCCCCATTTTAAATAGCTTTTTTATAAAATTAAAATGTCTAGAAATAAACTTTACCAAGGAGGTGAACTATCTTTGTAAGGAAAAGTATAAAACACCAATGGAAGATATTAAAGAGAATATAAACAAATTGAAAAATGTACCATGTTCATGGACTTGAAGGATTAATATTGTGAAAATGACCATGCTACCAAAAATGTTCTACAGATTCAATGCAATCTCCATCAAAATCCCAATGACATTATTTACAGAAATAGAAAAGGCAATTCTAAAATTTATATGGAACCACAAAAGACACCAAATAGCCAAAGCAATCCTGAGCAAAAAGAACAAAACTGGAGGCAACATACTACTTGACTTCAAAATACACTACAAAGCTATAGTAACTGAAAGGGCATGGTGGAACAGAATAGAGATAGCAGAAATAAATCCAGGTATTTACAACCAACTGATTTTCAACAAAGGTGCTGAGAACATTCAGTGGGAAAAGGATAGACTCTTCAATAAATGGTGCTGGGAAAACTGAATATCTATATGCAGAAAAATAAAACTAGACTCCCATTTCTCACCATCTACAAAAACCCAACTCAAAGCTGCTTAAAGATGCACAAGTAAGATGCAAAACTACAAAACAACTAGAAGAAAACATGGGGGAAATGTTTCAAGACATTGATGTCTTCAAAGATTTTATGGAAAATACATCAAAAGCACAGGCAACAAAAGTAGAAATAGGCAAATGAGACTACATCAAACTAAAAAGCTCCTGCATAGCAAAGAAAACAACAGAGTGAAAAGAGAACCTGCAGAATGGGAAAAAGTATTTGCAAACTATTCATCTGACAAGAAATTAACATTAAGAATATACAAGGAATTCAGGCAACTTAGCAAAAAAATCAGATTTTAAAATAGATTTTAAAATGTGCTGAATACACACAAATAGCCAATAGGTATATGAAAAAATCCTCAACATTACTAATCATCAGAGAAATGCAAATTAAAAACACAGTAAGATATCATCTCATCCCAGTTAGAACAGCTGTTATCAAAAAGACAAAAAGTAGCAAATGCTGGAGACAATATGAAGAAAGGGGAACTCATACATACACACTGCTGCTGGGAATGTAAACTAGTACAGCCATTATGGAAAACAGTATGGAGATTACTCAAAACTGAAAATAAAACTACCATATGATCCAGTAATTCCACTGCTGGGTAGTTATTCACAAGAAAAGAAATCAGTATATCAAAGAGATATCTGCACTACTGTGTTTATCGCAGCACTATTCACTATAACCAAGGTTTGAAAGTATCTCAAGTGTTCATCAACAGATGAATGGATAAAGAAAATGTGGTACATATACACAATGGGATGTTAGTCAACCGTAAGAAATAATAAAATTCTGTTATTTGAAGCAACATGGATGGAACTGGAAGACATTATGTTAAGCAAAATAACCCAGACACAGAAAGACAAATATTGCATGTTCTCACTCACATATGAGAGCTAAAAAAGCAGATCTTTTGGCAGTAGAGGGTAGGAGGTTGGTTACCAGAGGCCAAGAAGAGTGGGGAGAGGAGATAAAGAGAGGTTGGTTAATGGGTACAAAAATACAGTTAGATAAAAGGAATAAGTTGTGCCATTTGATAGCACAGTAGGGTGACTATAATTAAGAATAATTTATTGTATAGTTTAAAGTCACTCAATGAGAAGGTCTGGGATGTTCCTGTCAAAGTCAAATTTAAAATGTTGAGAAGAATCTCTAAATTTAATGTTTTATTTGGGAAGAAAGAGTTGCAATTTGGGGCATACATGCAGATTGGATCGTCTTCAGGATGTCCAAAGAATAAAGAGAAGATTAGAGGTTTTATAAAAAAGGAGAAATGTTGGGTATTGATCTTTAAGAAAGTTGATTGGCACTGGCAAGGGTTTGGAGAGCTGGCAAACTCCAATTGGTGGTGGAAAAAATTTGTCCTAGAGTTTCAACAAGTTTTCTTGGAAACTATAGATAAAACTGGCTTCGAGTTACAACAAGCAGTTGCAGCAGTCAGGCTTCCAGAGAATTACATTTTTGGAGCAATGTTTTGTATCCTAAGTGCTTTTTTATTCTGGCTTCTCAACTTTGTTTCAGTAGTCAGATGTTACAGGAATGACCCAATTCTTATGATCAACTTTCACATTCTCAACACAAAGAAATAATAAAAGTTTGAGGTTATTCATATCCTAATTACCCTGATTTGATCATTACACATTATATGCATGTATCAAAATATCACAGGTACACCATAAATATGTACAACTATTGTGTGTCAATAAAAATATAGCCTCTCTTTATATTCTTGGTATATTGTGTTTATTATAATCTCAAGATTATGTAATACCTCAAGAGCTTTTTCCTCTATAAAAATTATATTCATACATTTTTAGAAACCAAATGTAGCATTCACCAACTTCTTTGGAAATGTTTAATTGAAACGCTTACAGATATTTTGTCTGGATTTTTCTTTTCTTTTTCTTTTTTTTTTTTTTTCTCTTTTTCTTATTTTTTGAGACACGGTCTTGCTCTATCTCAAAAAATAAGAAACCAGGCTGGAGTACAGTGGCACAATCATGGCTCACTACTGCCTTGAACCTTCTGGGCTCAAGTGATCCTCTAACCTCAGTGTCTCAAGTAGCTGGGACCACAGGTGTGCACCACCATGTCTAACTAATTTTTTGTAGAAATTAGGTCTCCCTATATTGTCCAGGCTGGTTTCAAACTCCTAGGCTCAAGCGATCTTTCCACCTCAGCCTCCCAAAGTGCTGGGATTATAGGTGTAAGCCACTACTCCCTGCCTGAATTTGTTGAATGACTTTATTATCTTTGTTTTACATGTCCTTCTACTTTGTACATTTCAAAATTATCAGGAAGAAGTTAACCACAGCCAGAGAACTCTGCCTTTGGGCCACAGGTTTGTGTGGGGCCATGTCTTAGTCTACCCAAGCTCCCCTCAGATCACTGGGAGAGGCAGCCTGACCTGGAGCAGTGAGCAGAATGAGTACCTCACAGGACCAGAGTGGCACCTCCAGTAATAGAGAACCCCTTTAGAGGTGTACTGATGCATGGAAGGACTTGGAGCTTGCTATAGGTGGATTTCTCTGGATTGAACAGCAAATTAAAGATAACCGAAAGAGGTCAAAGCTGAGATTCACAGTTGTATAAGCCATCCCCTGGAATGCCTTAGAAGCCATTGGATTGGATGTTATGAACAGTGTAGATCTCACTTATCAGCTGAAAGAAGAGACACTTCAGCAGCAAGCTCAGTAGCTCTACTGGTTATTAAGCCAGTTCAATTGTCTTATTCATCAACTGGAGTATACTCAAAACAAAGATCTAGCCAATCAAGTCTCCGTGTACCTGGCGAGACTGTGCAGTTTGACCCTTAAGCCTAAATATTCAACTGTCCTACTCTTTGAAGCAGACACAACTGCTCTGTATCAGACCATCACCACATTTGGGTATCTGGAAACCATTCAAATTCCTGAGCACTAGACGGCTCATGCTAGTTAATCAAATATTGGGCCTTTCCTGGAGAAAAGAGGCCATATCCCAATGCCAGAGCAGAATCCAGCATCACAGCTGTCCCTCTCAGCAAATGGCTCCTTGGAAGCAAACCTGCCAGTGGTTGTCAGTCTCCTTACATACCCAACACCAACCCCCAGGGCTGGCTCACCCAAAAGCAGACCTTGGAGAATAGTGAGACCTCTGTCAGAGCCTGCGATTTCCTCAGTAATATCTGGCAAAACTTAAAGGGCTTAGAATATTGGCTCCTCAGGAGTCAGCAATAGGAAGTTCCTGAAAAACCAAGTTATCAAAAGTGTAACAGCATTCCTCTACTAGTTCTTTCTCCACTGAAATTGAAAAGATCGAAGATAAAAAGCTTCCTAATCAAGATGAGACAGACCTATCAGATTGGCTGGTAACTCCCTAGGAACACCAGAAGCTGAAGAAGCCTGAGGATGGCAGGCGTGAAACCAGTGAGAAGTTTAAGCGCTTGTTCCAGTTCTACAATGTGAATGATTGGCTTGTCAAGATCAACTCCTGTATCAACTGTCAGGGCAATCAGCCCAAGGGGGTGGAGATTGAAAACCTGGGCAATCTGAAGTGCCTGAATAACCATTTGGAAGCCAAGAAACCATTGTCCAACCCTGACATGGTTACTGAGGATTGGCTTGTCCAGAACCATCAGGACCCATGTAAGATAGAGGAGATGTGCAAAGCCAATGAGCCCTGTACAAGCTTTGCAGAGTGTGTGTGTAAAGAGAATTGGGAGAAGGAAGCTCTGTGCAAGTGGCTTCTGAAGAAAGAAGGAAAGAATAAAAACGGGATGCCTGAGGAACCCAAACCTGAGCCTGAGAAACATAAAGATTCCCTGAATATGTGGCTCTGTCCCTATAGAAAAGAGGTAAAAGAACAAAGGCACTAAAGGCAATGGTTCTTCTAGAATATGTGATTCCTTCCAAGTCATAAAGAGTAGTTCTTTGTCAGAGTGGCTCATCCGGTCCCCATACAAAGAAGGAAGTTCTGAGGAAGTGCCTAGTACTGAAGACAGAGCTGGCAAACCAAAGCTTAAAAGACCCATGACCACTGTCTGGCGTCCCTTTAACACAGCTGACTGGGTCCTGCCAGGACAGAAGATGGGCAACCTCAGCCACTTATCCTCTGCAGAAGACAAGTGGCTGCTTCAAAAGAAGGCCCAGGAAGTATTACTTAATTCATCTCTACAGGAGGAACATAACATTCCCCCAGACCGTTTCAGCCTCCCCAAAGTTCATGATTTCTTTGCCTGAATGCAGCTTAAAGTTGATAAAGAGAATGGTTACATCAAACTCCTCTACGATGTAAAGGAGTGGAACAGCAAGAGTTGAGCAGCTTTCTGCCGATCATCACACATCATGAGCTGAGTGACTGCAGGTTGCCACATCATTGTTTCTGGGGCTGACCAGTGAGCTTAGTTCTTCTCCCGTTTTGTTTTGTACTAGTGAAGCGAAGTGAGTCATGAGATTGAGTTACTGTATAAAAGAAAAATGCTGTTTAGCAATGCTGAGGTGATTCAGTTCCTTCCTTCTTACAGGAGTATCAATCCACCCTACACTAGAAATACAGCATCTTGGTGGACTGCTCTTTTTCACAAGCCTCCAAGGCTCCTTAGATTGGGTTGTTATTAAAAATACATTAAAGCACTCTGGTTTTAAAAATGAAATATTTCTATAATCAAAGTATATTGATGTATTCTAAAACCAGTAAATGTCTCTAACTTTTAATTGCCCTATACATGCTGCCCTTGCTGTGGGTTTTTTTCTGTTAGTGGTCTGAAATAATGATTTTTCTGTTCGTTAACATATGGTATATATATATATACATATATATATATATATATATATTTTTTTTTTTTTTTTTTTTGAGACGGAGTTTCGCTGTTGTTGCCCAGACTGGAGTGCAATGGCAAGATCTCGGCTCACCGGAACCTCCAACTCCTGGGTTCAAGCAATTCTCCGGCCTCAGCCTCCCGAGTAGCTGGGACTACAGGCACGCACCATCATGCTCAGCTAATTTTTGTATTTTTTTTTTAGTAAAGACGAGGTTTCACCTTGTTGACCAGGATGGTCTCAATCTCTGGACCTCGTGATCCACCCGCCTCGGCCTCCCAAAGTGCTAGGATTATAGGCGTGAGCCACCGTGCCCGGCCAACATATGGTATATTTTACACAAAAAATTAACCTGGCCAATAGTGATTACCAAAATATATATTAATAATCTTGGCAATTTTTGACACTAACTACCAAACATTTTAGCCTGCATGCTAGTTCTGCAATATTTTTCTTCTTCTATTGAAAGAAACTCAGCTATTGTCTTTCTTTCTTTCTGTAAATGTTATTATTCAGTGAGCTCTTCTAGAAGAGCTCTGTATTATCTAGAAGACTATTTTCAGGGTAGTTCTGACATTTCAAAATATCCTACAGACTTACAGGGTTTAAAAGAAACAGCACCGACTAAGCAAATAGGCAAGACGTTGGAAATGTGGTCTAGTACTTGAACCATTCACTATCAAAGGGGCTTTGGGTGCATCCTGTGTAAATAGAATGAGCTTGACACATCTGGTGCTTTTAACTAGGCATAAAGTTGATCTCTCACTGCAAGCATGGTATACCTGTACCTCCAAAAGTACAATGCAGTGACATTTTTGTGAATGGACTGTTTTCAACACTTGTGCCTTGGGGTGTTCATTGAAGCTTTATAAAACTACTGATGTTTTTTCAATATTCTTAAAGCTATGTCCATGCTTTAAACTGTCCCTGTAGGAGAGAAGAGGGGTTTATGTTTTTTAATCCGCTAAGATATTTTCACTTGTTTCCAGACTTTGAAACTATTAAGTTTCTTAACTGCCAATGTTATTAGAAATACTTCTGGGGAAATGTTATGGTCCCATAATGTCATTGCCATATAGCTTCACTAGAGTTCTTTAAACCACAGCTGAAAAGAGCTTTGTATTGTTTTTTAGTCCCCTCCCCAGACATCATTTAGAACTATTATAATAAAGGTGGTGGGTAAAAACAACTTAAGGAGCCTTTCTAGTTACCTTAAATTGCAGCTAACTCTGTAGTTTCTTTTTTGAGGCCTAACAAGCATACTGTATTTTACATTATCAAAATGTAATTTACATTAATCACTATGTTAATGAGTATATAAAACATTCTTTTGCATTGATGCATTTTGTATATGCCTCCATTAAAGGCACAACAGCTCTTAAAAAAAGAAAAAAAAGGGAAATTAACCACAGCCATATGTCTTTGTTGCCTACAGATGGTTTTTGTTCTACTCTAATACATCCCTGAGGTGATGCTATATAGTGAAGGCCGGAGTTTATGTCTAAAATAAAGCTTCCCGGAAAAGGACCATACTAGGTACTTCAAACTATTGACATTTCAAAGAATAGACTCTTGGGTACAGTCTTCTGATGAACCATAACTTAGACAATTCTCAGACTGCACCTGTGGGCTAAGGCAAGATTTCTACGACTCTTGTTAATTGAGAAGCAGACAGCTTCATGAGATTGCTAACCCAAGATCCAGAAGAACAAGAATTAATTATAGGACTGAATATACTGATAAGGGAAATTTTATTGGGGTTATCTGGAATATAGTTTCTGTTTTAATGTTCTGTTTTCTGAATCTATAAGAAAGCCATTTCCCTCTCTTCTTACACTTCTTTAACCCATGACAATTTAGTAAACTCTGCTTTTGTAAACTGAAATGAAACAGATTTTAGATCACTCCTGCTTACAGAGCACAGAGAAGGCACACAGACCTGTGCCCACCAGCATCCCACTCCAAGCCAAAACCATCACCAGTATGACTGCTCACACATTTACCAGGAGGGCCCCCAAGAAGCTGCACTGCCTCCACAGGGAGGCAGCACCCTGGCACCTGTGAGCACCCAGCCACAGCTGCCATGACTGACGCTGCTGGCATGTGTGAATGAGAAAGGATCCCACTTTTACTGCACTATGAAATGCTTTGGCTGACATCACCCATCAGAGTGTGGTGACCAGCAGTATCAGAGCACCTTGCCCCCCAACCCCAAACCAGCAAAGTAGAGTCCTAACCTCAAGGAGCCAGAAAATGAATTTGGGGCCCAATACAAGTCCCTCAGAGTTGGAGTGTGCAGTCTCAGGGTTAGGATCTGAGTGTTAGCCACCTAAAATCTTCCAGAAACAAAGTCAGTTGGCTGAATCCACCTTATACCACAATCAAACCCTCAAGGTCATAAAATAGGATTTAAAAAAAAATCCAAAGGTCAGCAACCTCAAAGACAGAAGGAACATAAGCCTACAAAGATAAGCAAGAACCAACACAAGAGCCTGACAACTAAAAAAGCCAGAGTGTCTTCTTTCCTCTCTAGTAAGTGTTATGAACCAGGCTGAGATGGCTGAAGTAACAGAAATAGAATTCAGAATATGGACAGGAATGAAGATCATTGAGCCATAGGAGTACTTTAAAACCTAATCCAAGGAAGCTAAGAATCATGATAAAACAATGCAGTAGCTGACAGATAAAACAGCCATATAGAAAAGAATGTAACTGACTTGACAGAGCTGAAAAACATACTACAGTAATTTCATAATGCAATCACAAGTATTAACAGCAGAATAGATCAAATGGAGAAAAGAATCTCAGAGCTTAAAGACTGGCTTTCTGATATTAAACAATCAGCCAAGAATAGAGAAAAAAGAATGAAAAGGAACAAACAAAACCTCCAAGAAATATGGAATTATGTAAAGAGACCAAATCTATGACTCATTGGTGTCCCTTAAAGAAATAGGGAGAGTGTAAGCAACTTGAAAAACATATTTCAGGATATCATTCATGAGAATTTCCCCAACCTAGCTACAGAGGCCAATGTTCAAATTCAGGTAATGCAGAGAACTCCTGTAAAATACTTTGCAAAAAGATCATCCCCAAGATACATAATCATCAGATTCTCCAAGGTTGAAATAAAAGAAAAATTGCTACAGGCAGCTAGAGAGAAAAGTCAGGTCACCTACAAAAGGAAGCCTGTCAGACTAATGGTGGACCTCTCAACAGAAACCCTACAAATCAGAAGAAATTGGCCAATATTCAACATTTTTAAAGAAAAGAAATTCCAACCTAGAATTTCACATCTAGCCAAATTAAGCTTCATAAGCAAATGAGAAATAAGATTCTTTTAAGACAAGCAAATGCTGAGATAATTTGTTACCACCAGACCTACCTTACAAGAGCTCCTCAAAAAAGCACTGAATATGGAAAGACCATTAGCAGCCACTACAAAAACACACTGAAGTACACAGACTAGTGATACTATAAAGTAACCACACAAACAAGTCTGCAAAGTAACCAGCTAACATCATAATGACAGGATCAAATCCACACATATCAATAATAACTTTGAATGTAAATCCCAGTTAAAAGGCACAAGTGGCAAGGTGGATAAAGAACCAAGACCCATTGGTATGCTATCTTCAAGAGACCCGTCTCACATGCAATGACACCGCAGGCTAAATATAAAGGGATGGAGACAAATCTACCAAGCAAATGGAAAACAGAAAAAGACAGGGGTTGCAATCCTAGTTTCAGACAAAAAAGACTTTAAACCAACAAAGATCAAAAAAGACAAAGAAGAGCATTACATAATGGTAAAGGGTTCAATTCAACAAGAATACCTAACTATCCTAAATATATATGCACTCAACACAGGAGCAGCAAGATTCATTAAGCAAGTTCTCAGAGGCCTTCAAAGAGACTAAGACTCCCACACAATAATGGTGGGAGATTTTAACACAACACTGACAATATTAGACATATCACTGAGACAGAAAATTAACATAGATATTTTGGACCTGAACTCAGCACTGGATGAAAACAAAGATGCAATATACCAGTATCTCTGGGACACAGTTAAGGCAGTGTTAAGAGGGGACTTTATAGCACTAACAGCTCACCTCAAAAATTTAGAAAGATCTCCATTTAACAACCTAACATCACAACTAAAAGAACTAGAGAACAAAGAGTAAACCAATCCCAAAGCTAGGAGAAGACAAGCAATAACCAAAATCAGAGCTAAATTGAAGAAGGCTGAGACACAGAAAATCATTCAAAGATCAACAAATTTAGGAGCTGTTTTTTTGAAAAAATTCATAGGATAGAACACTATCTAGACTAATAAAGAAGAAAAGAGAGAAGATCCAAATAAACACAATCAGAAATGAGAAGGGGGATGTTAGCACTGACTCCACAGAAATACAATAACCATCAGAGAATATGATGAACATTTCTATGCACATAAACTAGAAAATCTAGAAGAAATGGATACATTCCTGGACACATACACCCTTCCAAAACTGAGCCAGAAAGATGTTAAATCCCTGAACAGACCCACAATGAGCTCTGAAATTGAGTCAGTAATAAGTAGCCCACCAACCAAAAAAAAATCCCAGGGTCAGATGAATTCACAACTGAATACTACCAGATGTACAAAGAAGAGCTGGTACCATTCCTACTCAAATGATTTCAAACAATTGTGGAGAAAGGACTCCTTCCTGTCTTATTCTATGAGTCTAATATCATCCTGATTCCAAAACCTGGCAGGGACACAACTAAAGGAGAAAACTTGATGAACATTGATGCAAAAATCCTCAACAAAACACTGGCAAACCAAATCTAGCAGCACATCAAAAAGCTTATCCACCACAATCAAGTAAGCTTTATTCCTGGGATGTAAGGTTGGTTCAACACATACAAATTAATAAATGTGATTCATCACATAAACAGAACCAAAAACAAAAATCACATGATTATCTCAATAGATGCAGAAAAAGCTTTCAATAAAATTCAACACCCTACATGTTAAAAACTTTCAATAAATAGGTATTGAAGAAACATATACCTCAAAATAATAAGTACCAACTACGACAAACCCATAGCCAACATAATATTGAATGGGCAAAAGCTAGAAGGATTTTCCTTGAAAACTAGGACAAGACAAGGATGCCCTCTCTCACCACTCCTATTCAACATAGTATTGGAAGTCCCAGCCAGGGCAATCAGGTGAGAGAAAGACATGAATGCACCCAAATAGGAAGGGAGGAAGTCTGTTTGCAGATGATAAGGTCTTATATCTAGAAAACCCATGCCTTGGCCCAAAAGCTCCTTAAGCTGATGAACAACTTTAGTAAAGTCTCAGGATACCAAATTAATGTACAAAAATCACTAGCATTCCTAGACACCAACAACAGTCAATCAGAGAGCCAAATTAGGAAAGCAACCCCATTCAGAATTGCCACACACACACACACACACACACACACACACACACACAACCTATGAATATAGCTCACCAGAGAAGTGAAATATCTCTACAAGGAGAACTACAAAACACTGTCAAAGAAATCAGAGATGACATAAACAAATGGGAAAATATTTCATGCTCATGAGTAGGAAGAATCAATATCATTAAAATGGCCATACTGCCCAAATTTATAGATTCAATGCTATTCCTATTAAACTACCATTGACATTATTTACAGAACTAGAAAAAACTATTTTGAAATTCATATGGAACCAAGAAAGTGCCCAAATAGCCAAGACAATCCTAAGCAAAAAGAATAAAGCTGGAGGCATCATGCAACCCAGCTTCAAACTGTACTACAGGGCTATAGTAACCAAAATAGCATGGTACCAATACAAAAACAGACATATAGACCAATGGAACAGAATGGAGAATCCAGAAAAGAAACCACACACCTACCGCTATCTGATGAAGGTCTAATATCCAGCATCTTTAAGGAACAATAAATAAAAAACAGCCCAATTAAAAAGTGGGCAAAAGACATGAATATATACTTTTCAAAACAAGACATATATGTGGTCAACAATCATATGAAAAAAAGCTCAACATGACTGATCACTAGAGAATTCAAATTAAAATCACAATGAGATACCATCTCACACCAGCCAGAATGGAATTATTAAAAAGTTGAAAAATAACAGATGCTGGAGAGGTTGTGGAGAAAAAAGAACACTTATATGCTGTTGGTGGGAGTGTAAATTAGTCCAGCCATTGTGGAAAACAGTGTGGCTATTCCTAAAAGAGCTAAAATCAGAACTACCATTTGATCCAGCAATCCCATTACTGGGTATATACCCAAAGGAATGTAAATCATTCTGTCTTAAAGACACATGCACACATAAGTTCATTGCAGTACTATTCACAAAAGCAAAGACATGGAATCAATCTAGGTGCCCACCAAATGTAGACTGGATTAAAAAAAAAATGTGGTATCTATACACTATGCAGTCATAAAAAAGAATGAGATCATGTCCTTTGTAGGAATATGGATGGAGCTGGGGGCCATTATCCTTAGCAAACTAATGCAGGAAAACCATATACCACATGCTCTCACTTATAAGTGGGAACTAAATGATGAGAACACAGGGACACATACCGTGAACAACACACGCTGAGGCCAGTAGGAGGGTGGAGACTGGGAGGAGGGAGAGGATCAGGAAAAATAACGAATGGGTACTCGGCTTAATACCTGGGTGATGAAATAATCTGTACAACAAACCCCCATGACACAAGTTTACCCATATAACAAACCTGCACATGTACCCCTGAACTTAAAAGTTAAATTAAAAAAAAATTTTTTTAAACCAGATTTTAAATATATGATTCTCACTGAGTTCCCAGAATTCAGAAACTCTTGAAGAACCTTCTTTTCATGGCAATATAGTTATTTGCATAATTTTGATAGGAATTGGTCCTGCTTTTCACCAGCATATAATTAAACAAATTGATAGAGCAATCAAGGCCTTATCTGAAGTGTGATATCTGAGAATGGTGCTCCTTTAATCAGATATGACCACCAGTTTGCTTTAAGAAACAGAAGCTGGCCATACTTAGAGAATCAGTGCCTACAAAGCCCTCCCAAGAAAGCTGGCCTGGCTCCTGGCTGACAGAGTCCCCGCCTTTCAGGGGGTTAGAAAGGTCATTTTCTAGTACACCAGTAACTTTAGGATATTTGGGGAACTTAAGAAAAGAGGATTTCACCCAAATTTTAGGTACTGCAGGTAAAATTTGGTATAAAGCATTTCTTGGAATTGATATCCTAGCCTCAAGACAGTAAATAGTAGAGGCTTTTAAACCCATCTGAGATTTTTTTATGAAAACTCCAAGACATAAGTGAATTTTGTGGCATTAGTTGTTTCTCAATACTATATAGCTCAAGATTTGCAAAGATTGGCAAACTTAAGAAAAACCATGTTAATTAACATCTTTGCTGCATCTGTGTAAACAAGCTAAACCTAATTGAAATCAGCCTTATTTTGTGATCAAGAATTCTTTCTTTGAGATTACATAATCACAAGAGGAGGAAGGAGATATTAGAAAAAAATGGTAAAAGACTTTGAAATATACTAAAAATTACCAAAGAGATTACTGTATGTTTTTATTGGAAAACTATGCATTGTCTAGAGTATACCACTTTGGCTTACCTAATTCTATGTGGTTTGGACCTCTCATTATCTTTGAGCTATTTTACGACTCTGTAAGTTATGAAAATAAAATGATAGCAATGCAAACAATTTTTGTCTATAAACATGCAAATTAATTCTGTCTGGTGGAGGAACAATTGATTCCCACTCCACCCCAACAATTATGGAAAAAACCAATTTTGCATTTATTTGTAAATTCATTTCATGACCTACATATAGCTCTGCTCTTTGAATTCTGCTTTGAACTACTTGTAGCATCTTATTTCCTCATGAATTAATAAGTTAAATATGTGACATATGTTCATTTTGTATATTTATTTGATAATCATGGTTTTATCTTTAAAAAGTATCCATTAACAAGTTAAATCTGCTTTTAGAGTTTAAACTCTATTACATTTATTATTTATATACAATCAGAAAAGCATTGTCAACAGTTAACTGGTTGACATAATGTTAGTTTAATAGACACTCAATTAAGCATTTATTAAATTTTGCTTTCTATCTTGGAGTTAATAATTTTAGGTTTCTAACATTCTTGCAGGTACTTGAAAAGTTCTTAAGCTCTAAACACTGTTAACAGTGGGGCAAAAATCAATAAAATAACTGTGTAGTCAAATATTTATTGAATGATGACTGTATTACAAATAATATATATCATTTTGGTGGCATTTCTAAAGTGCCATACATTCATATATACACCAGAAATAAAAAATACAACATGAAAAATAAAGTAGGTAGTAAGATTTGTGGGAAATTATGCAATATGGCAATAATAATGGGCTAAAACAGGTCGAATATCTTGCCTACAATTGCACAGTTCTAAATGCCAGCAATATTTGAACCCAATTTTCTGACCACAGAATTCATACCTTTTCACTACCCAGTATATGGTCCTGCGTCTTGTGCCTCTTTTGAGGAAGTCCCATCATAGTGATTCATACTTTCTTCTCTTTTTCCTTCTACTCTCAAGCCCCATTATCCTTGTTCTTGGCTAAAGAGACATCTCACTGGAAAGCACAGCACTCATAGGCCTTGGATTTCAAGTTCTGCCAGCAGGAATGAAACCCTGGTCCTCTCAGAAACTACATATTCTTGAGCAAGTCACTTAATATCTCTATTAAAATAATAATAACATCTTACTCTAAGGGCATGGAAAAGGAAAGAGAGAATGAAGTAACAAGCTTGGCACCGTTCCTGGCACAGAGTGAGTGCTCAATAAGCAGTGGTCGATGTCATAGTTGCTTCCAGATTCCTGCTCCTCTGTGGCCACCCTAAAGCCTCTGAGCTGCTGTCAAGGGCAGCAAGGATTGGGTTAGGAAGGAGGAAATGGGGGCGGGAGGACACGATTTGCATAAGCCTTTACATTTTACGAAAACTCTTTTTATTCCACAATGGAACAAGTCTTTTGAAGCAAGGCAGTACAACCTAGAGACAATTTAAACAAATTCCAATTGGAGAGTTACAAGGGAGACTGCAGAAGGAAACTGGAGTCAAGCCTTAATGGGTCCAAATCCCAGTGGCCCTGAGCCAAGCAGGCTCCAAATCTGCCTTAGCTCCTGACTGTGCTGAGCCTGAATCCTTCTCCAGGCCCCAGCAATAAAAGGGAAGTGAGGAGAGGAGATCACAGGGACCCAACTTAGGCCAAGTCAAAAACTCAAGTCTGGGTCCCAGACTTTGTTCTTGAGGAAGTTATTTGTCAGCAAATGGAGAAAAACCCGGGAGGGGCTTGTGTTGGTGGAAAAATATGTTAGTTTCTAATGCACACAAGGTCTCAAAATAAAGCTCAGCAAAGCAGCCACTTTGTCTTCCATTGCTTTTGTAGATCCCCGTGGCTTTAGCCACTGAGTGCTGCACAAAGTGGGCTGTAGGTAAGTGCCCCTTTCCTAAGGAAGAAATAGCAGGCTGAAGCAAGGAAAGCAGGGTAGGTAGGGGTCTTCTTATTTCCGAGTGAGCGTGACTGTGACCTGCACCATCATAGCATGGGTCTTACTGTGTTCAATAACCACCTCCAAAAAGGGTTTGGGATTGTGCAGGAGGGGCTGTGGGGAGGTGGCAGAAGTCATCATTACAGGTACAGAATAGGACTCTAACTTTAATCACAACATTCAGTGAGGTCTTCCAGATCCGCCAAATCTCACTTCAGTGGAGGCTTGGACTTGAAAAGGCATCCCTGGCAGCTACAGTGTGGTATAGAGAAGGAGCCTGGGCTTTGTTTGGCTTTAAGAAAACATTGGATTGAAACCAACTACTTACCATCAGAGTGACCTCATTTACTTAACATCTCTAAGCCTCAGTTTCTTCATCTCTAAATTAAGGTTAATAGTATAGATCCCATAAGGTTGTCATAAGGATTAAATGAGATAAGTGGGAATTAAAAACACTTGCCTTACAAGGTGTTTTGAGATTAAATAAGATGATGTATGAAAATCCACTAACAGGCCCTTAATTGTGGCTGGGTTGGTTTGAAAGAGGGCTATAGATTGCCCCCCTCTCCTTTTCAGGATCTGAGCCAAGTGAGATACAAAAAAAAATGGAGGCTAAAAGATTAGCTTTGGAGCCAATAGAGACTGGTAAGAGACAGAGGCATTGGCCTGTAGACAAGGAAGCTTCCTAACATTTTATCTTGGAATCAGCAGTGTCTCTCCAATGCTGTTTCCTCCTAAGGAGTAGAGCAAACATTTCTTCATGGAAGCTTCAGGACTGGAGTTAGATTCTTCCTGACAATAATGTACCTAACTACCCCTCGAACAAACAGCACATATTATTAAAAACATCCCACTGCTTTATACAGGTATGAACTTGCCTTCTTAATTCAAGTTCTAACCCTTCAACTTGTGATCTTGAAACATTTACATCACTCATCCATGTGTTAACATCTTAACAAGGAATTCTTCATAGATCAGCTTTTCAGAAAAACACAGGATCCCTGAGTGATCAATTTCTCTTCCCTGCACTTAAGCCACATCCACAGATTTTCTATTTTCATCGCAACTCTATAAATAGCACAGTAACATTTGAAGTACATCCTTAGGTTTTCTCTCCTCATCTGCTGTCCCTAAGTAGCAGGTGGGGTGCAGAAGAAAATATGGAAATCATGCTCAAGGAGCCCGGGTCTCCTCTGCTGTCTTCTATTTAAATCCTGATGTCTTGCCCACAACCCTGGCACTGGATTGGTACTGGCTCCTGGTCCTATCAATTTGAACTATCTACTTAATACTTGATTACGTCAAATCTTCTAGGCTTCTTTAAAAACTCTGGATGAGCATGGGAGCTCAGACACACACGTGCACACTCATGCATGCACATGCATGCTCACATCCACTCACACTCACCCTTCACTCTCAGCAGGTGATGCCTAGATGACGTTTCCTGCTTCGTAAAAACAATAGGAACCACCATCTGGAAGGTGCTTCAGAGCCACACATTCAGAGCTACAATCTACCCACATCCACGTGCATTCTCTTCCTTTCCCTCTCCTGTAATAAAGAAGTTCCATTGAAAGCAATCTGAGGCAAGTCCTCTTACCTATTTTTGGATGACAATATCCCCTCCTTCTCAGGAACCTTTACTTTCAATGATCCTTTTTCTGTTTTGTACATGCAAGCTCTATATTTTCACTGAATTTTCATGATGAATGTGCTCCCATTTAAAAAAAAAAAAAAAACAACTCTGTCAGCCCCTCCTCACTGGCCAACTAGCACCCAACCTCTCTCCTCCCTGACACAGGCAAGCATCTCAAAAGTGTTGTCCAGCCTCACTGACAACATCTGCTCACCTCTCACTCAGTCCTCAAACCACCCCAGTCTGACTCTTTGCTCCACCAAAAATAATAAAAAAAACAAAGGCTACCAGTGATCTCCAAGTTGCTAAATCCAGCAACAGACAGTATCCAGTCCTTGCCTCAGTTATGCTCCCAATAGCATTTCAGACTTTGAAGACTTCGTTGGCTACCTCAAGGCAACCATCGTCACAGCCTTGCCCCTGAATTGATCCTGACTTGGTTTTCCCAAGCTTAAGAGGGTTTCCATCATCTAGCTAGCTGCCAGGACTCAGCTGGAGCCACACACAACATCTCTTTCTCTCTTACCCTCTATATCTAATTCACCAACAATTACGCTGTTTTGCTTTCGAAATATTTAAGTTGATCTATTTCCCTCCACTTCCCTGCTATCCCTCTCCAAGCCACCATGTTCTTTCACTTGGTCAACACCGACTTCTTAAGCAGTCTTCCTCACAGAGCCTTCTATCCTGAATGAACAGAAGCAGAGTGATAGGTTTTTTAATGCAAATTTGATTTCCTCTCTCTCTTTCACACACACACTCTCTCACCCATACATTCTCTCTTTTTCTCTCCCTCTCTCTCTCTCTCTCTCTCTCTCTCTCTCTCACACCCTTCTTAAAACTCTTCAGTGGCTTTTATTGCTCTTAGAATCCAGGTCCAAATTCTTAACATGGCTCATAAGATCCAGCAGGGTCTGGCCCCTGCAGGGCCTCCATTTGCCTCACAGTTTGTGTGGAGCTCCCCTTGAAGTTGTGCAGTGCACAGTCTGCACTGCTGTATACCCAGGTCCTGGACCCTGACCTCTCTCTCCAATCTCATCTCTACCATGCTGAGTACTCTATACTCAGCCACATTCTCATTTCTCAAATGTGTTCTGCTCACTTCAGCCAACAATGTTCTTTGTTACCTGGTACACTCTCTTCCTCACTCCCAGTTTCTTCTCTTGGATAATTTTCAATCAAAAGTCACTTCCTCAAGGCAGCTGTTAGTATTGGTCAGAGTCTCAGCAAGAAACAGGCAGCATACTCCAAGAGGGCGAGTGATGGGAGTTTAATGAAGGGGCATGCTACAGCATCCAGGCAGGGTCAAGGGAAACCAGCAAGGCTGGAGAAACACTCTGGGCTAGACGCTGTTGCCACCCCTGGGTCTGAAGGAGCAAAAGGACGACACTGCAGCTGGAGAAGAGGGGTCTCCTGACAGCAGCTGGGACCCCCAGAAGAGGAGCACACCACCGCTTAACTGTAGCCCAGTGGGGAGGAGGCCAGGCTATAAACACTTCCACCCCTGCCCTTCTGCTCTCTGTCTCCCACTGGTGTCTCCCATTGGCCAAACCCACCGAAAAGTTGGAGGGCAAGGGAACCCACAGTGGCTCTCTAGGGGTCAGAGCAACTGGAAGAGGTTGCTCTAAACTGGAGGACAAGTGGCGCATAGAGCGCCTACCTTCTCTCTTCTCCCTCATTCAGCTGTCTTTGATATAAGCTGCTTTAACACGGCACTCTCTTCCTTCATAGTTATTCTTTATGTTTCCTATGATAATAATTAATATCAAATTATCAAGTAATTATTAATTGATACAGATAATTCTTCATATCATATGTGGACATGACACATTCATAAGCTCATAAGGGTAAGCACCGCTTGCCTTATTCCCAGTGCCTGGCACAGCACCCAGTGTGGAGCTCTGCAAACATCTGTTGAATGAATAAACATCCTCATCAACTGCTGATTATGGGATGTTTATATACTTTGGCCCACATTCATGAAGACTAAGGGAGGCCTGGCCTTAATGGGAAGGGCAAGGCCCAGGATGAGGCAGACAGCACAGATGAGGATCCTCATCACAGTGTCAGGGAGGTCCAGAAACTTCACTCCACATTCAGTCCAAAGTCTTAATGAAGCCTCTGGACCAAAACTCTGGCTTTTCTCCTGCCCCATAGACAGAAACAGTGAGAGATTCCAACTGGACAAGGGGCCGGATGGGGCAATAAATGGAAATTAAAAACAAAGGAAATACATCAGACCTTAAACAATCCACGTCCTCCCCAGCTCTGACACTTACTTTGCTCTGACACTTACTTTGCTGTGTGACTTTGAGCAATCATGCAACTCCCTGACTCTCAGTTTCTTGACTGAATAATGACTGACCTTCCCATTATGGTTGCTGGGAGGACCACATGAGGACATGCGTTACGTGACACGTAGTTTATAAACTCTTAAGCACTGGACAATTCATCCCATGGTTTCAGAGGCACACAAGATGGTTTTAATAAAGCTCATTTTCTAATTTTTGTTTGGGAGGGCACTCATTCTATAAGCAAAATATTCACCTCAGATACTCCCGAGCCTCATGGGACCTTATTCACTAGGGCAGTTGCTCAGAGTGATCCTGCCTAGTGGCAATGGGAATAATTATTATAAGCACATAAACCCCTCCTTCCAAAATCGGGAAAGTCTCTTGCTGCTTCTTCCTCAGCCTAAGAGAAGCTCCCAATGGCCAATCAGAATCATCACCCCTAGTTTTCTATAAGCACACACATAAGAAAGATACCTTGGCCAGGTACAGTGGTTCACACCTGTAATGCCAGCACTTTGGGCGGCCAAGGCAGGCAGATCATGAGATCAAGAGTTCGAGACCAGCCTGGCCAACATGGTGAAACCCCGTCTCTACTAAAGATACAAAAAATTAGCCAAGCGTGATGGTGCACGCCTGTAATCCCAGCTACTCTGGAGACTGAGGCAGGAGAATTGCTTGAACCTGGGGGGCAGAGATTGCAGTGAGCCAAGGTCATGCCTTTGCACTCCAACCTGGGTGACAGGGTGAGACTCTGTCTCAAAAAAAAAAAAAAAAAAAAAAAAACCTTGCCTCGGTTTCCCCATGGACCACTTGCTACATATTTATGAATGTGTAGTTAGGAACGTGTAATGTTGTCATTCCCAATTATGTGGTATTAGCTTGCATCAATGACACATTACCCTAATGTGTGCTTCCTTCTAATTGATAATTATCCTTTATCCTGCAATCATGACATAATATCTCTAAGGCAGAAGTGTTCTAATTTTCCTTTTCTTCTTCCTTTTTCCTCCTCAGGTTCATCCTTCCTGTGGATTTCTGATATCTCCTAAACTCATTGTGGATTTCCTTACCTCTCCAAACAGATGGCTCAGTGCCATTAACTTGTAATTTCATCTTTGAAAAATCTAATCTTTGTACTCCCTTCTCTGCTTTCCTTAACTTTTTAATAACACAGACTTGTCAGAACAGAAATTGCTTCTGGCCTGGAACAGGCTGTGCTATCAATGGCATGTATATTGCTGAGGCTGGGGTGGCTTCACGTTGACTTGACACAAACCCAATCAGGATATGATACCTGTGAAGGTTTTCATTTTTATCTGAGGTCTCACAGTTGTTAGGGAAGTGAGAGCGATATTGATGTCTGTATATCTCCTTGCAGTTCACACCAAAAAGAGAGAGAGAAAGAGAGAGATTCCTGACATTTATCTCTTAAATAAGACATGTAAGCAGCCAGACACTGTCCAACAGGACAAATATTTACTGTGTCTGCAAACAGCCCTGAATGCCAGTCCAGGCAAGGCAAAGACTCTGACCCGAGCTGATCGACATTCAGGGGAGACACCAGACCCCAAAGGCTGAAGATTAAGGACATTGTTTAACACTGAACCATGTACAAGATTTGTCGCGTTGGCCCTATATCAAAACTGGGCATTTTTATTTTCATTTCCTGGATTCTCCATGGGCCCGTGTTCTTTAGGGCAAGTGGCTGTGAGACCTTTTCATTCCTGTGAACTGTCTCCAGGCCGATCTTTCACTTGGCAGTCAGAAGGATTACAGGATTGCTGCGTTCTTCTGAAGATTTGCTAGCTCTCCTCCAAAAGGAAAATTAGACTCCTGAAGATCCAATGGCCGCTAAAAGTAAACAAGGAGATGAGAGGCCGTCTTGGGAACTGTGGCTAGAAAAAGCACTCAAGGCACTTTTGCAGCAGAGTCCTCGACAAACCACCAAGGAGAAGGCGGGGCGAGAATTTCCACTAACGAGCTTGACGGTTATTCTGTAGCTCACAGAGAATTCATGCTTACTTCAGCAGCATTATTTTTTTAGACAGAAATGTCTGATTAGCAACTTCCTAGAGTGATGGTGCTTAATTGACATTGGCCACAAAGGCGTTTGAGAAGTTTTATCCTCTGCTTTTCATATAAAACACTTGAAGTTCTGCTGCTGCAGGCAATATTTGGGAATAAGTCTTTATCTCTCTGCTCCACTAGCTTCGCAGACAACCGTCCTTTCCAGGGAACCCATGTGCTGCTTGCTTCTGAGCCTCCCTGGTTTGATTCCATTGAACAAGGTGTTTAACAACTCATGCCCCTGTCTCCTCAACTACCTGAGATGTTGGGGAGAAATTAAATGAGAACATGTATCTAAAGTTCTTGTATGGCCCAAGATTTTTGAAGTAGGCACTCATTACCTGTTAGCTCTCATAGTTCTTATCATTTTGACGAATGTCAGTCTTGTCTCAGCCGCACTGAGGAGTTGAGGCTTTCTCCCTGCCTTGGTCAGGATAATGAGGGCTGATATGGCAGATACGATAATAGCTCCCAAAAGATGTTCATATCCCAATCCCTAGAACGTGTGAACGTTACTTTACATAGTAGAAGGGTCTTTGCAGATGTGATTTAGATGGGGAGATCATCCTGGATTACCCAGAAGAGTCTAGTGTCATCACAGAGTCTTTACAAGAGGAGGACACAAGGGTCAAAGTCAGAAGACGGGATGACAAAACAGCTCAGAGAGGAGAGATGATGCTACACTGATGGCTTTGAAGACAGAGCAGGTGACACAAGCCAAGGAATGCAGAAAGCCTCTTGGAACTGGAAGAGGTGAGGAAATGGAATCTCCTCTGCAGCTTCCAGAAGGAACACAGCCCTGCCCCTGAATTTAGACCAGTAAGACATCTGACCTCCATAACTATAAGATAATAAATTTGCATTATTTTAAAACACTACATTTATGGCAATTTGTTCCAGCAGCCCAAGGAAACCAAAGCACTGGGTGACGGTAGAGACCTATGGGTCCCATCAGGAGCAGAGGCAAGAAAGCCAAAGAAACTCTAGAAGGATGGCCTCTGGGACATGGACTCCATCCCACCAAGGGGCTCCTTGCAGAGACCCCAGCCCTGCAGGAAAGAGAAGCTGCTGTCCCTCCTGGAAAGCATTGGAATTGATGAGGCTTGCCTCAAGGCCTCAAGGGGTGAGTGGAGGGGCTGGAGGACATGCTCTCCATAGGGAGATTCCAAGGTGGAAGAAGGGAAGTGAGAACTGAAAGGCTACTGGAGGACAGGGATGCTGGTTGCTCTCCCCTTGGAGAACTGCAGAGGAAGGGGCATGATGGGAACTTGTGGCCACAGCTGAGAGCTCAGTTTCCACTGAGCTCTCAGGCACTGAGCACTCAGGCACTCCTGCAATAAGGAGACTATTGTCACATAGGGCTTATGAGACTCAGTTTCATCTCTCCATCGACACTGCTTTTTTCATTTCCCCTACAGGCTGGCACTCAAAATTACTTTCTTACTTACTGAATGAATGAATGAATCAATGAATGCATGCATGAAAAGAGCCCAGATGTTATCACAAAATATCACCGTTTCTCTTGACCTGGAGCTGGGAGTAGGGGGCTGGGAATGAGAAGGAGACTGGGAAAAGATTCTTTTTTTCCTTTTAATCCTCCTAGGAAGGGCCTGACTGAGCAAATCTCCTGCCTGCAGTCGGACACACTGGGAGGTGTCCTTGGGCCCAGATTAGAAAGGTGGCTCCAGGCCCTGGGTGCTGCTGCTGTTGTTATGCAGGCAAACACTCCCAGCGCATTCAAAATCTGAGGAGGTGGATGCTAATAACCCATAATCAATGTTGCATTTGCCAACAGCCAAAAGAAAAATGAACCTTTAATTGAGCAAGATTTGGCATCAATCAATGATGTGACTTTAGTCAGGCAAAACCAACAGATTACTGAGCTGGACACCCAACTGTGAGAATTGCTCTCTACTGGTGTGAAGAAAGCAAAATGTGGATAAGCAGCCTATCTTGCCAGGCCCAGGATCATAACTCACTGGGAAAAATCTCCTCTTTATATCTGTTTGTAAATCTTTTTTCGTTTTTCTCTTTTTTATGTTCTAAGAGCTTAACTTACTTTGTACCACTGAGCCCCTTCACCTAAGTTTTGTGTTTTTATATGCTGATGATAGTTTCTAAGAAGCCATTGGATACAATGGAATCAGTAGATTCCCAGCACCCAGCCAGAGAGCTGATAAAACAGGAACCTTGAAGAAGCAACAGTCGGAAGCCAGAGAATTCTAGCAAGATGATAGGGACAGCAGCCACACAGGTTTTGGATCTTCCTAAATCCCCACCTAAAAATACCTGGCCATGGATAATATTTATCACAAACTAGCTGCTGGGGTATTCCCATGAACCCCAAATACAAGCAGGTCAGGATAAACCACCAACTACAAGCCCTGAGCAACCTCAGTATCTGTGAGGGAGTAGGGGGAAGTCCTGGGCAGCTACAGACCCAGCACAGGAGAACTCCAGACACCAACAGATGAGAAGCACTGCAGGCCTGAGACCAGCAGCTGCTACTGGAAGGAGATTTGCCCAAGCCAGTGGGGGCATGCAAGGGATTTGTGGTCAGTTCTGAACTATGAACTTCTGAAACTGACCAGCCAGGGTTCCCATCCAGCACAGGGCCTCAGAACAAGAAAACTGCTGGGATTGGGCTGCAGACAGATGAAAATCTAGCGTGCGTGCGTGCGTGCGTGCGTGCGTGTGTCTGTGTCGGTGGTCTCCCTCCCACCTGCCAAGATTCTTCCCAGGCCCTCCTGTTGCTCTCAGCCATTGCTTTGATGACCTGTGTGGACACTGTTCTGCAGCTCCAACACTTCTCACTCCTTGCAGACGTGGTTTCTCATTCACCCTCTGGCTTCATGCATAATTCCAATTGATTCATCCTAATTCTGCCCTCAGGAGTTACAAAGACATCTCCTCCCTCTTCCACAGAACAGGTTTCAAATATTTGACAACAGCTATCTGGGGCCTTCTAAAAGCACCTCTTTTTCTGGCCAAGCCTCCCCAGTTTCTTCAAAAGCTCCCTCTGGGATGTGGTTTCCTGAAGCCTCTGTCCTGGCCACCTGCCTCTGGGCTTTTTGCAGTGCAGAGCAGCAGCATGGTGTAGTAGAAAAAACACCAGCCCTGGTTCCAGAGAGCTAGAACTCCCTCCATCTGGTGAGTCTATTACCCTCTCTGAGCCTCAATTTTTTTCATCTGCAATATGGGGATAATATGAAATCCTGGGTTTATCATGAGGCTCAGTGAGTTAATAAATGTGTCTTGAGAGCCCTAGAACATGGTAAAAACATGTATATACATACATACATGTTTGAGTATTATTTCTCCAAGTTGTAACATCAGTGGCACTCCAAGAGCCTGGAAGAGACCACTCCAGAAGTTATCTGTTAAGAGGCAGACACAATGGGACTATTCTAATCCTTCTAGTCCCAGGCTTTTCCTAATGCAGTTTAAGTTACACAAACTTGGCAGATCCTTATTGAGCGGCAGTCAACTGAGCAAGAGCCACTCCATTTACTTGAGGCTCTTAATTGTCTCAGACAAGGTTATACATAACATCACACATCACCTTAATGAAGAGAGCTGCTTTCAGCCCCATACAAAGAGCCTCCTATGTTGAATTAGATGTGCCCATCGTTCTTTTCCCAACTTGGTCCCAAGGAATATTTTATCTGGGAGGAGAGTGCAGAGATTATCCTTTCTCATTAAAAAAAATTATAGTCATATACATCTAAATTTCATTTTCTTCAATATCCTTTCATTGATCTTCAACCCAAGAACCAATCTAAAACTTTAAGTTATTCCTGTCTTCAGTATAATCTGTCTCTTCTGGACAATAAACTCCATATACCAACTGTAGATATAGCAAATCCTTTTACTCAACCTAGATTTATGTCTTTCAAGTTTCCCGGGCTGTCTTCACCAATATGCCAAGGTGTGTTAAAGAGGTTCACCTCATGGCCCATGGGTTCTCGATTATTTCCTTAAAAACTGCACTAAAATCCAGCCATCTTTTAAAGTTGGCAGTAAAGTTTTAGAAAATGCATGTGATTTGCTGTTTTAATGAAAGGATACTTTAAAAAATAATAGGCAAAGCATGGTATTCACTTTTGTTAAGTAAGCAGAACCTCCTGGGAGCTATGGCAGCTTGGCTTGTGAGGCCTGAATCAATTAGCCCATGTCCATGTGGTGTCAGTTACCTTGGATTGCCAGCCATGAACATAGGAAGAAATCAACAGCCTCATGGGGACTAGTGTTGGAAATGAAAACGTTCATATTTTATTGGGATTATTTGTCCTCTCACACACTGTGAGTACCCGTAAGCTTTCAAATATATACTCTTTTCCATGCACATACTTCTGGATATAGGATTGCCCTTACATCCAACAAGAATACTAAGTTCACATACATTATTGGTGAAAGTAATGACAATATATTGGTGTATAGCTATATTATCCAATGACAGCAAGGCAAGGAATAAATTCTCACTCCATAAGACTTCAAATGGAGAAGAAGCTAGTGACTAACCAACATCAGGCTCTGGTTAATAGTCCCACTAGTGAGAATTCCCAAGTGATGCTGATCAGCCAAACTGCCATGGGCATTTGAGTAGCTAAGCACATCTGAGGCCCCTGTAATATTTACATCCCTGTGGCTAGATCTGGGACTTAGTTGGCTATATATTAACACAAAATGTGTGGTCAAATATCCCAGAGAAGACGGGAGGATTTTCACTGTGTCAGTCCCTCCCCTCCCTGGTGCCCCTTATGCCATTTGCATTTTGTAGTTTATGATTTCCAAGAAATACCTCTAAGTTGTTTGACCTCAGGATATCTCCCAGTGAGATTGCAAACTCTGTGAACACAAGAACCAGGTCTTCAGATCCCTTTCTCTCCTCACTCAGGTCTGAATCCCAAGCCTTTTATAAAACAAACACCCAATAGGCATTGCCTAACCAAACGGCCTCATGTGGACTCAGAGATATGGATACAGCATCAGTCTTAAATTGCATTGCACTGCATGACAAGAACAGTAAAGGAGGAGGGGCTGGAGCTTGGAAGCTGTCCTGCAAAACCATCTCTCGCCACTCCTACTGTAGATCCAATGATTTATTGGTCCTTTGATGTATTTTTGCCATGGCTGTATGTTTTTAAATCATGCTATTAGAGTTTTGTTTTTCTTTCAGGTAGTGAGTTGAAGAGATTTACCAGCATTCCAGAGAGTCACCGGTTTGAGGCCAAAGGCACTCCTAAACAAGAAAGGTCAAGTGTGGTCACTCACCCGAGAAGCAGAGCATGGCAAACCACTTGCCCCCAATCAGAGACAGTCCCTCCCTGTGAAGTGACAAGAAGCCCGCTTTTGATTTGTGGCAGCCTATAACCTGGCCATTGCTTGAAGTCTGAGTCTTAATACATTTTGTCCACTTTGCAAGTGTATACTTATTTAAATTTTAGAATCATCTGGTTATAAAGTCCTAGGGATTTTGAAAAAGAAAACAACAGGTCAACTTTGAAGTTAAAGAAGATAAATGAACACAGACCATGGGAACAAGGGCTGATGCCTGCCGGAAACTCAGCTAACCTGGTGTCCTGGAGGCACTGGCCCGATTGCTTGAGGCAGCTGGGTCTGTATTTAAGCTGGACACACCTGGAAATGATCATTTTGCAGTTTGCTTGGCCTCCTCTCTGTGGCTGGACCTCGCTGCCTTGTCTTATGTAAACAACAAACTCACACATTTCTGGCCAAAGAGGTTGATCTAACTGGCCTAGCACACTCATGACAAGGACTCGCTGTCAGGAACAGATCACCAAGTACAGAAGGAACATGCCGTCCATGGTGATAGGGTGAAGACGGAGATTTCCTACCTCCCACACAGTCCACTTCCTGATTGCCACAAGAAACTATCATCACCCACAGTCAGTCTCTCCTGGTGTGCCTCTGGCCAAATACCGTACGACAATAGACACGCTGTTTCACCGAGTCACTCTTAAAGCTGACCAGCAGCTACCCTGTGCCCCAATGACCCACACAAGTTTGTCTCCAAGCAGCTAACAGACATTGTCACTGGCTGAGCTGACAAGAGCTTGGCCTCAGAGGTCTGAAGTCTAGAGCCCGGAATAAGGGTGAGGAGTCATGTTCCTGATCTCCCTTGCCCACCTATGTAGGGAATGTTGACAGTCACTGTCATCAGACCCACGGAGCTAATCATCCCTTCCATAAAGACTGAGCCCAGTGGGCTCCTGGCACACACCCAGGCAGGCAGGTTTGTTTGAAAATTTTGAGAAAACAAACAAGAAAAAGCAAGCAAACCAAAGAAACAAAACCAAAAAGACTGACTTCTTCTTCAGCTGACAGGGTGTTTCCTTCACCTGCCTCCAGGAGCTCTGTGCTTGAGCCCAGCTGCCTTCTCATTGGAGGACTGTCCATGTCCCAAGCTACCTCTGTCATGAGAGGCCTCGCTTCTCACCACTCTAAACCACCTTACGGTAAAGTCAAGACAACCAAGTAGTACAATCAGTAGCCAACCCAACTGGTATGATGACCCAACATCGCAGACTGGGTAAGCCCACCACACAGAAGGTCAGCCCCTTCAGTATGGTCCCATTGGAAACTAGAAGAAAAAACACTCATGTCATGGTTTTAAGACACAAGCAACGTGAGCTACACTAGTGGGTAGAGCACAGGTAAGGAGCATTCAGATACGGTCCCACACCATTCATGACAGAACCTGACTGTGGTGCTGGCTCAGGAATGCTTTGCCTGGCACCGTAGTGGGCATCTGACATTTCAGGATTTGGGGGCTAGTTATAGTCAAGGCAGTGACATGGTTTCTGTGACTTTCCTTTGATGAAGAAAATAGAGTAAGGGTTGCACCAGAGAGGAATCATTTTACTTACTGAAACCACTTGTGCAAATTTAAATAAAGGGGTATTTATTCTAAAGGGCTGGATTAAGCAGATCCAAGGAGAAGGTGACCAGGCAGACCCTGGAGTGGGGCCCATTCGGAGAGCCCTGCAGCAAGCATGCCTGGACTTTCGCCCCAGTGCCTGCGCATTGATCCACTCACAGCCTGATTCCTCCCTCTTCATTTTCCAAGAGAGGGAAACTGATTGGCTTCTGACCAGTCAAAATTGGTCCCTTTTTGATCAGTGAGATTGGGATAGAAAGGGAACATGATGAAAGGACTCCCGTTGTACAGAGTACATGTAAGTCCCCTAAGAGAGGACAGGGACAGGAGGAGACTGGTGGCCGTTCTGCTACAGAAGTCCCTTCCTATTTCACACCTTAGCGATGGGGCAGGTTTCTTCTTTGCATCCCATCAATATGAATCAGAAGAGTAGACCTGGAGCAGGAAAAACCCTTCCAACTGGGCCGTCAGAGCTGACTGAAGGGAAACCAGGTGACTTCAGGTCAGTAGACAGATCATTTGGGAAAGCTGGGATGGGGGTGGGAGGGAAAGGTCAAGACGATATGCACATTGTAGATTAATTAAATGCCTGCGCAGAGCAGACTCCTCTGCCTCCTCCACTGTGCTCCCACCCAGAGTATGGCTAATTGGCGAGAGGTCAGTGCATTTACCTAGACTCATTCCACTCCGTCTGAGAGACAGGAAGGGCAAGGAAGGAGTGGCTGGATGACACACTCTGATGCAGTCGTCTGGAAATCTAATTTGTGGAAGCAGTGGCCATCTGTTCCATGGGTGATATGCCAAGGTACAGGCCAACATCGGAACAAGCTTTCTGCCGTTCGGGTAACTAATTGCATCTATGAAACCAACACAGCATAAGACTTAACCTGTGGAATACGATCCCTTACTAAATTGCCACTTTTGCTTCGGTTTTTCTCAGGGAGGCAGTATGCATACTACAAAGTCTCTGAAACAGCAGACAGACAGACAGGCTGGGCAGCCATGCCCCCAAAAACATGATAGGACAACAGGTGTCAAGGGTAGCACGTTCCCGGAACTGTGCAGGAGACTGCAGCTTTCCTCTAGTTCCTTTTTCTCTTCGGAGAAACACGGAAGTTTGACTCAGTACGAAGCTACAGAGGGAAGTAAGGGCCTACAAATGCTAAGTTGCTGTCAGTGATTCCTTTGACACCTTTTTCTTTTCTGAGATACCTCGTTTAGAAACTAGAGGGAGTGGAATGTGCTAGAGGTACAAAATCAATGTCTTCACCCCTATCACCATGGATGGCATGGTGGCTAACAGTTACCTTGTTTAAAGTTTCACTGGTAGGTTCATCCACTGTCATAAACTCCTCATAGAAAATGACCTCTTGTTGTTTGGTATCACCCACAATCAGCATCACCCTGCAGGAAGCAAGCCAATAGTAGATAGATTCTCCTTCACCTGCACACGCTATCCCCAGAGCCCTGTCCATAGGCAAGAGAGTTTCAAAGAGCCTGAGCAGACTTGATCCTAGCTTTTTGTAATGCTTGATTAGTTATCAAGGAATGGATGGCTGGATGCATATCTATTCTGACTGAAGAAACGTAACCCCAAAATCTTAGTGACAGTACATTTTTTTATCTCTGTTTTTTTTTTTTTTTAAAGAATATATCAGCATCTTTAAAAGTGTACCAAGAATACCAGGTGTCATATGGGCCTTAGTATCAGCTGCTTTGGCCTTCCAGTGGACTGGGGACAGGTCTCTCATCATATACCTGGCTGTCTGCTGGCTCCTTCCAGCCTCTCATTAAATCCATATCATGCTGGATTGGCTCTGAGCATTAGTGAAAAAAAAAAAAAAAACACTTCCTGTTTTCCTGACAAAGCAGAACCTAGCACATTGCCCTTGTGTGATGAATACTTAGCGATTATCTTAGTGCAACCAAGAGGAAAAAACAGGGATTTAACCAGCAGGGCGGGAGTATGCTTAGTACTCAAGATGCTAAGCTGCTAATAATCAGCATGAACCAAAAGTACTTCTGGCTCTCTGGTCCTCCAGGGGTCAGTGAAAGGTGTCACATCAAAGCTGCCGCAGAAGGCAGCTCCCTAACAGGCAGAACAGCCATTAGGCTGGACTCACTTTGAAAAATAAATAAGAAATATTCGAAAGGATTAAATCAGCCTCATAGAGATGTCTCCATTAGCCACGGAAATAAAGATTTCAGGTGGAAACCTTTGTTTTGGAATACCACAAAACAAAATATTATCCGTAACAGTCAGTTATGGAATGGATGTTATGAGGTTTTTGGTGTTTCATTTTTTTTAATTTAAGAAGTGACTATAGAGTACCTTCTTTCTGACTGTATTTTGCTTAGAACTGGGCACACAAGAGCCAGATGGCAGAAGGACTGTTGGCCAGGGTTCACAATTCAGTGCCACATCAGAGGTGACATGAGCCCTAAGGGCGTGTTGGTAAATGTCTAACAACTGACTCTCCCATAAAAGCCCTGATTTGTAGTGTTGGCCACTTTCAGTGGTGTAAATGCTCCCACCACAGCTGGCTTCATGGTATCAACATGAACACAGTATTGGAAGAGGTGCACACAGGTAGTAGCGTTTCCAGACAGATTCACCAGGCACAACAAAGAAAACCCAAGAGCATAGACAATAGGAAAATATAGTCAAACAGTTAGGAAGCAATGAGTTTTGAGTACTTATTAGCTTTGTTTTCAATGGAATTTATTGAAGTGTGAGTTTATATCACTTAATTTTGAATACTGTTTCTGGCTCACAAAATGCCTGAAGATTGAACAAACCTTTGCAGGCTTGTATGAGCCAGACCCAATACACCACTGTGTCCATCAGACCAGAGGCTGAATTCAGGTGACAGAAACCAGGGGACCCACCAACTTCGGTGGGGCCTGGACTCTTATGACTACATTCAAATAAATTAATCACTTTTAATAAAAATTGGTATGTCAAAAAAATGTCAAGGAACACCTAAAATGCACTTGTATGGCTTACTTTACCATTTGAAACAAAACATTTGTCAGTAAATTTCTCGTATTGGCACATTATTGATATCTAAAGACTTCCCATAAATTTAATATGTAATAGAAATTATAGTGCTGGAAAATTGTGCTCAAGGGACCAGTCATTAACAGAACTCTACTCTTAATTCAACTAAACATTAAGAATAAGAATTTTTTTTAGGATCTCTTAACTTACATCTCATTCTCAATTTTGTTGACTACATGTTTTTTAAACTATGCCTTTTCAAAAACTCTGAGAGTATCCAATTATTGTTTTAAAGGGGAAAGGTAGGAGGCAGTTTCCTCTTCAGGAGATGCTGGGCACAAATATGTAATAACTAAACAACAAGGCAGGATCGTCTGTTGCTTTAGATTCTGTGTATTTGAACTGTAAAGTGTCTTTCCACTCCAGAACTCTGGGAATCTACATTTCTATCTGAAGAGCCAAGAAATCCCTTTCTGTCTTGTGTGAGCTTGAAGAGTTTGCTTTGGAAACCCTTTCCGTCAGTGATGAATTGTGCTTCCTCTGTCCAGCTCTACCAGGTGTTGGAGATGCACATACACAAGTCCTTGGCAAGGTACACAAAATTCTTGTATGCCAGGAGACATTCACCCACATAATTCATTTCAACAGTGTTCATAATAGTTCAAAAAACAAAAACAAGTGCACAGTAAAATGCATGGTCACTCAAAACACAGCGCCGCCCTGGGCCTTCCTCCTTCAATAGTCTCAAGGTCTTTCCTCTTCCAAACTCAGTCACCCTCAGAGGTGGTAAGTGGTGAGAGGTCTAGAAAGAAACGACCAGGCAAATGCTGTGTTTTCTATGTGAGGAAACACATGATGCACAGTCTGTTGGAGTCAAAGTAGAAGTAGAAATGTCTCTGGGGACAAAGTAGAAGCTGGTGATACCAAACAAGTCTCCAGGAATAACGTCCAAGTGACGAATTTCCCCACCCTATACCTGTAAGAACTCCAAAATTTCCTGGGCCACGTGTGGCTAGGGAATTGTTCAATTCCATAATTCCCATGTGGGGTTCTGTTGCCCCCCTCAAGCCCCTGCACTTTCCTCGAGTCTGTCTTTTGCCTCTGTACTCACCACTGTCCACCCCCAACTCCTGAGAAAAATTAGGGTCCAAATCCCTAAATCTGGTACCACTTCCGTTTCTACACATCCACCTTTGTTAAATTCTGGTGAAGGAAACTGCTTTAGATCTTTGTTCAAAAGTTATATATTTCAAATATAGTTTTACGTGGTGAAATTCTACCTTAAGCTGGCATTTATTTGACTCATTTTTCTAACAGAGAAAGGTCTGGTTCAAAACAGCAGAGTGAGCTGATTCTCAGCTAGTCATGGTTGCTAGGAAACCATTCTGTGGCAATTTAGAATCACATAAGCTGACTTCCCCATCTTGTGAACTCCTATAGAATTAATGCAGGCTCGACTCATTCAGTGATCAATCAGTACTGCCCAGGGATATCTCTTCTCTCTTATTGTTAAATTGTTATTTAATAATTAACTTTTACCTATAGTTTATGTCTTAGCTTTCCAGTTAGTTTTTACACTTCAGAGGATAAGTCTCTTGACGTGTATACTTGACCCTCTCACTTGCAAATGCCTAGTCACCAGGGCTTATCCAATATGCACTGATTGTATTTGAAGGCAGGTGGTCACGTGGAAGAAACGCCTCCAGATTAGAAAAAGAACAGTCTGGTACTTCATACAAATAATTAAATGAGTTTTCAAAGCTATTTTCTTTCTTTGGCTTGTATGTCTGTTTTCTGCTCTTAAATTTGAGGCCACAGAAAATTTTGTGGAATATTCAAGAAGCAGTTACATTAATTGATGCAATTTCTTTAGAGAACAATAAGGTAATACTCGTTACAGCTAGAGATGCATGCAGGCAAGTCTATTGCTAGGTGCATAAAATTCTCATACACCAGGAGAAATTCACCAAAACAGCTCATTTCAGCAATGTTCATATAGTTTTAAAGAATGAAAGCAAATGTTAATAAAGAAGAAGAAATTAAAAATGGTGAGCTGAGCACAGTGGCTCCCGTCTGTAATCCCAGCACTGTGAGAGGCCAAGGCAGGAGAATCACTTGAGGTCAGGAGTTCAAAACCAGCCTGGCCAACATGGTGAACCCCATTTCTACTAAAAATACAAACATTAGCCGGGAATGGTGGCATGTGCCTATAACCCCAGCTACACGGGAGACTGAGGTGGGAGAATTGCTTGAACCTGGTAGGCGGAGGTTGCAGTGAGCCGAGATCACACCATTGCACTCCAGGCTGGGCAACAGAGTGAGACTCTGTCTCGGAAAAAAAAAAAATGGTATCACATTCCTACAACAGCACATTACACTAATATCATTCTATGCTACACAACGCTATATCACACTAGGCCATACTAATAATAGTTAAAATGAGCTAGATTTACAATGTCAGTGTGATAAATCATTCAGCAAAACAAACCTATTTATAGAGAAATGAATATCATATCATTTAAAGTTCAAGATGGGTTATACCAAATTGTGTGCATGAATATAATATATAGTAAAAATTTACAAATACTATATTACAGTAATAAAATCACTAAATTCAGTAAAGCAGTTGCCTTGGGGAAAGGGGGAAAGAGGATGTATTGGGGGACTACACAATTTTTTCTTTTCTTTTTTTTTTTTTTTTGAGACGGAGTCTCACTCCGTTGTCCAGGCTGTAGTACAGTGGTACTATCTCAACTCACTGCAACCTCTGCCTCCCAGGTTCAAGTGCTTCTCCTGTCTCAGCCTCCTGAGTAGCTGAGATTACAGGTGCATGCTACCACAACTAGCTAAGTTTTGTATTTTTAGTAGAGATGGGGTTTCACCATGTTGGCCAGGCTGGTCTCGAACGCCTGACCTTGTAATCTGCCCACCTCGGCCTCCCAAAGTGCTGGGATTACAGGCGTGAGCCACTGCACCTGGCCACAATTTTTTCTATAATATTTTATGAAAAAATATATTTGAAGAAAGTATAAGTTGGACGTATGGTGCTTATGTTATTCAACATGTTTTTATGTTTTATAGATGCATTTTCTTTCTGGAAATTTGTTTTAGGGTGACAAAAGACCCACAATTCTTTCACTTGGGCAGATCACTGCACAAAGCTGGCACAGGCAAAGATAGTTAATTTAGGTTCAGGTATTTGATTCCTGCCAAGTTAGATGGATTCTTTTGAAGTGCTATCTACACATCAGAAAGCTCACATGAATTAGGTCTTTTAAATATCAGTAATAAAACAAACGAAGGTCAGACAATAAGGCATGATTTTTTTAATATGGTAAATAATAATCTTTCTTTGTTTTGCCTTGTCTGAATAAAGTTAATTATAAAGGCAGTGTATCACTTTGGCAGTGAACAATGCCTACAGCGATGGTTCCAAAGCTTTAGTAAGCATAAAAATCACCTGGGATGCTTGTTAAAATGCCGATTCCCAAGTCCCACTCCCTCCCAGACCGTGATGCTGAGTCAGTATAGCAGGGTTGAGGCCCTGTCATTTCCGTCTTTAGCAACCACCCCAGCTATTTCTGGTGGGTGAGCAGGGTGACCATCGAGTAAACTGGGACTCTTTCAGGCAGGTAGTCCTACCCATGGGCCAGAGACTGCTAGTGATTCTGATTACAAGAACACACTGCAAGCACTGCAGGTGTCATATTAATATTAGCCAATAATTAGCTGCTTGAAAATTCAAATCTACAAAATTATCAAACACAGCTTCCATTCATTCACCAAATATTTACTATTATGTGCACAGTACTCCTTTGCTCTTCCTTCATTATACTGTGACTTTCCTTACACAGATACACATGTACATTTTTCATATAAATGGGGTCCAAAAATTCATCTTATTTTGTCCCCAAAGTCACACTGATGTGCCAGGGAAATTTTTTCCATGATGTTGGCAGGTAAGTGTAGTATTTTTGTGCTAAACAACCCTTTCCTACTCTTCTTCTTCCACCTATATCAGCCACCCCTCACCCAGATAATCTATATTAACACCTGAATATGTACCCTTCAGTATATTTCTTTATGCTCATAAGATCTTATAAGCATATAAGCATAGCATATCTATGTGTATGGATGACTCAGTGTAATAACAGATATGGTCTCTCTTCTGGGAGCTGACCATCTTTTGAAGGAGACAATGTACATTTACAAGACAAAGGGGGAAAGCTTACCCAAATAGCACAATACCATAACAATACAGTGAAAAAATTGATGAAGAGACCTATCAGCGTGAGGGTTGCAGCTTATGAGAGGCAGAAAATAGAAAATGTAAGGGATCATCAAGAAAATCCTCACTGTTTGGCCTCCACGTGGACCACCTGGATCAAAATTAGCTCAAAACCCAGATGCTGTGTGTACTAGAGACATATCTGCCAAGTCAAGAAGGAAATGTCTCTCCCTCAGAGGACAGAGCTGAGGGGAGCGTCCCTCCCTAAGGTGGGGCTCCCGGACCCCAGGAGCATCGTCGGCCTGCAGCCAGGGTAAGGTCAGGCGAGCAGAGGCACTGTATTCAACTGAGCAAATGCCATGGTGATATTTGCAGGCACAATCATGTAAAAGTTATTTGATGTGAGAAATGCATTTCTGAGGCAGATGCTTCCCACCGTCTATTCACTTGGCTGCCTCTGAAAGAAGCGATCCTTTGCTCAGCCTCCCAGGAGGGTGTTGGTGTGTCAGGGGTCCTGGGATTAAGACTTGGCAGCCATGCCACAGGTGTAGCTAAAATCCTCCCCTTGGCTGGTAAAATGGGCTTCTGCCCCAGGAGTGGCAGGGCTGGAACTTGTAGCCTTTGAAAGACACGTCAATCCCCTCCTTCCTGGTCAGCGCTGTGACTTTACCGAGAAGGGAAGTGAGCCTTTAAGTAGAAGATGCTGCCTTGGTGAAACCAGCATCAGAGCTTCAGGGAAGCAGGGGGGTTACAAAGAGATGAGAAAGTGACACAGAGACAAATAAAGCAACTGAACAACAAGCAGCCGGGGTCCGCGAGGAAAAAGGAGATTGCTGCCTGATCAAAAGCCCCCACTTCTCATTGCTTATGGGGCAGCCTGATTCATCCAGAGTGACTTTTATGTTTTCAGTCCTCTTGGCAGGATAGGAATGTAGGGTCAGAGGCCCTCCAGTCCTCGGCTGGACCAGGTATCAGGTGGAAAAATAAAGCCTGCTAAACAAAGAAATCCAAAGCATGACCTTCAATGCTACCTGGGCTGGCCCCATACCCACTCAATGGAAACAACCAGAACCCACTAGAATCCTCTAAGAAATATACTTGTTGCAGTCCTACCAAAGTAAGGTGATAAAGTTTAAAAGCCACTGCACCTGGAATTGAATACCTAGAAAGGCAGCACAGTGGAAAGAAAATGAGACATCGGCGGTTGATATTCCAGCCCCACCACTTGCCTACAGGTCCCTTAACCTTGCTGAGCCTCCATTTCTTCGTTTGTAGAATGAGGATATTAACATCCGCCTGCTTAACTCCCCTGATGGATGTAGGGATCGTGCATGGTGATGACCACTACAGCATTTTTGAAATAGTAAAGGTTATACCATACTAAGGTATTTATGGCACTGTTTCAGATTTTCTGCTACTAAAGATTTGAGAGACCCCAATGATGAGGGCTCAGGAGAGATTGTACAACCTAGGGACATTTAGCGAGGACACCCAGGCAGTGACTAATTACAGGCTAAATGTGGTAGAAAAGAAAAGGCCACAGGTGTTCAGAAAATCAAGTGATGACTCTGGTCTACAGGGTAGTTTCAGAGAGGGGTAGGGAGCTGAGTCAGTTCTTGCAAATTTACATAACAGGACAGTTAAATAACCCAGGTAAACACAAAGCGTACCATGGCTCTATTAGAGGGTAAAGTCATCTGTGCCCCCAAGTTGGCAGGGTATCTGCGAAGCTAACCTCCCATATAAAGTGGCCTCTAGGTGTCCTCTGCTGACTCCACCTGCCTTTTAGATGAGAGATAATGAACCACAAACAGCCCTCCAACCCTTCATTTTCTCATACTCCTTTCATTAGGCTTTTCCTCCACCACCCCAATATTAGGAAAAATTTTCCACAATTAAAAAAATCAAGTGGTAATCCAGGCACTCCAATCTACCTTATAGGACAGAGTGTAAATGATAGAAAAATAAGTGTATGTCATTACCTTTTCCCTACTTATTACTTATTCAAAATACAGATGGCTGCCAATTAGCTCTTCAGATTAGCATGAGATCACCAGTGTCACCGCACTGAAATAATAGGATAATCCTTTCTTAAAATTTTTATTTTTGTAGAGAAAGGGTCCCACTATGTTTCCCAGGCTGGTCTCAAATTCCTGGGCTCAAGTGATCCTCCCACCTCGGCCTCTGAAGTGCTGGGATTACAGGTGTGAGTCATCACACCGAACTAATAGTAACATTTTAACCAAAGAGCAGACAAACTTGGCATTTTTGTTAGTAAATACATAATTATCTGTGTAAATGTACAATTTCCAAGAGACTTCCTGAAATAATGAAAAGAGTTCAAATATCTGATGGGACCTGAAACCTCGGATCTCTAGGTTGGCAATCACTTTTCTAGAAGGTAGTTTATAATGTACCTTCTAACCTGCCATGACAAGGAAGTTAAAAACAAACTGTCTTGATCAACTTTGAGGCTTAGAAGTGAAATGAAGGTGACCAGAAGAGCATCTACACTGTTCATCTTGGATCTTCCTCCTTATTTACCGCATGCTTCAGAGCAGGACCCTCTGCCGTCAACCCAGTGGGTTTCTTCCAAAGGGGACGCAGTGGCAGGCCCTCAGCCACAAAAAGCTCTTAACTCAGAAGCAGCCTAGATGTGTGCTCGTTGGCTGTCAGGAACTGTTCAATTCCCCCACCCCCACCATTAACCCTGCCATCCTCAATCTCCAGCCATGAATCTCAATGGTCTCCTCTTCTTCATCCCAGCCCCAGGCGGGAGTACACACTGAGCTTCTTCCAGGCCAGGGCATCTGGGCAGAAAGGGAAATGGCTGGACCAGCCTTAGTCCAACCCATTCATTGGGCTGACTTTCCCGAAACCACAGGGCTCACTGGGGCTGAATTGAGCCTGGCATCAGGTTTTCCTGCCTCCTAATCCATTTCTCTTTCTGTTTCTTCTTTGGAAGGCAAAATTTGTAATGTATTGGTATGAAATAAAACTAATCTCAGAAATTCCCACATGGTTTTCACAAAGCAGTGTTGTAACAACAGAAGGTTTAACGCTTAAGAGGAATATTGGAAAATAAAAGTTGGTGAGTAAGGATGCTTTGGACCATCTCCAATAAACATCAAAACAGAAAGTTACTCTGAATTCCAAAGACCGGTATCAATAAACCAGGCAGAGAGATCTCTAGAGAAGACAAGAATTGTTTGCTGATGGAAATGTCCTTTGAACAACTTCCCTACCTCCCATGTCGGGTGGTCTCCTGGGAAGACCACCTGCCAGGAGGGATTACCACACAGGCAGCTGGAACGAGTCCTCATGTACACTAACATCTGCATGCAGAGGTCCTGAATCCTCTTGAAAGAAAGCAATAGGTATTCTTTCCCTGGGATCAATCCACCATAAAACACTGATAACAGAGCTTCTAAATCCCCAGCACCAAGACCCAGCCCTGAGGAGAAAACTCGAGAATGGGGCCAAGGCAACCCTTCAGCCGCTGTCTTCTGCAAGCCTTATCTGTACTGGGAGGCACTTAGCACCAAGGACTGGGGAGGAGGGCAGCAGACTGCCATGGGTAGGGCGTGAGCTTTGGTGCTGGGAGCCTGGCAATAGCTGTGTGATCCAGCAAGTAGCTCAGCCTCTCTCCATCTCAGGGTCCCCATCTACAAAGCACTGGTGGGGGTATAATAATAATACCTACTTCTGAGGGTCATTGTGAGGATTAAATGGTGCTTAGCACAGCAGCTGGCACATTGTAAATGCTCCATAAATGTCAGCGGTTGCTATTAATACGAGGCAGGCTTCCACCACGTTGCTTTGGCAAGGACGCTGCATTGCGCTTTGCAGTACTCAAAGACAGCCTTCTCTTTTTGACACTCTGTCCTTCAGCACCCTGGCCCGAGACCTCCAGAGCCCCTGGGAGGTCATTTGCCTAGACTTTACAGGACAGGATCAAAGAACATTCTGCCAGCACAGTGGTATTAAACCCACATGACCAGCCCCTAGGCTTGCCTGTCTCACTGGAGGACTGGGAGCTTAGAACTTCAATCGCTTATAAATGGCAACAGATCAGGAAAGAAAACCAATGCACCCTCTGTCACTGTGGTTATTCCGGTAAAAAGAAATCCTTTGATGGCCAAGGGGGAGTCCTTGATGCTAACCTCTGTTCTGCCAAACCCCAGGGTGTGGGGAATCAATGTGGCGGAGACCCAAGATGTCATGAGAGAAGAAGTGTGATTGAGGACTGACCCAGCCTCTCCTGTCTCCTCCTCTTCTCTCCCAGAGAGAATTTGGGTTGGAAAACATTGATTTAGCATCAAAACGCTGGTTTAATGAAGGTTCCTAGAGACAACTAGGGCAGCTGTGACTCCACAGCCCTCTCATTGAAAGGGAGCTGACAAAATATCCCTGAGCATTATTTCCAGTTACTTTCTGGAAGCCCAAAACAGTCAAGCAATTATTTATTTGCAAAACCCAGGAAAAACCAGAGAAAGAGAAATTCTGAGAAAACAAGACTCCTTCTGCAGAAGAGCAGGAACAAGATGAGCTGAGAGCACAGAGAGTACAATTGGAATAGGTGATCTGTACTTTACAGAGGAAGAAACTGAAGTGGAGAAAGACAAAGTGTGATTCCCAAGATCACAGCCAAGCAGAGGCAGACATGAACTAATAACAGAAATAACAGCAGCCACATCTGGCTACAGCTTCACGCATTTTAGTCTTGGCATTCAGGACTTTACATGGACCTTGAACATGTTATTTAATCTCTGTGTGCTTCAGTTTCCCCATCTATAAAATGGGAATGATAATATTAATGTCTATTCAGCCTTGTAGGGTTGCTGTAAGGATTTAAAGAGTCTACCTTGTGAGGATCTTAGAATAGCGCCTAGCACATGGTGGGTGCAATCTGTGTTGGTTCTTACTACTACTATGGCCATGAAAATCTTTGTCATTATTACCTTCCTAGGTCGATGTTGGGGAGGAGAGAAGATGTTGTTGCCCCTCAGAAGGGCAAAACCTGCGCCTAATTCAAGGATGAAGGCAGTGCCTTCACCAGCTAAAGTAAGCGTGGTTGGTATCTCTGGTGAGAAAGCCACCATGACCTCCCAGGAGAGCAGGAATGTCACCTGCCAAGAAGCAGGGGGCCCAGGTATGCAGCAGCCACCCCAAAGCCACTGCAGGCAGAGCAGAAGCCCCGCCTGGTCAGAAGGAGCTGGCAGCCAAGCAGGCAATGAATGTGAGGAAGGCCAGGGCAGGGCAGATCTTGCAAGGAGTAGAGCAAGGAGGAGCAACCAGGGGACTGAGACACAGAGGGTGGAGAGTGGGGAGGGAGCATGGTGGAGAGGAAGCGGCAGATGACCAGGAGCCAGAGAGACCAGAATTCTTGCTGGGAATGTGGCCAGTGAGGAATCTGGATGCTGATAGTTTCTACAAAGATGGGCAAGATGAGTTTTAAAGGAAATTCAGGCAATGAGTATTGGAGTCTGCCTTTGTCTATGAATGTATACAGTATTATTGTGTTTATTAGGACGCTGTTTTCAACATACATCTCTGCAGAAAGTTGCTCCTGCTGTCTGTTTCAGCAGCCTGCTTGGGGATGCATCGAGGTGCTAACCAGGCCAAACACTGGGTGGCGTTGATTGTTCCCTGAGGACATATGCATTGGGGGGTGGGGGGGAAGCACTCTGCATCTGTGGCTCTGAGAGGCCTCATGTTTCAGGATCAAGCCTGGCTACGCGGCCCATTTCAGTCTTCAAGCCAAGGAAGATACTCTAGTAACAAGTAGACAAGCCCCTTGCACCAAGGTTCTGTACCAGAAACTTTCCTCTGATCCTGTAACACCACCTGGTCACCTGGCAGGGACAGGGACTGGAGAACCCTCCCTTGCTCTGTCATCTAGGATGCAGGGACAGTTATGGGGCATTTTAAGGAAAACAACTCACGGGGCTCCAGAACGCAGGAGGGGGTTTCTTTAGCACATCCGCATGTCTGCATCCACATGCCAACAAAAACCTTGTGTCCGCAGAGATAAACCATGGATGTTTGTTAACTGGTACCTGGGTTTTAGGTCTTTTCCTGAACTTAATTGGGTTGGGGACAGGGTCCTATATTCACCAGTCTTTAAATGCATGAAAGTAGGTATTTTCAAACAGGCTGGAAACAACTAGACTTAGGATAAAAGCAAGCACCATTTGTCCTGTGATAGGTTCAATACACAGGCTGCCCTTGTCTTCTGCCTTCCTTCCTGTGCTCCCCTCCTCCTTCTGCTTCCTCTACCGCCCTTCCCTGGATGATTTATCCACTCAGATGCCTCCCACCACCACCTGTAGGCCCATGACTCCCAAAGGCACATTTCTAGGTCCTCCTCTTCGCTGATCTTGGTCCCACACTTCCCCACTTCTCCTGACCCTCCCCCAGTGTGGTGCTGGTTTCTCCAGCTCAGGATTCCAGAAGTAAATTTGTCAGGTGCCCTACTAAAGCCTGCTTCCCCTCAGCTCCCTTCCTTGGCTGGGGCACCATCACATCTCAGCTCTGAAATTCAAGCCATCTGATCTCTTCCACCTCCCACCCGCCAATATTCCAGCAGCTTCCCAGCCCTGCCAGTTCTTCCTTGCAAAGGGCCCTCGCCTCTGTCCTTTCTTCCTGCTCCATCACTGCCACCTCCCTAAGCAAGGACTTCTTCACTTCCCGCTGAACAGCTGCAATCCTCTCCTCACTGACCTCCCAGGCTCATTTATGCCCTGCCCCATCCCAGTTCTTTCCAGATTCTCTTGGCAGATTAACCATCCAGAAGAACTTGTTTGATTAAATCACCCCTTCAAGTGGGGAAATAAAAAAAGACTGTTTTCTCCAGTCATTGTCTCCAGAATAAAATGCTAATTCCTTAGCTTTCGTGTAGGAGAAAGGTTTGCAGAACTTTCCTCATGAGCCAAGCCGAAACCATTACTGGTGGCTACGGAGCGTGCAGCATGGAAAGGACCCCAAGGCTCTCTGCAGAGGGGAAAAGATGGCCAGGAGCACTGGCCATGTCCGGGAGCACTGGACACTCATGCTGCCTACAGGCCACCCCACCTCGCAGCCTGCCATTCTTTAAGCCCCCATTCTCCCTGTCACCCTGGGATCTCTCCAATGTTCTGTGCTAAAATAACAGAATGCGGCGCTGCTCTCCGAACCTATCCCACACCCAGCTGCAGCCGTGCGTGGTTTGTGCCGTCTGTCCTCCTCCACCAAATGTACTGCCTCCCACCTTAAGCTCCACCACCAATTCCTCAAATCTAATCTGCTCTCTAAAATTGACCTTATGTTTCCTGAGCCAAACCATATTCCCTTAAACTCCTTAACTGGTGGCCCCTCACTGATGTCACCCTTCCCTTTCCATAAGCAACTTAAAAGCAGTCGCTGTGTGTTTGTCCAGTGTTTTGCACATGGTAGATACATATTTGTCAAATGAATGAATGGATATTCAATTGTGATATGTATCCCTAAGAAAGGCACCATCTATCAGTTATTTTTTCAACTACGTTAATAATGCAAATATCACAACCAAACCATTGACGAATTATCAGCAGTCAAAGCTGCAACAGAATTGCAAGCGAGTTCTGGCTTACCTGCCCCTCCCTTTATTCTAAACCCTAGGAACTTTATTGTTGAACATTCCAGCCTCTCCTCTTGCCTGGCTCCCTAGGAGCACATGTGTGGAGGATAATTGAACCTCTCCAGGGCCTGTACTCTACTGAGGCAGACAGCGGAGGCTTGGAGAACTCTCTTGGCAGCACGATGCCATTTGGGGAATTTATGCCGATTCTGTTGCAGACGGCATGTTGTTTTAGTTTGCCTCCTACAAGTTCACGTTCATTGTTCTCCCTCTGGGTTTCAAAGACTCAAGAATTAGTTGACTCAGAGCGCCCCCAAGATAAAAGGTAAAAACACATATCCTGGGCGAATACACTCTGAGGCTGGTGATGGATCTGGGTCCTTGAGAATTGAGTTAAGAATGGGTCACCTATTGGTGTCCTCTGCCTAAGACCCTGATGGGCAGAGCCCAGTGGTCCCCTCATCTGATTGGGCATCAAAGACTACTAGAGAATTTTAGGTTGTTTTTTTTTTCCTAAAATTACACGTTGATGTCTGGGCCCTGTCCTATGAGATTTTGATTTAGTTAATCTGGGAGGGGGCCTTGAAATACACATTTAAGAAAAATATTTCCAGGCAATTCTGGTGTGCAGGTATGTTTGGAAACCACTGGGAGAGAACAGGGAATGTGTGCAGAACGGGGTGGTTGCAAGGCCCTAGGAAGCACTGTGCTCGCCCATGGGGCCTTGGAGCCTGTGCTTGAGGACTCTTGCTGGTCCTTCGGGGCCAGGTAATTTCCTTCAGGGTAGTGGTTCTCCAAGTTAGTGTGCTAGAAGCATCCAGGGCTGATTGCTAAACCAGTAGATTCCCAGACTCAGTCCACCTGGTTCTGAGGTAGTAGGTTTGCGGACCCTGGAGTCCTCACGTCTAACAAGCCCCCCATGGGAACTTGACATGGGAAGCCCACGCACCACGGAGGGGAAACCCTGCCTCTATAGACTTGAGTCCAAGCCTAGCTTTGGGGTGTCCCATACCAGCACTATGAGCCTTTGAGGATGGCCCACGTGCCCCACTTCCTGCTTCAGCACACAGAGCAGCCTCCCTAATGGATGGTGACTTGGTTTCTTGGCGTTTACAGGCACACAGTGAGCTCTCTGTTCTGAAAGGTATAGGAATTCCTTTGACTAAAAGGACAGATAACTGGGCCAGCAGCAAGTCTCTCTCACCCGCTCGTCAGCGGCTGCACAGCCCGCAGGCATCTCCAGGGGGTGGTGAAGATGGGGGAGCGAGGGACCAGCGCAGGACCTCCTGCCTCCTCAAAGCCACACCAGCGCTCCCTCACCCACACAGCCTGCTCTCTTCAGTACCACCACAAGTGGTCGCTCCTTACTTTGCACACCTGAAAGTGAGTGCTCCTCTTCTTAGAGTCTTTGCATTACCTTAATAATGGTGGCTATTCACCTAGCCAGTCAGTCTGGGGCATCACTCTAGGCACAATCAGGCCTGTCTTGCCTCACCCTCACTCTCGGCCTGCTGTGGACAACGGTCGTTGAACCCCACCACCCACCATGAGCATTAGGTAGCACAATGAGGGTATGCTGGTTGTCATAACAACTCTCCCCCGCCCATTTCTAAAAGCCTGGCTGCAGTTGGAACCCGCCCATTTCAGCTATCCGAAATGAGCTGGCTTTCCAGCCGTGATGCCACAGTCTCCTTTAGTTTCCATGTCCCTGCAGATGGACAAGGAATCTTAGAATCCCTAGTAACAACAGACCCCTCCAGGGTCAGTGGGCAGATTCTGTGTGCCCATTGCTGAGAATGCACTTGGCATGCTTAATTGGAAATTTAGCACTGGGTTCTACTTTCCCACCGAAGTGGACATTCCACTGATACATGCTCCTTCTGTGTGCATGAGTATCTTAGCTATTGCTGTGTAACAAACCATCCTGCAACAGTGATTTGAAACAGTAAGCACTGATTATTGCTCACAAGCCTACATGTGTCTGCAGTCAGCTGAAGGTTGAGAAGGCAGCATTTCTTACCTGGGCTGGTCTCACACAGGTTGGGGCCTGGCAGGCTGTAAGAGGATCTATGATGTCCTCAAGCTGGGACAGGTGGACTCTCCTCCATTCTCTCTTCTTCCAACTGAGAACAGCACTGTCCTGGGCCTGTTCTCAAGGTGGCAGGATTCTGAAAGAGAGATAGCAGAAGTGAGTCAGGCCTCCTGAGGCCCTGGCTCCAAACCATCCTTCCTGCCATGCCTGCTGGGTCCAAGGAGGTAACAAGACCAGCCTGGATTCAAGGGCAGGAGAAAGATTCCTTCTCTTCTGTGGAGAAAACTGCAAAGCCACATTTTTAAAAAGTGGATATAGGGAAGGGAATTGTCAAGGCTGTTTTTGGCCAACAATTTATGACAATATAGAAAGATGAAAAGCCAGGGGAGCCCATTTTGCAGTCTATTGCATTACAGGAATGAATCTGTAATTATATTAATGCCTTTTAGGGAGTGGGTGAATGAGTGAGTGAATGAATGAATTTTAGCCCCTTAGACTTGGAGTTAAGCGCTGTCCCCACGCCTGCATAGTACAGGACTTTAGCCGAGATGCCTGAGACGCTGTTTCTCTGTCACAGATTTCCATCACAATTGACAGTCCTTTGATCCTGGGCTTTCCCACAGCCAGCAGGGTGAATTGAGGTCAGCAGGTATGAGGTCCAGACATTGTAACCCAATGCCAGCAAGATGCCGCAAACAGCAGAGCCCAGCAGCATAACAGGACTCCTCCCTGGGGCTTTGTAGCCCAGAAGTTGCTGAGCTTGAGAATACACAGTGATGTCCTTTTTTAAAAAACAAGTGGCACCAATGAGCTAACAAGGGAATGTAGGATATAAATATGCATTGTACCTGGGAACACAATCCCAACGCTAGTCCCGGAGGAACGCTGTCTTGAGTTGCCAAGCCAGCAGGTCAGGAACAGGGAGGGGTTCCAGATACGAGACACTTCTGTACACTCTGCCTCTCCCTGAGACTCACAGCGTACGGTTTTTAGTTTGCATTCTTTCATGCCTGACTTTTGAATGGGTGCCTCTGTGCTTTGGGTTCGAACTTGAAATGTCCCTTGTTCCCAATGTGGATGGAGATTTTTAATCCTGAGGACACAAGATTACTCCATCTAAAAGATAATTTCTTAGTGCTCTGAGTGGCAGACTTCAGGGACCCTGCAGCCACCATGCCCTCCTGTATGCTTGGAAGCAGGCTCTTCTGCACACCCACTGTGATCCTTCACCCAGAGCCCAGCTCAGCATCTAATGGAGCCCGACAGTGGGCATCTCTGGGTTATGTTGTCACTGGCACCCCAGCAGTTTCCTTAGGATTGACACAGCTCTGAGTCTAGGCTGCTTATCTTTTTCCCTTCTAAAAAGCCAGCAGGGGTAGCAGCAAAGCCCCCAGCCTTGTGTTTATTTTTAACACGGGTCTCCTGCATACATTATACATAATCCCCTCGCCCCCATGTTACTGTGATCAATTTGTTCTTCTCAGAAACGAGACCATAGTTTAAAAAAAAAAAATTAAAATCCTACATGCTAAATAATTAACTTGAGGACATCTTCCAAGAAAAATACGAGAATTCAAAAGAGTAATCTTCCACTTGAACAATTTGGGCCTCTATTAATTATAACTTTCACTCACTGTGATTAATGATTGCTAGGATGACATTTAGAAAAGAAAGTTGAGAAAGAATAACAAGAGTAAACTTGTCCTTGTGATAAGATGTAACCAGGAACAGGCTTTCCTGGGCAAGGGGCAGGACTTCCTTTCAGGATCCTTTTAAGGCCAGGCCTACCAAAGCCTGGGAGTACATGTTAGAAGAAGCAATTGTCCTCCAGAGAGAGATTAGAAATGACCTAAATAGTTACTTACACCTCTGCTTTCTGAAGTAATTGACAGCTGTAATAATGGGGGTGACAACAGCAATAACAAATACCACACATGTTCTGAGAATTATTGAAGAATACATGTTCTTTAATTATTTTTAAAATAAATCATTTCTACCTGCTTAACAACCTGATAGAAGGAAACCATTGATAAGCAGGTAGTAATCGAGTTTCATGCTGAAAGCCTTTCTTCCATATTTCCTTTTTTTTTTTTTTTTTTTTTTTTTGAGATGGAGCCTCATTCTTTCACCCAGGCTGGAGCGCAGCAATGTTATCTCAACTCACTGTAACCTCTGCCTACCAGGTTCAAGCAATTCTCCTGCCTCAGCCTCCTGAGTAGCTAGGATTACAGGCACGTGCCTCCAGGCCTGGCTAATTTTTTGTATTTTTAGTTAAGACAGGGTTTCGCCATATTGGCCAGGCTGGTCTCAAACTCCTGACCTCAAGTGATCTACCCACCTCGGCCTCCCAAAGTGCCGGCATTACAGGCGTGAGCCACCATGCCTGGCATATTTCTTATTTGAATGTATTTTCTTTTTCTCCATGGCTACATTAATGCATAATTTGGATCACCTGCTAAACCCAATGCCAAATGTACCACATAATTCAGATGACAGCCTGTAATTTAGGAGGAAATCCTCCAGAGACACAATCTTCGTTATCTGTTAGAACATGTTACCATTCCATGCCTTATCCAGAGTGATGAGGAACTGTTGGTATCCCAATACCACTGAGAATGAAATGCACCAGATCTGGCATTTCAGGACAATCATTGCAAATAAACAATGATATTTACATGAGCCAGCCCCAGAGCTCAGTTCCTCTAATCTCCACCCAGTTTCCTGGCAGGGTCTCCAGGATTTGCCTGGTTTCTGAGGGTCCCTTGCCCTATGGCAGCCTGCTGAAGAGCCAAGACCCCAGGCAGCTCTCTTGAGGGTACATAACCCCACCGGCCCCTCCTGAGGGATTCACTTACTCAGGCATCACTCCTGCCCAGCCAGAAAAGGAGCCAGGGACTGTGGGGACAGGAGCAGTGTTTAGGGCCATGGATCGCTCAGAAGCATGGCTCACCAGCCGCTGAGCCCGGCCTTCCCAGGTTCAGCCTCTGCTGTTGCAGACCAGGCTGCAGAAGGCTCCACGAAGGGCTCAGGATGTGCCCCCATCACACATACCTCCTTCTACTCACCATCCGCAACCATCAGGCCTGGGTCACTGAGCAGGGCCACTCCAATCTGTCAATGTGGAGGGGTATCCTCATTTTGGATTGCCTGCTAAACCTATCATGGCACATGCCACCGTTTACTATGCCTGGCCAGTAAAGGCACCACCCCGTCTCTGGAAGGATTTCTACTCAGGGGCCCTGCTGTCATTTCCTGGTTGAAGTCAGCCCAAACAGTCAGACTTAGCACTTTTTCTTGCTTTAGCATGTGTGTGCGCTCATGGTGATAGTGATGATGACAGTAAGGAGGTAAGAGGAACCAGAGCACTCTCAGGACCCTGATCTCATTGTTCCCAGGCTTCTCTGCCCCCTTGTAACCAGGCAGCTGCAGAGAGAGGCACTTTCACCAAGCCCTGAATGCAAACGGGTATGTGTGGAATAACTTACTGAGTCATTTGTGTTGGTTTTGCTTTAGTGGGAGTCAAAGAATGAGAGGCATTTATCCCTCTCCCATCCCAACCTTTGTAGTAGACATCTGAGCTCCTCACTCTTGGGGAGTTCCTGGCATTTGCAGTTCAGAGCTTTAGCCAGAAGTTGCAAACGCACAGAAGATAGCCATGCTTATGCACACGTGCCCTCATTCACCCAAACACACCCCATATCGGAGGACCAGGACAATTCCAGAGGCTGCTGCAGGAATCAAGTCGGGGAACGGCTTATTCCAGGAGGAGAGATGGGTGATCTCCTCAAGACCAGAGAGCAGGAAGGGATGACGGTGTCCATAAGTGGCATGGACTTGTGCCCCCTCCCACTCCCACACACCACCCAGAGGTGGCTGACCCTCTCTGAAGGGTGCCATGTGTGGGTGGCCAGGAGACGGACACCAGGCCTGGAAGTTTGGGAGCCTCGGCCAGGATCCTACTCGGCCCAGAAGCAGTGGGCACACCCTTCCTCCTGTTCTCTCCTCAGCAGGGACCCTAAGGGTGTGGCAACCAGGGGCTCTGCCCCAGAACATCATGCTCCACCTGGGTTCCCTGGGATTTCTACAAGATCCCCAGGGAGGGGTGGGGCTAACCCAGAACCAATCTTGACTTCTTTTTTTTCCTTTTTCAATCTTGACTTCTTATCACTGGTACCTGAGAGCTCAGAGGCATATTTGATTTTCCTTTATAACAAATGAAATGACGGCCATTGTTTCCGAATGTGGTAGAGAAATTAGGGGAGATATGACATTTATCATCTCCCACCCACGGAGTCTGAATCCCAGACTTGAATCCCAGCCAACACATCCCATTGCACAATGGCAGGGGACTTCGTCCTACTTCTAATTATTATTTAGAATCGATACTGTTTGGGCTTAGGAACCAATACCCCAAAATATGGCACCCCGACATGCTGAACTGAAGCAGCAGCCTCCAGGTCTCTCTGGCCTTCACCTCCCTCCTGTCTCTCAATCCTCTGTCTCTCCCAAAGCACAGGAGAAAGCTGCTCTCTGGAGTTCCCTCATCTGCTGTGTTAGTCTGTTCTCATTCTGCTGATAAAGACATACTGGAGACTGGGAAGTAAAAGAGGTTTAATTGGACTTACAGTTCCACATGGCTGGGGAAGCCTCAGAATCGTGGTGAGGCCAAAAAGCACTGCTTACGTGGCGGCTGCAAGAGAAAATGAGGAAGATGCAAAAGCAGAAACTCCTGATCAACCCATCAGCTCTCGTGAGACTTATTCACATCACGAGAACAGTATGGGGGAAACTGCCCCCGTGATTCAGTTGTCTCCCACCAAGTCCCTCCCACAACACCTGGGAATTGTACCTGGAAGTACAATTCAAGATGAGATTTGGAAGGGGGCCCAGAGCCAAACCATATCACCTGCCTAAAGTCCAGAGCCAAAGACGAAAAGTTACTTCCGGTCCCTTCCCTGAATCTCCTACCACGGGAAGAAAGACTGAAGTCTAACAGACTTGGGCAGAATTGTCACAAGCTGTGGTGTGCTCTGTGGGCCCAAGAGACTTTGTCCCAGGTCATTGTACTTCAAGCCCACTGAATTCCCCTAAAAACCATTTACCACCCCTCTAAATTCGTCCACACTTCCCCATCTCCCTTTCTCCCGAGGAAAAGGGTATACAACCATCTGTACCCCTTTGTGACGTGGACGTAGGATAATCCCTCTGTGATTCCCCCCCATGTTTGTTAATAAATTTATATACCATTTCTCTGATTGATCTGCCTTTTATGAGTTGATTTTTCAGTGAAGTTTCAGAGGATGAAGGGAAACTTTCTCTTGGCCACTGCAGGAACCATGCAGCAGGTAAAAATTTCACTCCGGCTTCCTGACCCTGCTGCCTTCCTTCCTTCCTCCTCACTTCCTGTCCCTCTGGGTGGTCCTCAGTGGGGTCTGGGTGAGGGTGGCTGGACAGACCCTGTTCCAGCAAAATCAAGACAAACATTCTGGCTTGAACTCCAGTCCTTCCTGCCGAGTCTTGCCTGGAGTGGGCGCTCAGTGGGTACCGACTGATTTATTAGCCAATTTTTCTCTTTCCATCTTTAGAACCTAAATCAAGCCCCCGCCCTACCCCCTCCAGAGGACTAGCCCAGCTCCACATTTTTGTCATCGCATCTGCGTGTCCGACCCCCTAAGTCCCTTGCTGGGCTACCTAGGCTGCACTGACTGACAGCTGCGCTTATCCCAGTTACTAGCAACATTTGTAGGTATTCTTGCCATGGTTTGTTATTTGTTGCTTGTTTGCTCCAGAAGGGCAAGAACCTGTCTTCTAGTCCTCTACCATCTCCAGCTGACGCCGGTTTAAATGCAGGGTCTAAAGTCCCAGGGCCACGTTAGGCATGGCAGCCCCTTTGTAAGAACAGGCACCTGGAGCCTGGAGCTAAACCCTCAAGGACTCCTTCTCCTGCCCTTCTCAGTCCATCTGCCTTTCCACCTGCTGACGGCCAAGGTTAGACCATCTCCTGGTCCAGGTTTGAGAGGAGTTTGTGAAATCAAAAGTGCCTTAAATCAGTATTTGGAGGACAGAACCAAATGCAGGATTGGAAGCAGCCAACCAGCTTTAGCCTATTAAGGCCCGACTTGCTTGATTTGGTTCTGTAAGTAAACAGTTTTCTCAGCTGGGATGGATTTATTGCCCTGCCAATGACTTCCATAGCTAACTAGACCAACCTCTGAATCCCCTCTGCTTTTGGGTCCCCCCAAGGGCAAAGTCCTTCCTATGAAAAAGATGAGATTATCTCCTTTGCCCCCGTCCCCCACAAAACCATAGCTCTCCTCTGAAGCCAGGCATCTCCTTTCTCTATAATTCAATTCTCAGGCTGGGATTTCTTGCCAACCCATTTCTCCAAGGCCACGTGCTGCAGGGAGGAGAGATGAGTCTAAAGTAACACGCAGGCTCCCTAAAGATGCTTTCAATGCTTCAAATGCTAGCATCGCAGGGGAGGGAGAGGCAAACTAGGAACTTCAGTAATTAGATTTCCTGGAATTAACTCACACATTCCATGCTGAGCAGTCAGGGTAAGCAATGCATCTTCAGCTAATCAGCATTAATTAACGGCCGTTCTTTTACACCTGACCCATTTATGGGAGTAAATCCCAGGTGATACCATGTAGCCACCACACACCTGTGCCTTTTTAAAGGGCTCCTAGTCCTCCAAGAAAGGCATCTACAGCTAATTCAGCCCATCCTCCTTTCTCACCATAGTCAAACCAAAAGAAAGAGAAACTCTCTTGTCAGTTAAATAAACAAAAGGGAGAAAAAAACAAAATGCTACCTGCAGATTTCACATCCTAGGTGCCCAGAATATGCTGCCATCCCAACTGAGCAGATGTAAAATGGCTGGTTGGTCCTGTTCACTTCATCCTCCTCTTTGCCATCTGCCACTCAACCACCTTGAACTGCTTTGCAGGCTGCCTGTGCTGATTCCCTTTCAGGAGATAACTCAGCAACCAAAATGTGCATTGCTTTGGTGCTGTCGCTCGTGCCCAGCAGACACTCTGCGGATGTCCAGTGTCTCAGTGGCCAGCCGGATTGCAGGCCTGACATGTTATCTTCCAGCCGCCTCTGTTGCTGCTTCATAGTTTCTAATCTCCTTTGCCTGTTCCTTGGATTCTGCGTTCGATCTTCCCTTCACCACAAGTTTTATCTTCTCCCAAAGAGTCGGGGGGTCCGTGGGGGTCATCCTTCTCCCATTTCTATGGCAAAAATCCTGCTTGTGCAGTGAGAAAATAGCTCCACCTCCAGGTCAGGCCCAGAGCAAGTCTGACCAAGTGGAGCACCCACGCCTCTGGACTCAGTGTTTAGTTCACTTGGGGGGTGATGTGGGTGTCAGAGGGGAGGGGCATTTTCTCATTTTCCTTCTGCTTTGTGGGAACTAAGAACCTTGCAAGCTTGAAGTTCCTCAAGTGAGGCGGAGTGCAACATGGGGGACATTTACCACGAGCAGTGAGAGCCACCCTAGAATAAAGTAACTCCCAGGCTATGAACACTGGGGAAGACAGAGCAGAGGGTTGGGGAAAAAGAGGTGCAGGGGAGCGAAAAGTGGCTTCCTTCCACCCTTCTAGACTCGTTGGCTGGGCTGTGAATTAAACTGACATAGGACAGCATAACAGGAGAAAAGCGACATTTAATTATGTATACATGCACGGGAGTCCTGAAGAATAAACCTTGAAGCAGGGCCAGGTGATTGAAGCTTATGCAGTACCCTGAGCTACAGAAAGGAATAGGAGCTTAGGGCTTCTGGGGGTGGTGGAGATACAGGTTATGGGAGCGTGAGGGGAAGAAGCGTGTGCTGAATAAAGGCTGTCTTGTTGTGTAGATACAAGCCTCTCCAGTAACAAATATTGTCTCAAGAACAGAGGTAACAATCTGCCTGGGCTGGTGCCAACCTCTCCTCTTCTTTCCTGCGAAACGAGTTAATCTTCCCCGGTTGAGAAGATTCGCAGGAGGGGATTCATGACAATTGAGTTCCTTTTGGAGGATCGGTCTTCAGGCAGATAAGGGGCTCAGAGAAAGTCTCTGCCGGCATCACTGTTCCCTAAGTGCCCTCGCTTCAAAGTCATCAGCACATGACAGTGGCATATTTGGCGCTGGCATTTTCTGAATGCCTTCAGTGGGATCCCAAAGATATCATTTGAGTGCTCAAATCCAGGGGAACCTAAAATACATTTTTGTTCCACAAGCCAATCCTTTATTTTTTATGCTTAAGCTAATTGTCACTTGCAAACGCTGCCTCACTAATGGGTCTTCCAACCTAAATCCTGGAATCATTTCTGTATTAAAGTTCTTTCACTTGCAAGTAACAAACTCTATTCAAGTTAACTTATGCCAAAAAGGGGAGAAAATCCTAAACTGCAAATGAAGAATATGGGTGCAACTGGCCCTGGGAACAGTGGCTCGAGGGCATTCTTTCTTAGGCAGCCACTCCTGCCTCTTCCCTTGGTCTGCACATCCTTGAAAAGCTGCTTCCTTGGTGACCAGAGATCTGGACTTGCACCCTTACAGACCCCTGCCTCTTTGGGAGAAGATGCAACTTGTGGTGATGGGAAGATTGAACGCAGAATCCAAGGAACAGGGAAAGCAGATTCGAAGCTACGAAGCAGCAACAGAGGAGGCCGGAAGATAACACGTCAGACTCATGGAGAAGCACAGTCTCAGGGAAGGACTCTGCCATGCCTTGTGTCTGTCCTTGGACTCAGCCCTGTGGCTGGATATGAGCAGTTGTGACTGGTCTCTTCTGGGTCACACATGCACTCCTACAGGGAGGAAGGAGAGGTCTGTCACCAGAAGGAGGTAAAGGAAAAAGTATAGGCAGTGGAAACAATAATCACCCCAGCTTCCTACCTCACGGGTACAGTGACACTCCTCCCAAAGCACCCCTGACAAGGCCCATGCAGATCGCAGGCACCTGGTCATTTCATTCACCTGGCAATAAAGCACTCTAGCAATTTGTGTCGCTGAGATTTTTGGAGCATAATTTTGGAATGTTAAAATAGGATTTACTTTCTATTTAAACCTGTAAGTATTTTTATTTGTAGCTTAATTTTTATCCCTGTGTTGTGTAACAGTTTCTCAAGAGGGGAAGAAGCAGTGGGAGTCTGTCAGCGAAGCACTCCCTGCTGCTGAGCGGCAAGTGAACCAGCAAGCATGGTGCTCCCAGCCGTGCACCTCTGAGACCCAGCTACAGCCATCCAACTAGATGACGTCTTGCCTTTTGACCTTCAGAGTGCACGTGTACGTGTGCACGGGTGTGCGTGGGGGCATGTGTGCATCTCCAGGCAATGAGGAGTGTGGAAGGACAAGTGAAGGATCAAGACAGGAGGCAGAGCCAACTCAAGAAACGAGGCAGGAGAGCCATGCACGGTTCCCCTTCTCACTGTGCATACTGACTTATTTGTCACAGGCTGAAAAGAGCTGGGAACATGGTGGAAGGCTCTTTCTTGTAAATATCATTCAGACTTTTGAATGGATATTTTCAGATTAGGAAATGTTTGTTAGCAGCCTATTTGTTTTACTTGATTCAGAGCATTTAGGTAATGCTACCAAAGAATCTCCTACCAATGAGTTGTGAGTGTTCTTGTCAATATTTTACACATTAACAAGGGTCCTAGTAGAGTATGAAGTTAGGTGTGTTTCTTTCAAGGGAACACATTACAGTAACTGAGGGATAAATATAGATATATAGATACATCTATATTAGAGAAGGCAACATAGGACTAATTAAACATTATTCATAATTACTATAAGACTTAATAAATTAATCTATTAGTAGTATCAAAATAAAATTTTAATCCTTCAAGTAATTTGCAATAATATTTAGGAACTGACAGCATTCTAAGTAAAGTAGTAATTAATTTTTTTAATGAATGTGTTAGTTAATTTAATAGGCCTTCCACCTTAATATATCTGTTTGTAATTAAAACATTTCAATTAGTTATAAGGACTTCTTATGTGAGTTAAGTCTATTAAAGACAATTTAATAACCAAACTTTGAATGTGTTATCATTCCAATCACAAAACTATTTAAAAGACTTTTCTTAATATCCAAGTCTTTATATTAGCCACTTATTCCTGTTGATATAAAAAGCATCCTAATTTGCTCTTGATGACAGCTGCTGCTGTCAAGAAATAGGAGGGTAATTTGAACAAATAATAGTGAACGTGGTGGATAGTGTAGCAGGCATGCAGCCTTTCTGCAGGGCACACATGCAGTAACTAAAGGTGGACACTAGAGGGGGGTAGACAGAGAGGGTGAGAAGGAAGGAAAAAAGAGCTATACACTAGATAGGCTTGAATGAAGACTGTATTTTGGTTTGACCCCTTTGATGCTCATTTTCTGGAGGCCATAGTCAGAAACCTAATTAGAAATATGGTTCATGATTCACACACCATGAACTTACTTTATCTGAGAAGAGACCTGAGCAAGTCATGCTCACCTCTGAAGAAAGCAAGCTGATTATAATTCTCCCTCTCCACACTCAATACCTGTGTAATGCATCTCAGTTTTCAAAGTGATTTCATATACATTATCTTATTTTGGAGTCAATATGGTATAGCAGAAAGAAAATTAGACTTGAGTCAGGGAATCTGAATTGTAGTCTGGTCTCTTTCACTAGTTGCCTGTGGCTTTGGATGAGGTACCTAACCTGTCTGGCAGAGCTTTCTCGTAGGTAACACGCTGGTGTTAGAACAGATAATCTCTAAGGTCCCTTCAATTCCAAAGCTCTGTGATTTTATGATGCAGCCTATGTAAGAGAGACTGTGTGTGCACTTGAAATGTGTGTATCTTGCCTTAAATGAAAATTATTTCAAATAAAATGCTATTCTAGCTTCAGTGAAAGCATTTCTCCTTCTGCCTTGGAGGGATAATGCAAACACAAGGGAACTCCCAAGTAGAAACACAGCCCCTCCGGGACCCAGCAAGAACGAAGATTGGGTTACAAAACCTAATGTGTATATGAAATGTTTCCATCAACTTATAAAATAAAAGTCCAATAAAAGCAGTGGCTTTTTATTATTATTTAGATTTAAATCATCCCCTGCAGTGTTGAAAACCCAACGGCAACCTTCAAATTTAGTTAGATCTCAGAATGAAATGGAAATAGAATATAGTATGGGAAGTAGATGCATTAGACATCATCGTCCTACCTAAGAGGCAATTCTTGTTCTTTGTTTCTTGTGTTTCTTTAAGCCCAGCAAATAGCACAAATGTTGAAAGCTTATTAGAATTTTAAAGAATTCTCAACATACTGATAAATTCTAACTTTTAGAATCTCTGAATTATTTTTTGTCTTAACGCTGGCTCTTCTGTGTCATTTTCATTAAATGAACACACAGCAATTCTCATCCCCAGCCTTAAAGAAATTCTTTAACTTTCTTGCCTGGCTGTATTTAAGTGTCCTCAAATGCACTCCCTATTTCTCATCCATGCCTTTACCTCTCTGTTTCCAAGCTTCTTGCTCAGAAGGAAAAAAAGCAGAGCCACACTCTAGGAGAACTAGGAACAGGCACCCGGAGTCCCACTCAGGGACAGAAGGGATTCAGTTTCATGAACTGCTGGGTCAGGGATTGGGTAGGGACTCAGGAGGCCCAGAAAGGCCATGCTGAGATACTATCCAGGGTTCCCAGAGTGGCTAAGGTGAGTTCCAAAGGACAGTTCACTAAATCAGCACAACCTAATCAGAAAAACAGAGAAAACAGGCAAGGCTGTGTGGAGGGCACTTAGAATCTCAGATGCCATGGCTGTCCAACGATTAAATGGAAAGCAATCATACAAAAAGAAGGGATAGCAAGTAGAAACGCAAGAGGCACCAGAAAGCACTTCGGGGAGATCCCTATAGATCCTTTCCCCCAAGGAATTCCAACTTAAGGGGAATATTTCATTCAACAATCTGTATTAAGCTCCTACTGGCACTGCTTTAAATACTAGAGCTATATCACTGGACAAGTCAGACAAAAATCTCTGGTCTTATGGAGCTTATGTCCCTGTGAGGGAAAAGAGGCTAAATGTATGAAATAAATACACAATTTGGTATGTTACATACTGGTGGCAACTGCTGTGGAAAACATACAGTAAGGTAAAGAGGATAAGCAGTATTAGTGATCCGGGAAGATCTGTTTGCTCTCTAAGGTGGTCAGGGTGGGCCTGGCTAAAAAGACGTTTTAGCAAAGATTTTTTAAAGGTGAGGGAAAGAGCCATGCAGATATGTAAGAAGATGCATTCTAGGCAGAGGAGCCTCCAGTTCATGGGCCCTCAGGGGCCCCCACAGTATGTGGGAGAGACAGGAATGTAGCTGGAGCAATGTGAATGACAAAAGTCGTATAAGGAGGTGAGGTCAGAGAATTCATCATAGCCAAAACAGGCAGAGCATGTGATGCCATTGTGAGTATTTCGGGTTTTACTTTGAGTGAAATGGGGAATAGGAGGGTTTGAGTGACATGATCTGCTTTATAGTTTAATTGGACCACTCCAGCACCTATGTTGAGATTAGCCTTCAAGGGGCAAAGTGGGAGATAGAGAACACAGCTGGGAAGCCATGGTCATATTTACCTGGTGGCTGACGGCGACGTGGACCAGGAGAGGAGCAGAGGTGGTGGTGAGAAGTTCTAGAAGCCCAGGTGAGATGTCGAAGGAAGAATCAGTAGGGCGTGCCGATGTGTTAAACAGGTGTGAGAAAGAGGAATCAAGGATGACTGACCGCCAGGTCACAGCATGGCCATCAGCTGAGATGGGGAGCACTGCAAGTCATGTGGCGGCTTTGGGAAAAGATCAGAGGTTTCCATTTGGATGTGTCAAGTTTGAGAAATCCAGTGGACATCAAGTGAGGCTGTCAAGTAGATCCAGCCTGAAGATATAACTTGGGAATCCTTAGCAAATAGAAGTTAATCAAAGCTGTGAGACCAGAAAAGATCACCCAAGTCACCAGGGCAGTGGGTAGAGATGGATAAGAGAAATAAAGACAGTTCTGGAGAGCTGAGTGTTCAAATGTTTGGATTGTCTGGGGACCGGATTTTGGTTAGGTTGGATTTAAGAAATAACTTAGAGACTCAAACTTGAAGAAGGTGCCTGGTGTAGTGAGAGGGAGGACTGGTGTACCCTTGGGATACCCGCTCCGGATTCCCCAGGGATCCCTCCCCCCACAATCCTCCACTGCCTTGGCCCTCGTGAGTCCACATCCAGTAGATACTTTGACCCCCGGGGCATCCAAGTGTCTTCTATGCTCTGAGGCATTTCAGGCGAGCATCCAATCCTAAAAAGCCTGGATTTCTAAGTCTCTTTGTTTCCACTGGGCTTCCTATTGTTTTCAGTCAAAAACATGTAACTCCCTCATCAATTTCCGCAAAGGTAAATGCAGTATCTCCCTGCCTAGGGCCCAGCCATGCTGTTTACCCGCAGGGCTTCTAAGCTGCTGTTCAGTGGGGCCAGTGCATCCCCCGCTTTCAGCTATACACCGCCCTTGCTCCTGGCTCCTCCAATCCGCGTTCCCTCCTTTATGGCTCTGTCCCTGGTACTCTCCTTCCCTGCAGCACCTCCTTAAGATGGTCAGCTATGGTTCCCGTACACACTCCCGGGTTTCATATCCAGGGCGTCACCACCAGCCCATAGCTGCCCTGTGCCACCCGTGCAGCAGGCTGTGTGAAGGTGCCCGACCTGCCAATCACCACAGCCGGTTTCTCACTGTGGCTTGGGAGCAGCAGGCTTACTAGGCCCATCCACCACCCCACCATACCATGTGGGCCCCACACCTGCCTTCTCTCTTGAGGAATGACTGATTTTCTTTAAAATGTTCATGAGAAAAGACACAGGTTTGCATAGCACCTCCATGGTCAGCTTCCCCCGGTACATCCTAGACAAGGTTAGGGGTTTGAATCAGTCTGATAAGCTCACACTGCATTGCATATAACTCAGTGTTAAGTGTGGCTTTCTCCGAAATGCCCTCCCAGATGGAGGACCCTCCTAAATCCCTCGTGCCACTGCTGCAGCTCGACCACATCCCGCTCTTGGAGGCGCCCTCTGTGCCACAGCAGGCCCACAGAGCCCTTCGGGGTGAAAAGGGCTGCCTCCGGTCCCTTGGCTGGAGCCACTGCAAGGTGTTTCAGAACCACGGTGGTCTCTTCCCAGTGTACTTTCTGCCTACTGGACCTTTCCCAGGTCAAGCCCAGAGCAGACTATAATCTCCGAGAGCAGCGGGCCATGACAAAGCAGGATAACTATCACTTCAACTTATAAAGCAGAGGCTTCCCAAGCTTGAGGCATCAAACAGAGCTTCCTTTCCCCACACCTCAGTCTCTCTCCCTTTCTCAGCCTCTACCCCTTCCACAAAGACCCTTCCTTTGGGTGTCCCACCCAGCCCTCCTCTTTACAGTGGAAACTCCACCCCTTTCCACAAACACAGTGGAGGGGTGCTGTCCCCTCCCTTCGCACCTGCTTCCGACTCCAGCATCTCATGCCTTCTGGTTGGTTCCCAAGTAGAGTGGGAAGATTTGGAAATGGAGGGGCGTTGGGGACAGCCACAATGACTGGGACACACTATTGGCATTTAGTGTCACAGGGCCAGGGATGCCAAACATCCAACAAGGGTTACAACGGTCTTTTTCCAGCCAAAGCACCAAATAAGCCCAACAGGAATCACTCAGGCACTGGGAGGGAGAGCAGAGATGGAGCCCAGGCCCCAGCTTATTCCCACCAGCGAGCCTCACAGCTGATTTTCTCACTGCTTTGTCTAGGAATTAATGTCCATGTTTCTCCAACCTGAGCATTAATTTTCCTTATAGAAAACGCTCAGTGTCCTAGGAGGAAGCTTATTTCTTCTGATGGCGTGCCTTTGATCTTGCACCTTGATGACAGTAAGCCCCAGTCTCACTGTGCTGGATGGCATCTTCATACCTCGGTAGGTGGGAGCACAGGTTCTGGAGTTTAACTGCCTGGGTTTGAGTCCTGACTCTACCATTTTTAGCAGCATTACCCTGAGTACCCGAGGAGGCTACTTGACTCAGTTTTTTCATCTGCAAAACGGAGAGAATAACAGCATCTAATTAGTGTAGCTGTCGTAAGAGAATGTGGTAAGGTGCTAAGACCAAGTAGTGCTCAAGAAATTAAATTCTCTCCTTGAAAAAGGGTGTGCTCCAGTGAACACAAAGCCTCTTTCAGCAATGCTATTTTTACTTCCTGAAGTGCAGGAAGGGTACTCTTGCTAGCCATCGTGCCAGAGGGTACAATGAACAAAGGAAAACACACAAATTTATCCCTTACGCATTTGGAGCCATCATTATTGCTGTGTCTGATCTCCGTTGGCTTTTGCCAGACCTCACAATTTAAACTAAAACCAGATTGGTTAATAACTTAAAATTTTTCTAAATAGGTAAAAGCAATGGCGAGCTGGGACATGCCCGTGAGCACATCCAGAACAGATACCTTGGTTAAAGTACAAGGACATAGAATGTACTACGTGCCTGTAAGCATGGCACGTAACAGCTACATAGGATAGGGCTTAACAAAGTTATTAGCACACTTATTCTTCAACAAGAAAAGAAACTTTAAAAAGGAACCTTCCTACTTCCCACATCTGGTTCATCCTGCCTCCACCCCAAGGATCATTACATGTAACAAAATTATTACAGGTAATAAAATAAAAAGACTGTGTATCTTTTAAGTTGCCTGGTTAGTGACTGGTTCAAAAGCATAATTCAATATAAATCTAAACAAGTTGCTATTTTCCCAAAGCTTGTGGGGCTTAACCAGGGCAGATGGCTGTCAGCTTTGACACATCCCAAGAGTCGCCCCGTCATCACACAATATACACTCAAGGCATTCTGAAGAAAATAATGCTCATGCAATTTGAAGGTGAAGCTGCTAGGGTGTACTTATCTCTCCCAGCAAGCCCATGCAAGGAAAACAGGAGCTGACTGTAACCTAGCTGTGAAAAGAGGAGACAAATCACCACCCTAAATCCTTACGTGCTTTTAGGCAATAGTTTTGACCTGCTGTTCCCCAAGATCCTTTGCCAGAACTACAACCAAAAAGTTGATGGGTTTTTTATTAGCCTTTTTTTTGAGACGAGTCTCACTCTGTGCCAGGCTGGAGTGCAATGGCATGATCTCAGCCCACTGCAACTTCCAACTCCCGGGTTCAAGAGATTCTCCTGCATCAGACTCCCAAGTAGCCAGGATCACAGGCACAAGCCACCACACCTGGCAAATTTTTGTATTTTTAGCAGACATGGGGTTTCACTTTGTTGGCTGGGATAGCCTCGATCTCCTGATCTCATGATCTGCCCACCTCAGCCTCCCAAAGTTTATTAGCCTTTTTTTAACCTCTCCCCAAATTGTAATGCAGTTTTTTCCCTCCATTTACTTCCTCGAGCCTATCCGGTGGAATGGCGAAATTTCATCCTTTTTTCTCTAAGTGAAATCAACATGGCCTTAAAGATCTTCAAAGCATAGCAGAGATTCTCCATTCTCACTAGGTCAACAGGGAGGATGAGAAAGGGGCCTAAAGTGTGTGCGTGTATGTGTGTGTGTGTGGGGGCATGCTATATGTTTGTGTTTGTCTGGTGTCATGTTGTGTGTGTGTGTGGTCTGTGATATATGTATAATGTATGTGTGTATATGTTCATGTGTGTCTATTTTTGCAGTGTGTATATGTGGTATGTGTGTGTGTGGTGTTTGTACATGTGTGCAGTGTGTGTGGTGTATGTGTTTATGTGGTATAGTGTGTGTTTGTACATGGTGTGTTGTATGTGTGATGTGTGTTTATATGTAGTATGTGTATTTATATGTAGTTTATGTGGGTGTGATATGAGTGCAGTATGTATGTGTGTGGTGTGTTTGTGTTTACTGTGGGGTTGCATATGTGTGTGGCATGTGTGTGTATGTGCGTTTGTATGTGGGTGTGTGGATTGTGTAGTGTGTATGCATGTGTGTGGTATGTGTATGTGCTTGTATGTGGTGTATGTTGTGTGTATGGTGTGTGTATATCATGCATGTGTGTTGCATGTGTATGCATGTGTGTGGTCTGTGTGCGATGTGTACAGGGTGTATGTGTGTGGTATAGTGTTGTGTTTGTAAGTTGTGTGTATGGGGTGTGGGGGATATGTGTGTACGTGATATGTGTGTATCATGTGTGTGGTGTGTATGGTGTGTGTACAATGTGTGTGTGGTGTGTGTGCGGTATGTGTGCAGTGTGTATGCATATGTGTTTGTAGGGTATAGAGTTGTGTTTGTGTGTGGGGTCTGTGTGTGAGGGGTGGGGGTATATGTGTCTAGTAAGTGTGTATAGTGTGTGTGCTGTGTCTGGTGTGTGTATGATGTATATATGTTTGTGTGGTATAATGTATTTGTATGTGAAGTGTGTGTATGGCGTATGTGCCGTGTGTATGGTATGTGTATAGAATGTATGTGGTGTGTGTGCAGTGTTGTATGTTTATGTGTATGTCTTCCATGGTATACTGGTTCACTATACACATGGGTATAGTGTTGTGTTTGTGTGTGGGGTGTGTATGCGTGTGGTGTGGCATGTATGTGTGTATAGTGTGTGTGTGTGGTAGATGTATGGTGTGTATGGTGTGTGTGCAGTGTGTATGTGTGTGGTATAGTGTTGTGCTTGTGTGTGTGGTATAGTGTTGTGTTTGTGTGTGAGGTGTGTGTGTGGTGTGCATGTGTCATGTATGGTGTGTGTATGGAATATGTGTGGTATGTGTGCAGTGTGTATGTGTTAGTATGGTATAGTGTATTTGTGTATGAGGGATGTGTTTGTGTGTGCTGTGTGTGCAGTGTGCATGGTATGTGTATGGAATGTGTGTGGTGTGTATGCTGTGTGTATGTGTGTGGTATAGTGTTGTGTTTGTATGTGAGGTGTGTGGTGTATATGTATGTGTATGGAATATGTATGGTATGTGTGCAGTGTGTATGAGTATGGGATAGGGTTGTATTTGTGTGTGAGGGGTGTGTTTGTGTGTGAGGTGTATGTGTGTGTATATGTATGCGTTGGGCAGGGCAGTGAGCCAGGAGTGGAGGGTGTCCCAGGTCAGGCCCTGACGTGGCTTTGGTAAGAGCAGTGCCTGCTCTTTGTGTAATTTATACACATTATCTCTAAACTGCACCGCAACCCCACAAGGATTGTTCCCAAATGAGGAAATTGAATCTTAAACAGGTTAAGGTTAGGCAACTTGTCTGAGGTCACATAGCCAGTAAGTGGAGGAACTGGGATTCAAATGGGCCTGGAAACATTCCACAAGCATGCGTTCTTTCCATTGCAGCAGGTAGTCTGCCATGTAACAGTTTAGGGAAAACAAACATCCCGTCAGGATTTCTTTGCTTTTTTCACGGTACCTTTCTCACGAAGTTCTCTCTACCCATTAAATGTATTCCAGTGTCAGGATTTGCCTGTCTGGGTGGACTGAAGAGGAGGGATATAGAGCTGGGTCTTACAATCCTGGCTATCCTGGAAACTAATCAAGAATTCTTTACTCTGGACCTTAAGAATGAGCAAGAAAGAAACAAAAGAGAAAGAGAAGTAACAACTCAAACTGGTCATCTTCAAGGAATTTGTTGGAGGAGGAATTGGGCACAATGTCATTATGTTTGGTCTTTATTTATTTGTAAAACAGTGATCATGAAACACCAGTCCAAAAGAATATAGAATGGAGAATTTACGGGAAAGGATATAAGGGTAAGAGATTTGGGGTTTGAACTGAAATGAAGGAATTAGAAACAAATGAGTGCAAGGTGAGAGATGCCTGCCAAGTGTTCAATGGATTCAAGAGGCCATTTGGCCCCGAATCTCCCACAGGTAAAAAGCTGAGACTATTCTGCTTCCATAACTTATCCAAATTCAAGGTCCAAGATTCAGTCCAGAATGGGACTTTGGAAGACATGCAGTTAGTGAAGGGTAAAGCAACTATCAACTGAGTGGCTTTACTCCTGTCCAGCTCTGCCACGGGGCTGTCATTGGCCCCAGAGACCCTGGAACTGTCTGGGCTGTGGGAATGCAGAACCCAGGGAGAAGCATTGCAGCACTTTTGAACAGACGTTGGAAGGACTTTAAATATCTAGGAAATACAGGAAAAACAGGCATTAGATACAGCTTCAGATTCTAAGAGGCATAAGACATCATACTTTGTTATTATTGAATGAAAAAAACACATGCTAAAAAGTACTGAACATATTTTTGAGTTTAACAGAAGTGCTAAGTAGGATTATCTCCCCCAAAGAAATCCATGGTAGACTGGTTCAATTCATTTACTCATCCAATGAATATTTCCTGAATGTCTGCTGTGCTAAGTACGATATCAAGGCTGTAGGTACAATTGTGAACAAGGACTGGTCTTTGCTCTCTATGTAGCTGATATGTTAATATCAAGAGATGGAAAACAAGTAAGCAAATAAATAACATAATCCTAGGCTGTGATAAGTGCTATGAAGTAGAAAAAGCAGTGAGGTGCAGGCGAGCAACCAGAGGTGGGAGGAGGCGTGCTCCATCTGCTGGGCTCTGCAGTCAGTTGGGGTTAGGTTCAAACCCAGCTCCACCACTCACTAGCCACGTGGCCTTGGGCAAGTTACTCTTTGGTGTCTTGGTTTCTTCATCTCTAAAATGGCTACTAATATCTGCTTTATGGAGTACTATTCAATGTCCTGCTGCTTAAACTGTAGTGGATTCTGTCGTTTGTGACCAAGAACCCCATCCAAACTCTTACTCTTTGAGGTCTTTTTATTTGCCAGTGTTTCCCACACTTATCTCTAACAAGTACTCCACAAGACCTGTAAAGCTGACATATGACATAAAACAAATTTGTAACATGAAGAATGAGGTGCCGTGTGGGTTCTAGTCTGGAGGAGGGGTAGAGAGACATCCGTTGTATTTGCTCTTATCTATAAGACATACTTAGAGATTAGTGTGGGAAACGCTGGCAAATATAAGCACCTCAATAAAGGAGAGTTTGGATGGGGTTCTTGGTCACAACAAAATCTACTCCAGTTTAAGCAGAAAGGCATTGAATAAAGGACAGCTCAGAGAACATCTAAGAGGGTCAGGGAAGAAGGCTTGCCTTCTGGAACAGTGCACAGCTGCACTCTAGACTGCTGCAGGGAGCACACCCTCACAGCAGCTATCATAGCTGAGCAAGGCTCCAGGATGCCACCTTCAGGAGCTCCACCACTATGGCCTTTGAAAGTAGATGTCTCTCTACCCCTTTTCCAAACTACAGCCATACAATACAGCACCTCATGCTTTGTGTTCCAAATTTGTTTTACGTGGGTATGTCGGCTTGGAGGTCATAAGCTCCGCCTAAAATCCTGTTCCTGGGGTGGCTAGTGAAGGGCGTTTCTGGTTTCTAACTAGGGAGGCAGAACACATGATACAGGAAATTCTTACAGCACAGGAGGGGAGGTCAGCAGTACTGGGTGCTTTGCACCTCAAGCATCCATGATACAGAGCAAAAAACCACACAGCTGTTCAGTAAAACCTACGCCCAGTGCTCACCCTTCTCCCTTCCTAGAAAACAAATCAGCACACAGAGGCATCATCTTTGCAGGCTGTGGCAGTTCCTCTGTATTCATTAAAGAAAGTGGGGGAAAGAAATGGGGAAAACAACACTGATACACCATTTTACACCATCAAATCAGCAAAATATAAAATTCTAACAATGCTGTGCAGTGATGAGCATGCAGAGAAATGAAAACTCTCATGTGGATAAGGGAAGTGTGGATTGATGTGGCCATTTTGGCATGCAGTTCAGAAATAATCAATGAAATTGAAGATGTTTGTGCTCTGTGACCCAGAAATTCCACTCTAGAGATATTCTCGAATGTGTGTATAGAGACACATATAAGCATGTTCATTGCAGCACCATTTGTAATACTGGAAAATTGGAAATAACCAGAATGCACATCAACCAGAAAATGGATCAATAAAATGTGGCTTATCAAATAATAAAACATGATTCAACAGTTAATAAATGAACTAGAACTAGACACAGAAGCATGGGTAAATATCTAAGACATAAAAGTTGAGTAAAAAACAAGTTACAGAAGGAACAAACAGTAAGTCACAGTCTGATACCAACTGTAAACCAAAAATAAAGTTCTAAACCTTACAACCAATTGAATGAACTCCTGTCTGCCAAGGGCATTCCTGAGTTCAGGCCATGATAGGAAGTACGGGTCAGAGAGCCTCATTACACCTTCCTGCCTCTAAAATTCAGGCACAGCTGACCAGCATTTAACATTAAAACAGAGGCCTTAAGACTGACAAGGCAGACTGTAGCAATAAGGTACCAGTATGACAGACAGCAGACCCTAAAAGGAAATGGCACTGCAAAGCCGTCTCTTACAAGGAAAATGTAGATTTTCCCTTTCCTTTCCAGCTCTTTTACCCGATCCAGAAGAGAATTAACTGAGTCTGGCATGTTTTTAAGTCTGATAAGAGACATTTACTATCTATTCTCTCTGAAGCCTGCCACCTGGAGGCTTCATTTGCATAATAAAAAACTTGGTCTCCACAACCCTTTATCTTAACCCACATACTCCTTTCTATTGATTCTAGGTCCTTAGATAAACTCTTTCAACCAACTGCCAATCAAGAAATCTTTGAATTCACCTGTAACCCGGAAGCTCTCCTCCCTCCCCACCTCTTCAAGTTGTCCTGCCTTTCCAGACCCAACCAGTGTACAGCACATGTATTAATTGATGTTTTATGTCTCCCTAAAACGAATAAAACCAAGCTGTAGCCTGACCACCTTAGGCACATGTTTTTAGGACTTCCTGAGGCTGTGTCACAGGCATGTCCTTAACCTTAGCAAAATAAACTTCTAAATTGATTGAAACCTGTCTCAGATAATTTTTATTTACACAAATAAAAGTTAAAAATGACAAACACTGCAATCGCACGTCCACAGGTACATTTACGTGGAGTGATAGTGTAAGTCATGCATGGGGCTGATGTAGACCCTAAGAGGCACGGTGCTCCTCTCTGAGAGAGAGGAAATAAATGGAAGGAAGCCTTCAATTATATATGAATATGACGTCTATGTATACTGTGCTTCTTTGGATGATTAAAATGTTTTACGACTTTTTTAAAACTAAAGAAAAGAGTGGGACTTAGAAACACTCAACCTTGGGTAGAAACTCTGATTCTTCTACTTACCACAAAAAAAGTTCTACCTCCATGGCCGTGTGCGGTGGCTCACGCCTGTAATCCCAGCACTTTGGGAGGCTGAAGCAGAGGAATGCTTGAGCCCAGGGGTTCAAGACAAGCCTGGGCAACATGGCAAAACCCCATCTCTACAAAAAAATACAAAAAAGATTAGCCAGGTGTGGTGGCGCATGACTGTAGTCCAATAAATGGGAGGCTGAGGGGGGAGGATTCCTTCAGCCTGGGAGATCGAGGCTGCAGTGAGCCATGATCCCATCACTGCAGTTCAGCTTGGGCAACATAATGAGACCCTGAATCCAAAAAAAAAAAGGGCTGGGCACAGTGGCTCACACCTGTAATCCCAGCACTTTGGGAGGCTGAGGTGGGTGGATAACCTGAGGTCAGGAGTTCAAGACCAGCCTAACCAGTACAGTGAAAGCTGTCTCTACTAAAAATGCAAAAATTATCCGGGCATGATGGCAGGCACCTGTAATCTCAGCTACTTGGGAGGCTGAGACAGAATTGCTTGAACCCACGAGCTGAAGTTGCAGTAAGCCAAGATCGTGCCACTGCATTTCAGGTGGGTGACACAGTGAGATTCCATCTGAAAAAAAAAAAAAAAGAAAAGAAAGAAAAAGAAAAGGAGATATGTTTTGTTGGAAGGTTGGGCATATCCCTGCCTAGAAGCAAAGGAGGAACAGGACGACCTCTTGGGGGCTTCTCTTTCTAGGCAGCCATGTCTTATCAGGTGAGCCCAGGGCCACCCAAACCATTGGAAGAGTGGGCTCTAGGATGAGGAAAAGGTACTTGCCCATATGAATTCCATTTTTTTTTTTGAGACAGAGTCTTGTTCTTTTGACAAGCTGGAGTACAGTGGCGCAATCTCAGCTCATTGCAATCTCTGCCTCCCGGGTTCGAGCAATTTCCCTGCCTCAGCCTCCTGAGTAGCTGGGACTACAGGCATGTGCCATCATGCCCGGCTAACATTTTTGTATTTTAGTAGAATAGGGTTTCACCGCATTGGCCAGGATGGTCTTGATCTCCTCACCTCATGATCCACCCACCTCAGCCTCCCAAAGTGCTGGGATTACAGGCGTGAGCCATCGTGCCCGGCTAACCCATATCAATTCTTACAGCACAGCATTTCCAGTGTTATTTCAAAAAAAAAAGTATGGGTTAGGGGAGGCCTTTCAAAGACAGATGAGGCTTTCTCCAGCTCGTGTCTGATAGAGAGGCCTACAGAGACACATCTGTTTGGCTCAAGTGCAGGACAGCACCAGCCAGAGACCAGACTGTGAGGTCAAAGCCAATCAATATGGCCAACCTGGAAAAAGGGCTCTGAATAAGCTCTCCACGAATCCTAAGGTGAACAGACTGGCACCTTCTCCCTAGAATCAGCCTTCAAAACATTGAATGCATATCTTCATTACACTCAAGATGGAACAAATTGCCTGGTAAATGTTCGCATTGAGTGCCAGAAATGGCAGCATGTGGCTGTTCGGTTTTTTGGGGAAAGAGGGGATGGCAAGGGAAGGAAAGAGCTGAAGACAATTAATGACCAAAGCCTAGAGGAAAAGACACTCTAGCCAATTTGTGCTGATTTTCTTGTCTGAAAATGGGGAAAACCCATAGATTATTCAAGCTTAATTGATGCTTTTGCAGCAAAGGAAATGAAAGGTACTTAATTCATATATATACTCCCCGAGGTCCATTACCAAGCTGTCACCTCCATCAGCCAAGCCAGTAGGTTTTCCTTCGGCTCTCCTGTCTATGCATACACAGCTGTGCACCCAGCAGCACGTCAATCCCCGGCAACTGGCCGGTTGAGTTATTTAAAAGGAGAAAGTGGAATAGAGAAAGAGCTGAAAAAAAATAATCTGGACAGAGAAGCAACACCTTTGGTCTTTGCAGTTTAACAATTTAATTTGTTCTCCTCAAGTTGCAATTTTTCTGGTCTTATCCCTGAAATAGTATTTAAGGACTTATCCAAAGTCACAGCAACTTCGCTGGCCAAACCTGAAATTCTTGAGCAAGTACTTAACCTCTCTGAGTCCCAGTTTCTTCATCCACATGACAGGGACATTTGTAAAATAGGAACAACATTTTCCTCACAGAGTTGTGGTGGAAGATATGTGAGTGACACAGACTGGATATTCCATAAACGTGACTTCCCCCTACTGGCATGTATCAGAACAGGTGATTTTCATGTATAGGACCCTATAGTCATAACAGGTTCAGGAAGAGGAAGAGGGTACAAGAAAATGTGTAGCATGTAATAGATTTTAGTTACTACTTTGATCAAGTGGATATAAAAGTAATACCCTTGCATCTCAGAAGCCTAAGCGTGTACCCAGTAAAACAAGCACATGAATGAACAAGACCTTATACAAATGAGTTAGCCCTTCAAATCACATGTGAACTATCCAAGAGGAAAGCATGAAACAAGTACATAGCAAAGCCCTGGTGAGACCATCTTTTCTGGTAAGTGAATGCTTTTTAATTCTAGCTGTTGTTTAAAGCAGGTTGAAAAGAGAGGGGGGTGGGGAATGAGAGGGGTAGAATGTTTGCACAATGAGAAGGAGTCGCCCAGGCAGCATTCAGCTGTGGCAGTCCTTTTCCTCCGGAAGCCCTTTCCCCAGCAAAGGCTGCTTAGGATGCATTTGCATTCAAGGAGAGTTGCCCCTCCAGCATCACCCAAATTGCCCAGATGGGCATTCATAGGAAATGCAAATTTAAAATAAAAGCTGGAGAAAATCAATTGCGTTCTACAATGGGCATGTATTTCTTTTGTAATCAGAAGACAATAGATCTCATAAAAAAGAAATAAAGGAAACTAAATTGATTAAGCCTATACAATTGAAGCAAAAATTCTGTGTACATTAAAGCCTAATCTTTGTAAACAGTTGCAGAGAGATTGAGAATACACAACAATCTGTCTACAAACTTTGAGGTAAGGGAGCAACCAATATAGTGTTGAGCAGCAGGGGCCAGCAAGGGACATGGGTCAACAGGGGATGTCAGCAAAAAACAGCCAAAGAGAAGGCAAAGAAAGGAGTTGTTTGGACCCAGAATGAAACCACCTTAGCACTGCTCATACCTGTAGAGAACAGAGGAGGTTGGTAGTTATCAACAGAATTGCCTTACTGGAATAATTATAAAGCAAAATGCCCCTTAGGTCCTACCATAGGCAAAGTTGTTTTAATAGTTGCTCTAAATAATGTCCCCCACCTATTAAGTCACAGGATTTCAGTCCTCCGCCATCTTGTGTTTCCTTAAGAGGCTTCAAAGCCTGGATGTGGTAGCTCATGTCTGTAATCCCAACACTTTGGGAGATTGAGGCAGGTAGATCACTTGAAATCAGGAGTTTGAAACCAGCTTGAGCAACACAGCAAGACTTTGTCTCTCCAAAAATTTTAAAGTTAGCTGGCTGTGGTGGCACATACCTGTGGTCCCAGCTACTTGGGAAGCTGAGGTGAGAGGGTCGCTTGAGCTCAGGAGGTCAAGGCTGCAGTGAGCCAAGATCACACCACTGCACTCCAGCCTGGGTGATAGCAAGAGAGCCTGTCTCTCAAAGAAAAAAAATCTCTGAAGGAAAGGAGAGTGACTTCCCCTTACAATCAGAATCTCTGTCCCCACGCCAGTCTCTGTCTACAACTCTACTCCACTGCCTGCTGTTACTCTGCCGGCCCTAGCTGGTAGCCCACGCCTGGTGCAGCTCATTCTCCCAGGCTACTGATCTGGATGTTTGTCTTGGCTGTTGCTTCTGCCAGTTATCTCCAGGCAGCTAGTCTCTGCTGTGCTATGTGCTACCGCAGATTTGATTTGAACTGCCACAATTCAAGACCATGGATGCTCCTGACACCATGCCCAGTCCACCCACCATACGGCCATGATCTTCTGTGACCTCCAAACTGCTCAGGGTCTGTGCCAACCAACACTGGTCCTCAGCTTTCCCTCCACAGCTGCACTGCTGCCTGTTTTTTTCACTATGCATTCCCAGTGCTTGGTAAGTAACTGCTGACTGAATTAGTCAATGAACGTGAAAGGGATAGCAACAAAAGGCAGGCCAATGCCTAGGCAGATAGGGGCAGGTACCTGGTAATATCCTACCTCCAAGCCAAAGACAGTTTAAAGCCTGAAAGCCAAGCTACAAGTGAAATCCATGGACCAGATTAAGAACCTGTCTTTCCACTTGGCATGCTTTCCTCTGATTGATCCCCACTCTTCACCTATTTTACATATACCTATCCTTTCCTATGCTGCCATACTCACCTTTGAGTGGTGTGTTTGCTTTAGCCTTTCTCTGCAAATCCACAAACCAATAAGCATTCACTCCCTTATTCTGAGCCCAAAAAAGTCTCGGACTCAGCCACACTAAGACAGAAACCACCCAACTATGGGGGTGGGGGACCCTCTCAGTTCTCAGCATGCCCTGGAACAGTTCTCAGCATGCTCTCTCTGCTGAGAGCTGTTCCATTCCTCAGTAAAATTCTTCCCCAAACTTCTCACCCTTCAATTGTCAGCATATTTTCATTCTTCTTAGACATGGGACAAGAGCTCAGGAACCACCACATGTGGGTACGAGCTATAACACAGGTGGGCTGGGGCACTCCTGGCCCAGCCACAGGCTAAGCCAGTGCACAAACTAGACTCAGCATGGGCAGGGTGCGTCCTGTGTCTAGTGGTGTGCCTAAGCAAGGCTGAGGGTGGGGCATTGCCAGCTAGAGGTCCCAGCTGGCAAAGTGATCAAGAAAAATCCTGCATCAAAAAGAGGAAAAGGAGACGTTTCAGACGGTTCTTGAAGGACAAAGGAGTGAAATATTTAATGCTCACATAGCTACACATTGATACCAGGTTGCTCTTCAAGGGAAAAGGCCCAGAGGCTGTACTTACCGCTCTGGTCAATTCTCCCACAATACTAGGTCAATTCCCAGAATCTGACCCTCAATGTTCTAAACCAGAAACCCAGTTTGTACATTCTCTGAAGAATTAGGCTCACAGTAACCAAATAAACTCAGAAAACCCACTTGCTTCCTCATACACACACACACACACACACACACAAACAATAACCAAAAACACCTGTTATTCAGACGAGAAAAGCCTATGAACATAAGTGATCAGTACATTCACTCCCTCTGGAAAGACCCACTTGGAAAGTCAACAATAATCAGAAGGCAGCTTGTTAATAATGAAATGAAATCAAGGAAAGTGAGGGGAAGCAAATATGTAATTGCCATTAGGCTTAGATGGTCTGATGTACAGGTGGTCATTAGAATTCTTTTTTTTTTTTTTTTTGAGATGGAGTCTTGCTCTGTCACCCAGGCTGGAGTGCAGTGGCGTGATCTTGGCTCACTGCAACCTCTGCCAGGTTCAAGAGATTCTCCTGATTAGCTGGAATTACAGACGTGCACCACCATGCCTAATTTTTGTATTTTTAGGAGAGACAGGGTTTCACCATGTCAGTCAGGCTGGTCTCGAACTCCTGGATTCCTGATCCACCAGCCTTGGCCTCCCAAAGTGCTGGGATTACAGGTGTGAGCCACTGCGCCTGGCCCATTAGAATTCTTAGGTTGCAAATGGCAAAAAAAAAAAACTCAACCCAACTGGCTTAGGTAAAAACAAGTTCATACAGTTGGGAAAAACCAGAAGTAGAGCTGATCCCAGGCTTCACTTAATACAAGAACCCAAAGGAATCTAGTTCTTCTCTCTATATTTCTTGTCCTGGTTCTTCTTGGTTAGCTCTATCCCAGACAAGTTCTCTCCACCATGACAGCAATGTGGCTCCAGCAGCTCCAGCATCACACTCTAAACTCCAAAACTAAGTGAGGACATACTTTCTTTTTTAGTAGATCTGCAAAAGTCCTAAGATTCACACACTGTAGTCGGGGGAATGAAAAGTGCTTACTAGCCTAGGCTTACCCCAGGCTCCAGCCCTTGAACAGGGGGTTGAACCATGCCTAAAATATGTGGCCTTAGAATGAGGGAGAATGAATCACAACATTAATTGAAGCCTACTAATAAAAATAGGATGAACAGTTAATATGAAGGAAAATTTAAAATATCTTTTGCGACCTGTAATTTATGATGATATGCTCTTGTGAATACAGTGGGGAAAGCTAGTTGGCTGTGCACTCCTGCGCCCAGCCCCCAGATTATGCACGCCCTCATCAGTAAGTCTGGAAGTTTAGTGGTCAAGACTCTTCCTTCCCTGGTTAGTGCATGGACATGCACTTCTTTACCTGGGGCTCCACTACTGACCAACTGCAGCTCACTCATTCCATCATAGCTGAGGCCTCCTGGTTGGGAGCTCTTTCTTCTCTCTCCTACAGATGCCTTCACATGCCTGTGCTCTTATCCAAGGCAACTTAGATCCTTTGTGGAAAAAACAAATCTGTGCTCCATAGACAGCTGGGGGTATAGTCTAACGAAACTCCTACAGACGCATTGACTTTAAAGCCTTAAGTACCACCTTAATATTTAATATAGATTTTTTTATTCTATATTAAAATATAGTATTTTATTATATTAAAATTACAATTATATAAAATAAAATTATATTAAAATATATAATTATATAAAATAAAATTATATTTAAAAGGACTATATTAAAAATGTAGTCTTTTTCCTACCTGCCAGGACAAAGGGAATCCCCAGGACTATATGTCATGCTCCACACACTGAGCCCTGATTCACCCAAGTCATCAGTCCACATAAAGACTTGGACGGAATGCAATCCCATAAGGCACAGAATCTGGCTCCCCAAGTGGCCACTAAGGGGCTGGGTGATGAACCTGGAAGCACAAAAGAGTCAACTTGGTGTGGGGTAAATAACCGGGGACAGATAGAAGGGAAGGAGTTGGGCAGGTGAGTTTCCTCGCTTCTCCTTCCCAGGGGCTGTGCTGCAGCGTGGTTCCCCTTGTTGCCCTCGCCTGCCAGGTGACCTGTTGTGTCTCCATGGCTTGAATGGAACAGGGCCAGTGCGGCTGGATAGTGACTCACATCACTTCCCATCTTCCCATTTCTCACCACCGTTTTTTCCCCTCACCTTCATCCCCTGACTTCTACCACTCCCATAAAGCAGCAACACATTAATCTTGGCTTCAGGCTCTGCTTTCTAGGGGAGCCCAGGCTAAGACATGCTCCATATTTACATAACTCTCAAAAGAGCAATTCTGAGACATCTCAATATAGCCCCCCAAGGTCTGGCAACAAGCAGGGTAGAAAGGAAGGAAATCCCAAGCCTAGAGAATAGCATGGCCAGAGGCACAAAGCTGCCAGAGTCCACGATGGAGCAGGATGATGAGGGGAAGTAGCAAGACAGATGTCCCAGGCTCAGGAGGGGCTTCCGGCCAGGCCCTCCAGGGAGATGTTTGCTATCCCTCCCTCCATCCCAGATTCTGAATGCTGACCTAGGAGGCTCCCTCCCACCGTCCTCAGTAAGTATTACTAAAGTAATGAGTCACTGTTACTGATCCCTCGGGTGTCAGTGGGCAAGAAAAAGGCTGAGAGACACTGGCACAGGTGGGAAATGAAGGTGAAAGTGTGACAGGCACACTGACGGGCTAAGTCTTTCTCCTGTAAATCATGGAGGGCCTTAAGAGGTTTCTGAGCAATGAAAAGATAGACACTATGATGGTTAATTCTGAGTGTCAACTTGATTGGATTGAAGGAAGCAAAGTATTGATCTTGGGTGTGTCCGTGAGGGTGTTGCCAAAGGAAATTAACATTTGAGTCCGTGGGCTGGGAGAAGCAGACCCACCCGCAATCTAGTGGCCGCCGTCTAGTCAGCAGCCAGAGCAGCCAGAATAAAAGCAGGCAGAGGAACGTGGAAGGACTAGACTGGCTGAGTCTCTTGGCCTCCATCTCTCTCCCATGCTGGATGCTTCCTGCCCTCGAACATCAGACTCCAGGTTCTTCTCTTTTGGACACTTGGACTTACCCCAGTGATTTGCCAGGGGCTCTTGGGCCTTCAGCCACAGACTGAAGGTTGCACTGCTGATTTCCCTACTTTTGGGGTTTGGGGACTTGGACTGGCTTCCTTGTTCCTCAGCTTGCAGACGGCCTATTATGGGACTTCACCTTGTGATCATGTGAGTCAATTCTCCTGAAAAACTTAACTTTATATATTCATCTATCCTATTAGTTCTGTCCCTTTAGAGAACGTTGACTAATAAAGAAACAGAGCCAATTTTTAGTAATATAATCCTGGGGGTGATGTCAAAGATGAGTAGTAAGGAAATGAATTCGGGGGCTTTTTTTTCCAACCTGATGACTGGTGAGATGAGAAGGAAGTTGTCTCAAAAATGATCTCCAGTTTAGTAATGATGTCCTAAAACAAGTTAGCAAATAGAGGAGGAGAAATTGTCTTACCAAATGTAGAATAAACAATGAGTTTGGTCTGAGATGCTCTGGGCATGAAGTCGTAGGGGACATTAAAATGAACCCATCTTAGCAGGCAACCAGAAAAACGGACAAGGAGCTCAGGAGACAAGTGGGGACTGGAGATAGAAACTCACGTAGCATCAGCATGACATGAGGGTGGAAGCCAAAGCAGTGGGTGGCATTGCCTCTGGAGAGAAAGGACTGCGGTAGAACTCTAAGTGCAGCCAACCCAGCTGGGCGGTGGCGAAGGAAATGGGATCAGGAAGGTGGAATCAGGATACTCCGTCAAAAAGCAGAGGAAGTCTCAAAGACATCAAGCAAGCACCCAAAACCGAAGCAAATCATGCTTTGATGCTGGATAATTTGAGGTTTCCTGAGCCAGTGCAAAGCACTACCCAGTACTTAGGGCAATCCAACAAACAAGGATTTACTGCCTGCTCAGCACAGAACCTGCGGCACTAAATTACCCCATTCATCATGGAGTTCTGGGCTGGCAGAACTACTTGGCATCACCTTCAGTCCTCAGCGATGCAGCTGCCGGGCCACAGAGAGGCTCCTTAGCCTGGACGGGGGACAGAGCCACCTATGGGAGGCAGATTCCTGAGGTTCCTCTCTGCGGGCCTCACATCCTTTGTCACCTGCTTCTCATTTACCTTCAGAGGCCCAGAAAGGAAGCGGGGAAGGACAGGGTGGGCTGCTGTCTGCAAACTCACAGAGTTTGCGAAGAGGCTTGCACTGTCTCTGTAAAGATGTCTATTCACTTGTGAATTTCTGGACTGAACAGGTGACCCAAAGCTGTTTTAATTCTTAGACCCCCTCCAGAGGTGACAGTTACCAGAGTGTTTACAAGGGAGACTTTTGCTGGCAAATTCAAATGTTCCCTACAACTGAGCTTTGTAACTTTAACAGAACCACTGGAGAAAGAGGAGGAACAAATGTGGATTCTCTAGGCACTGTGAGCCTGGTGCCATATTAAACACTCCACATACCTCGCCTCATTGAATATTCAGAATGCCACTGAGTGGCAGGTGTCGTTATAAAGTATCTCCATCTTACAGACAAGGAAACAAGGCTGAAGAATTAGTAAGTGGGGAAGCTGCATCAGACATTTTCAGTTGTCAATAACAACTTCAAAGTTTCAAAATTCTTCCACATAGAACATTTCTTTTTGATTCAGAGACTCACACTGACTGTGAGAATTCACCCCATTATACAAACAAGAAAACGGAGAACCTGAAAGTTTAAGTGGCTTGTCCAAGATCCAAAGCTTGGCTATCTGGACTTTGAGTTCAGTGTGCTTTCCACAATACCTGCTGCTTCCGGCCCATTCAAGGAGAAAGTCTAGATGGTACACATAGGTGATTTTGTCCCACAGCTGGCAAAGACCTTCCTAAACCAGAGGCCTCTTTCTTGACTTATTAGGAGATCTCAAACCTGCCAAGTTCCTGAGTAAATCCTGCAAAGTAGAATTACAAGAGGGCATCAGTGTAGGGGAAGATGGCCTCTCTGTGTTTAACAAAGCCCTGACAGTCACATTCTGGAGTCTAGGAAGCGTGGCCTTCCCTGCCACCCTTCTTTTTTTTTTTTTTTTTTTTTTTTTTCTTTTTGAGACGGAGTCTCGCTCTTGTTACCCAGGCTGGAGTGCAATGGCGCGATCTTGGCTCACCGCAACCTCTGCCTCCTGGGTTCAGGCAATTCTCCTGCCTCAGCCTCCTGAGTAGCTGGGATTACAGGTGTGCACCACCATGCCCAGCTAATTTTTATATTTTTAGTAGAGACAGGGTTTCACCATGTTGACCAGGATGGTCTTGATCTCTTGACCTCGTGATCCACCAGCCTCAGCCTCCCAAAGTGCTGGGATTATAGGCGTGAGCCACCGCACCCGGCCCCCTGCCTCCCTTCTTCATCTGCCACCCTGGGCCTCTGCTTCTGTAGGAACCAGCAAGGCTGCAGTCTTGACCACTCATTGTGTGTTCTTAAACCTCAGACACTATGAACCTGGCTCTCACGAATGCCTCTGTTCCAGGCTCCACAGGCTACTCCGTGCCACTCATTCACCAACTCCCCTTGAAACAGCCTCCGAATCGCGTGTTTACATTGTGTTCTCATTTCATTTGCCCTTCTTAAATGCTTCAGGCGCAGATGGCTGCCTCCCCAACACAAATGCAAGGGACCTCGTCGCGCTCCTCTTTGTGCCTCTCCTCAGTTCACACTTAGAAGACATTTTTTATTATTCTAGCCAAAAGCCAGATTAATTTTTTATGGCAATAACCTATTTCTTAGCAAAAATATCTTTTTTGCTGTCAAATGAGTTTCAATAACTTGTAAGAGGGAGACAGTGGTGATTTCCTTTATAATTCACTTTGCCATGGGGTCCTCCTTTACAAGCAGACTGTGACATCGGTCCCCAGGGAAGATGTCCTGGCCAGTCATAAGTCCTGGGTTGCCTTGCTCCCTTCACTAAGCAGTGACCAGTGGAGAGTAGCAGGCTATAAAGCACCTTAGCACAATCTTTACCACTTGGAATAATAGTAATAATAACAAGTATTTTTTATCACAATTTCTCATTTGATTTTAGAACTGGAAGGGCTGAGAGACTGAGCCTACCTCTCATTTACAGGTCAGGAAACAGATGAAGCTCAGAGCATCTAATATCCTGGAGAAACCTCATAATACCACTCATGGGTAGGCCAGCCCCCATCTCACCAATAAGCAAACTGAGACATAGACAGTCATTTATCCCAATGGACTCAGCCAACTCCCAGCAGAGTGGGACAAGACTTTCTGCTTCCTGGTTCCAGGTCTGGCCCTCTTTCCCCTCAGCTGCAGGGTCTCTCCTTTGGCCAGAAAACCACTGGAAGAAGTACTAAGTAAATTGGATCGTTTGTGACACTGGACCTGACCTTGGCCCATCCCAGCTTGGAGCACTGCTTCCAAAGGCCTCCCTGCTCCTAGGGTGTCTTTTGTCTGTGCTCCAAGCAGCTGTGTCTGCTCCCATTCTAACCCCCCTTCCTTCTCAGTCTGCCTTGAGTCATGAAGTGTGGAAACTCCAAATACCAAATCAGCTGTTAGATACAAATTTCAGCTGAGTGCCAAATAGCTCACTGCCATTATAATTAATGTAAAGTGCACTTCTGAAGCTCCCTATAGCAGCAGTTCCCATTTGTTGAAAGATGTTTTAGCTCTAAGTGATGTGAATCATTATGCAACCCTGTTTGGCTGAAACAGCTGAGAAGGATTGGGGACCACTCAGGAAATGAGAACAGCTAGGACTGCAGTGACAGTCCTCGATCAGAAACATAGTGAGGGCAGACCCCGAGAAAAAGGTACAAGGTGCTTGCTATCCGTGGGGCACAAAGAGAAAGCCCACGAGCAGGCAAAGGTAGCTGGACTTCCAGAACAATTCCTCAGTCTCTTCTCAGGTCAGTCCGCATTGACAGCCACTTCCCAGCTGGCCGTGCACGGCAGCTGGACAAACAGGCTGCTCCTGCAGCAGGTGTTTGAGGCAGGCTACCCCTTGCTATGGGGAAGGCGAGACAAATTGATGACCCAGGTTTCAATTTCAAGCAACTTAAGATCTCATGAGACTTATTCACTATCACAAGAATAACACAGGAAAACCCGCCCCCAGATTCAGTTACCTCCTACCAGCCCCTTCCCATAACACACGGGGATTATGAGAGCTACAATTCAAGATGAGATTTGGGTGAGGACAGAGCCATACCATATCAACAGCTTCCAGCACAGGGCCTGGTACATGGTGGGTGCTCAGTTGATGTTGGATAGATGCATGAGTGACAAAACACACATCGACTATAAATAATCCAAAAGTACCATATGGGCAGACCCAGTTATACAGACTTGATGTTTTGTCAACCCCAAGTGCTACAAACTGTGACACACAGAGGCTTTATTGCATTTATTAGTGAGGCAAGATAACCCTCATCTGACAGAGCCTCCTAGTCATATATCAGGTAGACACTGCAAGATTAAACAATCAGCTCTGGAAGGCACCCACAACGGCCTGGAGGTCATGCTGCATCTGGTGCTAAGGGGCTGGGCAAGAAAGATTCCACCCAGAACCAGAGTTTCTCAAAGCCAGGCCCTGGATCAGAGAAGGGCTGGAGGAAGGGAGCCTACAGAGGAGAAGGTTGTACATTTGCCCTAAATTCTCCTGGTGTCTAGTTTAGAAAAACAAAATACTTGATACTTGCTTGAAGCAGCTGAGGACGAGGCCATGTGGAGCGACGCTTCAAAACAAAATACTTTGCTACAAAAAACAGTTACACCACAAGTCAGGTTCAGAGCAATCCAGGGCATTTCTCCTCTTGCAAAATGCGTGAACTTAATCAATACACATCCTTCCTTCACAGCTCAGGTGCCCCAGGACAATCTTGCCTCAGTGGAAGAATTTTACCCGTGAAGGAAAGGAGGTGAACTTGGCTATGTTCTCAAGATAAATTCCAACTGCGAGGCTATTTTCCTTCTCTTTTTCTCTCCACCCCCAACTTAAAAGAACTGGTATATCTGCTTATTCCCCAAGTTAGTATTCAGGGTAAGGTAAAGTAAAATTTATTTCTTCACTGAGCCACAATATGCCTCTAAATCCAATTTTTGTTGGCCTCAAGCAAAAAACAGTTATCTGATGGAAAGAAAATGTTTCCCTTTTAAAGATTTGTATTTCATAAACTCATGCATTCTACTGATTGTCCTTATGTTCCAGTCCTTCAGTTGTTTTCAGAATGAGTCTACTGACCCAGCCATCTCCCAGGTTTTGGGGCTCATGGAAAAGGGCATCTCCCTTGTCTTGTCCATTCCCGCTGTTCCTGTGCGCTGTCCTGGTGCAGCTGTGTAGAAGGGTTGCCACTCTCATTTCCTGTCCCTGCCCTACCCCTTCAGATGAGGACCAAGCACCAGGAATCTTGTGATGCCCTCCATGCACAACTTCAGACACCAAGTTGGCCCCAGGGTTTGCTGAGGTGAACAAGGCTGAGCATAACTGTCCCTCCTGCCCGCTGTTGAGGTCGTGCCCTTAAATTTATAAGTGGCCACCTCTGGGTCCTCTCTGCACAGGCAGCGGTACAGCAGGACATCCTGCATTATGAACACCTCTGCTTTGTGGCTGAGCTTTACAACCTCCCAGTACGGATAGGAGAGCAGGTGCTACATTTTACAAGGGCGAGAACTGGGCTTTGCATCCAGTGACTCTGGAGATGGTGGGGCTGGGATTAAGCCACGGCTCTGGCTCCAGACCCAGGGCTCTTTCCCCCTCAAGCACCATTCCACCGCAGGCAGTCCCATCCCCTCCATTGGTTAAGCAGAATTTTGGCTCTGCCACTCAGGAGCTGTGACGCTTTGAGAAAATTACTCTATCATCCTAAGCCTCCATTTCTTCATCTGTTAACTGGAGCTAAGAAGAACCCAGTTAATACTCCTCTGGGTTATTTCAAGAGATAAATGAGACATGGTAGATGGAGCTCCTGGCACAGCTGTCACCCCATAGCAGGTGCCCAATAGCTGTTATCGTCTTAATTATTGATATTATTGTTATTGGCTGAAACTGTCCGGTTTCGGAGCCAAAGCAAACCACTCAGCTAGCAGGTCTTAACTCACTCTTGGTTTTGGCATCATCATTCCTGCATCCACCTCCCTTTCTTATTCTATAAACTAAAAAAATCCGCCTCTTTTAGCCAGAAGGTTTGTGGAATGTTGCTTGAGCTTCTAAGATACTTAGACAGCTTCCTCCAGGGAGGATTCTTAGAGACACAGTGAGGAGAGAAAGATTCAGGCCAGACACCCGTTCTGTGAGGAAGTCAGGCCTCTGGCCGGACAACCCCTCCCTTGTCCTCCCTCATGGAACAGAAACCTCACTAGAGACCATGGTATCAGGCTGGCTACCTGGTCCAGCTGTGGCCCCAGCCACCCTCTGTCTCCTCCCCATCCATTTGGGCATCGTGTCCTGCTGACTCTGCCCCAGTGACATACACAGGCTCTCTTGCCACAGCCACTGCCACCACCTCTCACAAGGACAGTTAACTAGCCACTAATGAGTCTCCTTGCCTTCAGGCTTTCCTCTCTGAGGAACTCGGCAGACAACAGGCACCTCCCAATGGTGCCCCTTCTCAGCTACCCCCGGCTTCACAAAGCAAATGGTTCAGCTCCAGGTCCCAGGCCATGCGCCATCTGGCCATACGCCATCTGGCCATACCCTGCGTCACCTCACTGTCCCACATAGCATCATACAAATGCTTTCCAAACACCTGTCCAAGGGCTGGACTCACTCAGGTGTTATATAAACGTGGGGATTCCCAGGCCTGACCCAGCCTTACTTGCTGATCCTCTCTTGGGATGGACACCACAACTCTGTATTTGTAAAAAGTTCTCCAGGTGACCGAAGCACAGTGGTGTGTCCTGCATGCCTGCCAAAAAGAACTTGGCCAGACCCCCACATTTGCCACATATGCTCGCCTCAGTGGCGCTCTTTCTGCCAACAGCTCCAGTCTCTGCCTGCTAGAGCCTCCTCATCCTCCCGGGCCCGTGTCAAACACCCGCTCCTCCAGCCAGAACGATGCTCTCCGTGCCCTGACGCCTGCACCACATCGTCATGTCCTAGCCCTTCCTTGCACTCCCGCCCTGATTTCCTCATCTTCCCCAGGCTAACCTGAGAGGTATCCTTGCCTGGCTGCTCTCCACCCCCTCTCCCCATCCATGCAGGATGATAGTAGCGCTTAACAGGATTGCTTTAGGAATTAATGACTTATTTCATGTGGAGTACTTGAAATTGGGCCAATAAAAGTAAGCCATCATACTTATCACTGCCATCCTGTCATCTCTGTTTGTGTTTTTATGGTGACTTGTGTGCACGTGTTTCCTCCTATGCTGGTATTGGCTTCATATCCCACATGGCAACTGACACTGTGGGCCACCTACAGCACCTTCACTAAACGCTTGCTGAACGCACAGCAAGCAGAGCTGTCTCCTCGCTTCCCCTTGATTCCTCTGCTCGCCGCCTGCCTCTGCAACTGTAATTCAACCTTGAACCACTTGTCACCATCAGAATTTTTCATTACTTATTTTTTGCAATTATTTGATTATCATCTGACATTTCCACCGCCATTGCTACTGTAATTCAACCTCAAACAACTTGTCACCATCAGAGTTTTTAATTATTTATTTATTGCAATTATTTGATTATCATCTGGCATTTCCACCAGACTCTGCGTTCCCTGAAGGCAGGGTTGATATTTGTTTTTTTGCTTTTTGTTTTTTTTTTGAGAGGGAGTTACACTCTTGTTGCCTAGATTGGGGTGCAATGGCATAGTCTCAGCTCACTACAACCTCCATCTGCTGGGTTCCAGCAATTCTCCTACCTCAGCCTTCCAAGTAGCTAGGACTACAGGTGTGCACCACCATGCCCGGCTAATTTTTGTATTTTTAGTAAAGATGGGGTTTCACCATGTTACCCAGGCTGGTCTTAAACTCCTGACCTCAGGTGATCCACCTGCCTTGGTCTCCCAAAGTGCAGGGATTACAGCTATGAGCCACCACGCCTGGCAGGGATCTTTTTTTTTTTTTAATCTCACTATTGTGTCCACAGACCTAGCGCATATGATAAATAGCTTCTGCAAAAAGCGTTTTCAATGAATTAATTCACAAACTCTAGTTAATCAAAAATTGATTCATTCATTTACCAGTGAACTTCTTTTTAAACTCTTTTATTATTCTGACATAATAGACGGTTCTGAATATTATAGCGGTTGTGGTCAATGAGTGCTCCTAGCAGCTAGACCTAGGAAGGGGTCGTGTCAGGGTCCAGGGCGGTGAGCATTAGCAGTTGGATTGTTGCCTGCAGTCCTGTGCTAAGCAGGCATTCCGAGTGTGGGCTCTGCCGTCAACTGGGCTAGTGGAGAACACCCTCTTGTCACCTGTGTGACTGTAAACAAGTAACTTTGTTCATCTGTGAAGTGGAGATAATAGGAGATCTACTTCATAGGGTTACTGTGCATGAAAAATGCTTACTCAAAAGTTGGTTTCTATGAGGATAAGAATATTGGCTTCCAAATAACATGACAGACTAGCCTAATTAAACTTTTATGAGCTAGATCATGTGCTTCAATTTTCTTATCTATAAAATACCACACTCAAGTTCTTACTTTATGATAAAAATGATGAGCTATTTACAAGGGAACAATAATAACAGAAATTTAGGGCCCATCTAAGTACATGCTAACCCCTCACCACAAATACTTTCTTGAAAATAAAGCTGTCACAGGTTCTGCTTCCTTAAGGAAAGTTTAACCAAATTTTAAATGCTCCTCGGGGAAAAACTAAAATGGGTAATTCTAGAACCAAGACAGAGAAAAGAAAAAACGGATTAACTCAGGCACATTCTATAAGCCCTCCTAGCTGTAGCCACTCACTTCCCAAGAATTTTGATGACAAACACTAAACATCATTGTGACCCTAATAAAATTTAGGGCCCTACACGATCAGTCTGTGCACATTCAAAATTGCATAATGCAGGGGTGGCGTAATTAAAGGGAGCTGCTCATCTAAACTTGCAGCTCACAAGCGTATTACAAGAGATCCAATTTATAACTCAGCACAGCACATCTCACTGCACCTCCTCTCTGTCTGTGTGATGCTCTGGGAGATCCTCCAAACCCCAAATTCTTCCTTCAGCCCCAGCCCCTGAGAAGGGAGGCAGCCCTTTCTCCTGTCTCCTCCCCAGTCACTCTCTGTATTGACTGATTTGTTCCTTGGTCACTCCACCCTCAACCCTTTTTACTTATCCCCCTCTTTCCACATCACAAAAGATCCTGGACCAGGGCCAGCAAAATCTCCCCTTTCCTGGAGGATTGAATGGAGGCAAGGCAGTCTGGGCAGAAGGCAGTCATTGTCTTCCCAGCATCCATCGCCTCCTCTTTTAGTAGCTGCAAATGCTGTTTTCCTTTGCTGACTGTGGGTCATTTTAGTGGAACTGCCAACGAGGCTCTGGCCAAGGGGAGAGCACATGACACAGGCAAGGTGAGGCCAGCCCTCCCCATTCACTCTCATGGCAGTGAATGGTGCTGCCCTGGCTGGCTCCTGCCCCTCACCAGCTCTAGCTGCCCAGACCACTGCCATCATTTTCCCAGCCTAATTCTTCAGTCTTCCCTTAGACTCTGTGAGCTGTCTGAAGTACTTCCAACAAATTTGTCAGCTTAACTTATCCAAGTTGATTCTTGTTGTTTGCAACCAAAGAATACAAGCTGATACCTAAAACTCACTTTTTAATTTTTTTTTTTTTTTTTTGAGAAAAGGTCTCACTCTGTCACCTAGGGTGGAACACAGTGGCACAATCTTGGCTCACTGCAGCCTTGACCTCCTCAGGCTCAGGTGCTCTTCCCACTTCAGTCTCCCAAGTAGCTGCAACTACAGGCATACACCACCTCACCCAGCTATTTTTTTATTTTTTATAGAGACGGGGTTTTGCCATGTTCCCCAAGCTGGTCTCAAACTCCTTCTACCTGCCTCCCAATGTGCTGGCATTATGGGCATAAGCCACTGCCCCAGCCTAAAACTCACATATTAATAAATCTTGTCACCATTTCAGTTTGTAATGATATGGTGCAGCCTGGACCAATGAACCTAATCTTAACCGATGCAGTTTATTACAACTCCAGTCAAAGGCGAGGCTTTATTAAAAAGCCTTTTGTGTATCCCCCAACAAAATCATTTGGACATGTTCAGAATTCCTGGTGAAGAAAGGAATCAAGGCAACTCATTTTGTAAAGCCTACATTTACCCACTAGAGACTGCTCAGAGTAATAAAGATCACACATGGCAAGGTGTCAAAATATTTGGCCTCTCTCATTTACCAGCCGTGTATCTGCAGCTCAATCATTTAATCTCCCTGACCTTCATTTATCTTGTGTATAAAAATGCAGATAATAACATCGGCTCTTTCTACTTCTTAAGGTGGTTGTGAGGTCCAAATTAGAAAATCAAATGAAAAAATGCCTTGGGAATCATTAACTTTGGGAGTGGCCCAGGCGAAAATTAAGGCCAACCATGGGCACGGTCTTCTAACTGGTTCTTCTTCCACTTACCTCCTGGCTTAGCTGTTCTCCTCACTGCTTGCTCCTCCTTTCCCGCCGTTATAGTCCCTGTGAGTCAAATTGCCCTTTCTCAGCTACCATCACGGGTCTGGATGAAACACGCCAGATGAAGTACAGGGGTGTCAGGATCAGTGGTATCATTCTTTTACAATGTGAATTCCTAAGTAGACTATGTCCATCTAGGTTTTTTGAAAAATAAATTTGTCCACAGTTTCTAACCTCAGACCATAGCATGGAGCCACACACTCAACACAACCCAGAGGGACAATGACAGCCACTCAAAGTAGAGTCCCCTTGGCTTCCGAGAACTGAGAGCCCATCTGAGCTTTTCTTTTTCTTTTTTTTTCTATTAGAAATCAAGCTGGGCTTTCGGCTTTCGGCTCCGAGGAGGCTAAGGTGCAACCTTCTTCGGTCGTCCCGAATCCGGGTTCATCCGACACCAGCCGCCTCCACCATGCCGCTGAGGTGCACTGGGGGTGAAGTTGGTGCCACTTCTGCGCTTGCCCCCAAGATCGGCCCCCTGGGTCTGTCTCCAAAAAAGGCTGGTGATGACATTGCCAAGGCAACGGGTGACTGGAAGGGCCTGAGGATTACAGTGAAACTGACCATTCAGAACAGACAGGCCCAGGTGCCTTCTGCCTCTGCCCTGATCATCAAAGCCCTTAAGGAACCACCAAGAGACAGAAAGAAACAGAAAAACATTAAACACAGTGGGAATATCACTTTCGATGAGATTGACAACATTGCTCGACAGATGTGGCACCGATCTTTAGCCAGAGAACTCTCTGGAACCATTAAAGAGATCCTGGGGACTGCCCAGTCTGTGGGCTGTAATGCTGATGTCCGCCACCCTCACGATGTCATAGATGACACCAACAGTGGTGCTGTGGAATGCCCAACTAGTTAAGAAGCACAAAGGAAAATATTTCAATAAAGGTCATTTAACAACTGGTGGGAAAAAAAAGAAATCAAGCTGGAAGAAAAATGTTCCTCACTCTGCACTCTTGAAAGTAAGAAATCATTACTCTGTTGCAACTTTGTTAGCTAGAGATCTTAACCAAAACCTGCAACTATTTTTTAAATTTGTTTCTACTCAAATTTCTATTAAAAACAAACCACATTCTAAGAAGAAGAAAGTGGTTTGTTTCTCTCTCTTGCCTGTTAGAGACAGAAGCCGAGGGAGAAACTTTGAAGATGTGGACAGCAAACGAGCAGGACAAGATGCCCAGAGAGTGGAGAGGCCGAGGCCGAGGCAGAGGAGTATGGGGAGTTGGGGGCAGAATTCTGTGGTCACGGTAGGGCTTATGTTCAGAGCAAGCCATGGGCTCCACTTCTTCTCCTGCTCCACAGTGACAAACTGCTTAATGAGAGCCACGGGAGCTTTTCCTAAGCACTACCAGCAAGTTGCTTTGCAGGGCACTATCTTAGCCTGCTAATAATAGAAACAGCAATCACCTCTGAGCTCTCGCCAACTGTCAAGATGCTGCACTGCATGCTTTTTAAACTCTTGGAGGTAGGTGCTGGGGTAGATGGTATTGTTGTTGATTAGTTACTACCCTTCCAAGGAAGAGGGTTATACTCTTTTCCCCATTGATTTGGATGTCATCAATGATTCCCCCACCCACCTTCTGCCACTGAAATGGCAAGGGACCTAGACAGGTGCTCCTGAGTCAGCCAGTGCCAGAGAGAAGATGACATGGAGCGGCAGAGCTGCAACTGCCTCCCCATGGACATGAGCATGAGCAAGAAATAAACCTTCGTGCTCGTTTAACGCTGCACAGTGTATTTCAGCTGACATTATCACGAGGCTGTTGGAGGCTCAGAGAGGGCAACAGCCCAAGGTCACACTGCCAGCAGGTGGCAGCGTCCTTCTGAGTAAGCATGGCGCCGACACCCTCTCCCTGGAGTCCCTCTCTAGCCACCTGCCCTCATGAGCATCTTACCTGGCTTTGGCTCTCCATGAGAGCGAAAGGCAGCCCTCACTCCTTACCTCAGCTGGCTTCTCTCTAGCACAGGCATTGCTAACCATTTCTTCCTTCCTCAAACGCTCCTGTGGGAACCTCCATGACCTTGCCTCTCTCCTGACTTCTTTCGGGATTTCTTTATCCCTGTCAGCAGCCTTGGCTTTGTAGTTATGGCAGGGGCTTTAGAATCAGATGGACTCCAAAAGGTCAAATCTACAGTCTTTCACCAGCTGTGTGACCTTGACCAAGTCACTCATCCTCTCTCAGCCCCTGGTTCATAAACAGAAAACTGGAATAAAACACCTCCTTTGGCCAGGTGTAGTGGCTCATGCCTGTAATCCTAGCACTTTAGCAGGCCGAGGCAGTTGGGTCACCTGAGGTCAGGAGTTCAAGACCAGCCTGGCCAACATGGCAAAACCCCGTCTCTGCTGAAAAAAAAGAAAAATTAGTCGGGCATGGTGGCGGGCACCTGTGGTCCCAGTTACTTGGAAGGCTGAGGAAGGGGAATCGCTCGAACCCGAGAGGTGGAAGTTGCAGTGAGCAGAGATCGCACCACTGCACTCCAGCCTGGGCAACAAGAGTGAGACACCGCCTCAAAAAACAAAAACAAAAACCACCTTTCTTGCAGGTGGTGGCGAGCATCACTGAATGAGCTGGCATGAGAATGGGAACATGCCAACCAGGGGACTACCCAGGACCCGAATGTGGGACTCTCCTCGCTCTCCTGCCTGAGGAGCTCCTCTGTACCTCCTGACCCTACCCTTCTCAATCTGGTCAGCTGATTCATAGGCCATGCTGGACCCGTCAGATTCTCTTCATGCGTCAAACTGTAAGATCCAGAAGCAAGTCGGTTAGATCCATCAGCAGCTGTATCTGCGCAGCCTTCACATCTGTCCAGAATCTGACCTTTTCTGTCATCATGTCAGCTCCTGCCCTAGTCCAGATTCTCATGTGTCACACAGATGGCTGCGATAGTCTCCCACCTGCTCTCCCTGCCTGCACCCTCCCTCCCATCATCTGTCCACACAGTGCCCAGAGCTATGTGGAAGTGGCCCGTGCCCCCCACCACTCACAGCTCTTGTGGCTTTGCATGACTGGTTTCTGTGTTATCTCTTGGAACTCAGGTCCCACGACTCCCCTCGCCACGCCACCCAAACCACACGGGTCTCCTGGCTGCTCTGTGTACACCTCAGACAGTGCCCTGCCTCAGGGGCTTTGCCCAGATTCTCCTGTTTCAGCTGCCGCACCCGTATCCTTCGGGTCTCTGCTTTGATGTCACTGGGGCAGAGAGGCCTCCCAGGTCAGCAGTTACCAAGACATCCCCACCCAACACCTCCCAGCCCTCCCTCAGCTTTGCTTCTCCTCACAGCAGGATTGCAACCTGAAACATCTCTTTTATCTGTTGAATATCTGTCTCTTCCACAAGAATGTCACTTTCTGAGATCAGGGACTCTGCTTTGATATTCACTGCATCCCCAGTGCCGAAAAACACCTCCTGACATACATTTGTATTGAATGATGAGTGATGGGATGAGTAATGTTGAACTCTTGAACTAAAAAGCCCCAGTTGGGCAATGGGGAAGCAGGGACGGTGTCAGCAGAGAGAAGCAGGGAGAGGAAGCAGGCACACTGCCTCCCAGAGAGCAGAGATGCCACAGCACTTCCCCAGAGAGAGGGAGAAGTGCTGCTCCTGCCGGCCAAGGCCAAGTCCCGGGGAGTCCAGCTGTTTCCTGCCTGCGATATGACAGCAGCACAGATATACACACATCATGTACACATAGACCACACACACCCCACACACACACAGACACACATATCTCACACATCCACCTCACACACACACAGACACACCACACACACACACACCGACACAGACACACACACCGACACACACACCTCACACACACACACACACACCTCACACACACACACAGACACACACACCAACACACACACAGACACACACACCTCACACACAGACCACACACACCTCACACACACATAGACACACACACCTCACACACAGACCATACACACCTCACACACACACACAGACACACATACCTCACACTTTGTACAGACCATGCACACACACACAGACTATACACACCCTATCACACAGACCATACAAACTACACACATCTCACACACAGCCCATTCACATACCACACACACAGCCTATGCCTAACATGCACATATCACCTGCCACACACACAGCACACATCCCACACCTTACACCATGCATACATGCACACCACACAGAACACACCCCCCATACCACACACATAAATACACATCACACACCTTACACCCCCCAACACACACACACACTTTCTGGAAAGCCTTGAGCAGGTTCTGAGTCCTGCTGCCGGCAGCCCACACAGTGGGGGTGCGCCCAACACACACCCAGAGCACAGCAGGCATCCTTCAGGGAGAGTTCCCCTCTCCTATCTAATGCCTTCACTAGGAGCAGTTCCCACGCTTGAGAACTTACTCCAGCCTCCATTTCCCTAGAGTCATAGCAGCAAATGTCGCTCAGCCAGGCCCTCGCCCCAGCCCGCCCCACCCTCACGCAGTGTTTCGGGTCTATCCGTGGGCCCACGGAGCTCGGCGTGTTCCATGCTGCTTCCCGTGCAACGCTGGCTCCCCACCCCAGCTGCCCTGTCCCACAGCAGCGCCTCTATTCTGTTCTTCTGGTCAGAACCTGGAAAGTCATATTCAACATCCATCTCCTTCCCCCTGTATCTGTCCACACAGCTTGTCGATTCTTTCCAAACACTTCCTGGAGTCAATATTTCTTTTTCCATTTCCACAATGAGAGATTACAGCAACTTCACCCGGGAATCCTCTAAACCCAGAAGAAATCAGGTCCCCATGTATACTCGAATAGCCCCTGTACTTTTATAGAATTGGCCACGGCTTGTAACAACATATTTTTGACAGTATTTAATGAATGTCTCTCTCTCCCATTGGACTATAAACTCCCCTGTGGGAGTTTACATTATGGTCGTTTACAACAATATTTTAAATATATAGGTACAAATACTATCGGGGTGTTCCCAATAAATGCCATTTCGTGAATGAATAGAGCTATTTTTTTCCCTCTCTTTTGCCATTGCCCCCCCCCCCCATAATGTAAGTTTCCAAAAGGATGGCACTGTGTGTTGCTACTGCTTGAATCTGTGTCCCTGGCCCCTGTGCTTAGCACAAAACCAGGAGCACACTAGGTGCTCAGTAAATAAGGACTTATTGATTGCTGTGTCCCCGTCAATCATTCGGATGTTGAGCTTGTTTGGGGAAAGGGAAGTCCTCATCCCCAAGTGACCAGGCTGGCAGCCAGACCCTGCCGGCTCCTGCTACCCGACAGCCAGGAACATCAGTGTTCCTTCAGTGGCCCACCAGGCTGGCAGCATCTCCTTCCTCTGCCTCCTGATAGGGCAGTAATTAGAAACAGCAGTCATCACCATGTCACATTCCCCAGAGCACCCTGCTGCAAGCATGGAACACATGTAGCTGTGAGACCACCTGCCAGGAAGAGAATAGAAGAGTCATTTGCTGAACATGCAGGGGTGAGGGCTAAGGGGATGAGCTGCTGCATAGCAAGTAGCTGCCCCCTCGTCCCCAAAGCCCTAAATAATTTCTCCACTTAAAAAAAAGGAAAAAAGATACACAATTAATTTTTCACGTAGATCATCCCACTTGGAAGCTTAGGAAGGGCTGTGCATACTAACAGCCAAACTTGAGATGCCACAGTCGGCCTGGCTTAGACAAAACCAAGGAGCGGGAAAGGGTGGAGAAAGAGCCCTGTGGCCCTGGCCCCCGCTGAGGACACCGACAGAGTGAAGGGTCTCTGCTGATGCTTGTCCTTAAAGGTCTGCATCAGGCCACGTGGGGTCACTTTCACTGCCCCATTTACCACAATGACACTGGGAGGTAGGACTCATTGTCCTCACTTTATAGACAAGGAAACTGAGGCAAGATGACATTAGGCTCCTTGGCCAAGGTCACCCAGCAGATGGGAGGCAAAATCAGGATTGCCCGTCCAGGGCTCAGCCCCTCCGCACACCCGCGCACAGCCGTTTCCCAGCAGGCATTTAGGCAGACACTGGGTGACCATCTGTCTGTGACAGAGGCAGGCTCTTCCTTTCTAGGAGGGAGGGTGGGCTCCAGCAGAGTTCCCAATCCAGATTTTCCTGCACACGTGTTAACTGTTTATCTCCCTGCCTTTGCCCAGAGTGAGGAAGAGAGGAGAGGTGCGGAGGGGGGGAGGGGGCTCGGCCACTCCTCACTGCTCTTCACTGGCAATTTGATCAGGGCCCTTCCCTCACTCCCCCAGCACTGCTACAGCGAGGGAGCTCAAAACGCTAACCCTGGCCGTCCATCCATCACCCCAGACTCCCCGGGCCTGCGTCCTCGCTGTCACCCAACTGGCTGTGTGACCGTGGGCACCCAGCTTAGCTGCTCTACATCTGTTCCCTAGGGCTGCCATCCCAGAGTACCAGAGACTGGGTGGCTGAAAACAACACAAAAGTCATCTCTCCCAGTTCTGGAGGCCAGAAGCCCGACATGGGGGTGGCGGCAGTGTTGTCTCCCTCCGAGGGCTCTGAGAAAAGCTGCCCCAGGCTCTCTCCTGGCTTCCGGAGGCTGCCCAGAAAAAGTCTGCCCCCAAGATTTCCACATACCATGTCCTTAGATCTATTTAAAGCTCTGCTGAAATGCCACTCACCTCCCAAGAGAGACCTTCCCTGACCTCCTTATCCAACAGCTGCCCTGATCCCCACCTCCCGTCATTCCCATCGCTGTTTTCCTTTCTCCAAGCAGTGACCACCCTCTGATTTTATCTTGTCCACCCCTGGGCTTACTTGTTTATTTTCTGTCAACCTCGCTTCCACAGAACATCAGCCTCTTATAGTAAACACCTTGCTGCTCTCATTTACCGATATCCCCTATGTCCAGTGCAAGGCCTGATAGAGCACACATACTAATACATTTTTACTTATTCGTGGAATGAACACATTCATGAATAAATACATTCTGAACCTAGTAACGTGAGGGATAGGGTCAGAAATTTCTCCTTGTGTTGCCATTAGGGAGTCATTCTGATTTCACCCCACCCACCCCAGCATGCCAACATCAGTCTTCAGGCTCTACGCTGCTGGCTTGTCAGACCCCCGCCCCATCATGTTATGTAAGGTATATGAACTGTCCTTTAAAAATTCATACTAGTCTTTTCTCCCATTGCCCTGGATTTACTTGATTTAGCCAACTGCCAGTAGCAGAGTTCTTCAGTTATGATTTTAGATGTCACTAATAGCATTATTGAAGATCAAAGCCAAGCTAGCTATTTTCCCCCTTTATTCCTCTGCAACCACAAAAGTCCTCCAACCCTATGGTTTGTCTGATTTTATTATCACCCAAGGATGCATGATGATTTATTTGTTTACATAGGTTCAGATTATTCAAATATTCTTTTATCTACTCTGTAATAACCATTCTTTTTCTATTGCCTTAATTGTATCTTATTAGACATCTTGGTTTTGTTTTATGCCATGTGGCCTTAGGATACACTGATGTGCTTAAACATTCTCACACATACTTTAATATGTTGTAAGTCACTTAAACTCATTGTAACTTGTCTTTGAGCTAAGAAAGTATCACGGATTGCTCTCTTGGGAAGGAACACTAAGCCAAGTGATTTTTTTCCTTCATTCTAACATGAACACACCCAGGCTTTGGAACAGTCTTGCCCTGCTCTCCTCCATGTCCTAGGCACATCCTAGCACCTTCAAGAGAAAGGGAAGAGAAAGTAGAAAGCCCCTCAACTATCAAAAGAGGTTGGCAGTAGCATGGAGGCCTGAAGTGTCCAGGTACCAAAAAAATACCTCAGAAAGGGTTTTATAAAATCTTTTCACAACAAAGACAAATCAGTCTCTGGTCCTCACAGCATGCAAAAAAGAGAAGCAGTCTAAGTAATGGCACCTGTTCCACTGGACTCCAGCCTGCTTTCCTTCCCTGCTTCCTGGAGTCTGAATTCTGTGTTTGATTAGCTAATGTTTCCTCTCTGTGACCCACAAGCTGCCGGGCAATCCATCTGCAAAGTTAGAGAAGTGGGCTGAGGTTGGATTGCAGGCAGCCCCACCAAAGTCTTGGAGGTCTCAGGTGTCCTCTGTCCAGATCCCTTGGTGGCTCACAGAAGCTGTCCTGTCCCTGTGAGTTCCTCCTCAGTCCCTGCACCTCTCTACAGCTGAAGGGTTGTGGGGCTCTTGGTCCAGAAACTAATCAGAATGGAGTCATGTCCCTGAATTACATGTAGAAATGGATGGAGCCCAGAGTGATTGCCTCATTTCATCAGAGGAGACCTGAAATTAATTCCTCTCTTTAATGAATTACCCAGGGAACTTATCTTTTCCAATTTTCCTTCTGGTTTTAAGGTTTTCTTTCATTTCCATCATTGTTCCCCCAATCCCTCCTGGGGCTGGAGCTCATGAAAGTGTTTCTTTTCCTGCTGAACCTTCACGGTCTATGGTCATTGGTACTGGAGCTTCCCTGTGGCTCCTGAACTCCCCAATCATTGCCTTCCTAATAGGAAGCAGCAGGTTTAGAGTGGTTGCTTTGTATTCTTTCCAAGCCATAAAATTTTCTTCCTTGTGATTTAAGAACCGCTAGGATGCTCCATGGGTCCCCCAGCAGCCAACAGTTGTTAAACCCCTACGAGTGGCCTGCTACTAGATTCTGTGTTTATGGTGACCTGTGTGACCACAGCAGCCAAGCCCTCATCAACTGGTGGGTGAAATTTTCAGAACATTTAAAAATGCCCAGCTCCCACTACACACGAGTGAGGTGTTGATTAATAGGACTAACTTTAACGTAGTCGATGAAGGCCATAAGAGCCACCTGCAGATCTGTGGGGCTGACCCAGCGCCTCCTCGGAAAACTCAAAGACAGACCATTTGCCTGTACTGAAAGCACTGCAGGAGGAGGGAACGGGAGAAGCTTTATGCTGTCTGTCCTTGTGCCTCATGGAGAAGAGTCCCCTTGCTCCCCCCCGCACACCCACTACCCCACCTGCCCCACACGGCCCATTGGTAAACATTAGCAATTGTGTCTAACCAAAGAGGAACGTAGACATGCATGCAGTGGTTTTTATTTGAAGACTGCCCTCCCCTAAAGAATGCAAAGTCTTTTACAAAATGGCCATTTCCTGATATAGGAGAATTGCTTATACAAATGGAAAAACCAGCCGGGCATGGTGGCTCATGCCTGTAATCCCGGCACTTTGGGAGGCTGAGGCAGGCGGATAACCTGAGGTCAGGAGTTTGAGACCAGCTTGACCAACATGGAGAAACCCCATCTCTACTAAAAATATGAAATTAGCTGGGCATGGCTGTGTATGCCTATAATCCCAGCTACTTGGGAGGCTGAGGCAGGAGAATTGCTTGAACTCGGGAGGCAGAGGTTGTGGTGAGCCGAGATCACGCCATTGTACTCCAGCCTGGGCAACAAGAGCGAAACTCCGTCTCAAAAACAAAAAACAAAAAAACAGGAAAAACCGAGACACAGATAGAAGGTAGCCCAAGGTCATATTCAAGAGTCAGGAGTAGAATGAATGTGGCCCTTGGTCTTTTCTAGAACTCTGTTGTATGCAGCAAACAGTGTGGGCAGTAATGTTCTCAGAGCAGCTGCTGCAGGGTAGGCAGTAGTTGGAGCAGTCAATGCAAGCTGCTGGCCTGGGAATCTCCACGGCTTTTCATTTTCTCAGGATTCTTGGGGCTGACAGGACCTTTCCCCAGTCCAGGTCTACACAGTCAGTTTCTAAGGATTAGTCAGAGACTCCTGTGTGTAGACTGAACTGCCAAGTCACCACCTAGCCGTGGCTCACAACATTGAAATCATAATTACACTGACACAGGCTACCATAGGGGGCCCAAACTAGGATACTTGACATTTATAGATAGGAAGAGCATGACTGCTTATGTAAATTACATCATAAAATGGAAAGGAATTTAATTATTTTCAGTTGCTTTGGCAGCAAAACAAAGTGATTTTTTAACAAAATAGTTAACAAGGATTTTTCTCATGTTGAGTCTTAAGAGATTTATGTTCTGAAGCAGCTGCCCATTCATAAACAGTTAAAAGGCAACATATATAAATACAGCATAATATTTATCATTAAATTGAGTTAAATGTTGATTTTTAAAATTTCCTTTTTATGGTGTATAAGCAACGTGTAGTGGTGTGTGGAAAATAGCTTCTGTGTGCCTTTCATTGAAACCTTGCCTCTCAGTTGTATAATGAATGGTGCGAGGTGAAGGTGGCTTAGTGTAGTGGTGTGAATCCAGGCCTGGGAGTCAGTCAGCTTCCTGGGATCAAATCCCAATTCTGCCACTTGTTAGTTATGAGATGCTGGGTGGTAATGTGGTCTTTCTGAACCTTGGTTTTTCATATGTAAAATGGCAATGATCACCCTCTACTCTGTAAAGGCTTAAGTAAGTTAATTTATGTGAATCTCTTAGTTCCATACCTGCTACATAATAAGCGACTGAGAAACAGCAATGATTATTATGAAGGGGAATGTTGTACATTTCAAACATGCCCATGTGAATCATGACAGGGCTGGAGAGTGGGGGTGGGGAGATGCTAGAGGGAAAGAGTGGAGGATCACCAGTTATGCTTGGCTTCCACAAATGGAAGAGGGACTATGTCACCTAGGAAAGGTAGGTGATGAAAGGTAAAGGTGGTTATTACATTAGAAGAAGGAGCCATTCAGTAGAGTTAGAGAGACACGCTGCTGAAATCTTTGGAAGACACAGCCATAGACCTGTGGAGAAGACTGTAATCACAGAAAAGTGAGAGAGAGAAAGACTGTGGAAGTCATTGCTCAGACCACTCCGGCTTTTCACTGGTGCCCCAGTATTTGTGTTCCAGAGTGTACTGCATTTACTGGGGAACACTAAGCAGCCCTCGGAACCATGGTTGGCATTTTGAATAAGCCACAGCTGAGCTGGCACCTTAGCTTAAGCAAACATTCCAGTGGAGGACTATAATCAGAGGGAAAGGCTTCAAGTAAAAAGCAGAAAGAAACATGCAGAATTAGTTGAAATGGGGTACAATACTAAAGGAAACCTGAAATCGAATATAAAGCCAAAAGGAAAAAGAGAATTGATTTTATGACAGTTCCAAGATGTTTTAAATCTCCTCTGCTAAGAGGAGCCCAGACTTCAACCCTCCTCCTACGCACTAAGCAATAGCAGCCCAGGTTACGCACCCTTCCTGAATGACTCAAGAATAACGCCTGATCTGACCCACTGACCATCAAGTGGGCTCTGCCAGAATGAGGGCCAAAGGAACACTTTTGAGGAGTAGCTTTGATACTGGGTATATGAAACCCAAAGGTGGAGTTGAAGCATTGCTAAGCGTCAATGGATTCTGGGAATTGCTTACCCCAGAGCCTCTGAATGCTTTGGAGTAGTATCTTGCTAGATAGTTCTCAGACCAGAGTCTCAAAATTTGGCTTCAAAAATGCAAATTCTCATGCTGGCCCTGGGGTGGCACTATTTGAAATTAAATCAGAAAATGTCAGATCAGAGCATGGATCACTGTTTTTCAGGCAATTGAGAAATAGGGTGTCCAGAAGGTCATGCATGTTCTGCCCATCAGGTCATGAAAATGGCCAGGGGATTTCTCAGGCCCAACAGTTTCACAGGGCACATGTGGAAGACCAATGTTCATTGATCTCCTTTCTGAAACCCTTTAGGATGGTAGAATACTAGGTATTTACAAGGTTCAGCTTTATGAAGACCAAAAAACCGGTCCAAGAGATAAGGAAACAGCTAAGAGGTTGACGGTCTAGATGTCAATCAAGCTGAAGTCAAGGTCATCTTGACTGAGGTAAAATCCCCTGGTTCTTCTGCCAAAGAAAGCCCATGGGCTCTCCTGGGGCATGGGAATGGCCTAGAAGATCCCTGAGACAAGTCAGTCCTGGTCCTTAAGGACACCCACAGTATTAGGCTTAGCAGAAGAACATGTCTTCTTGGAAGAGGCAAAGCCCAGGAACCAAGTCTGCTATGTAAAAGCCTGGAAGACTCCACCTATGTTTTAATTTTTCCATCTACACAATGAGGATAACAACACACACCTCTGGAGTAGTTCAAGGATTCAATGAAATGAGTATATCTACAGTGCTTAGAACAGTGTCTAGCAAAATCAATTAATGTTAATAAGTCTCACTCAATAAATAATAATAAATGTCAGTGATGAGGACAATGAAGAATGGGAGGGGGAAGGATATGTCATTCAATGTCAACTAAAGGCAAATCGCTCAAGATAACAGTCTTTTAGAATTTAGTAAGAGAAAAAAATGTTTTCTCCAAGAGAAACTGATGGGAATATTTATTTTTTTGTCCCTGTGTGCAAGATTCTCAAGAGTTAAATTTTAATCTTCAGTTGCCACTATGTTAACTCTTGTGTTTAGAGTATTTTCTTTTTTCTCTCCTTGGTCCTGATCTCCTATTTTATTGCTCTTGTCTTTTATGTCCTTGATTTTAAGCTGCCTGAAATTCCTGTTGGAAAAGGTGAGATATAAACAATAAAATAAAAATAAAAAGAAGACACTCCATAAAAGTTTCCCGAATTTATTGAATTGTTGAATCTTTCCACATAAACCAGACTGCTTCTGAAAAACGAGTAAGCACAAAAGAGAGCAATAACAGAAAAACATTCTCCTTATTTTCTTGTTTATGTATCCAAATTCTACCTAGGAGAGCAATCCCATTTCTCTGACTTCCTGGAGCCATAATGCAAATCCCCTTTTTCTTGTATGAGGATCTGAGGACCTGTATGAGGGCAGCTGCCTCAGGAGGCTGATAGTCCAAGTTACACCATCTGTTCATCCTCTGCCTTGAGGCATGTGCCATTTTTTGTTGGAGTGGACAACTTCAACTGCTAATTCAAGCCCTCTCTTTTACCATCCTTCCACCACTGCCTGCCCTGCCCCACAGAGGAAAAAAGGAAGAAAGAAAAGCACACCTACATCCTCAAGGACCACAGATCCCATTTGAAGCCATTCTTGAAGTTGCTACGGTGATGGACAATTCTAACCATCAGGGTGCAGGAGCCACTAGTGCTGAGGAAATCGTTGGGTTACGAGTTACAGATGGGTGGGTGCAGAGAGAGCCCCAGAGTGCTTCCCAGTTCGAGCAAATGACTGAAGCCAGCTTGCCTTCTACACTCCAGCAAAGCCTTTCTAATGGAAAGGCAACCACTTCACACACAGATTAAACACTATCTGGCCTTCCTCACATGCTCTTGTGGAGTGCTTTTTCCATTACGCTCTAATGGGCTCTACAACAATGGGCTGAAGGAGTGAGCAATTTGCTGTGAGGGCTCCAAGTCCAGCTGATGCTAAGAGGAGCCCAATTTCTCCACTGATGAATACTTGGGGGATGACTTTTCCCTCTGTGCCACTAAACCTATAAGCTTCTGAGCTTGGTTCATGCCAGGACTGGCTTCCAGTAGCCTGGGAGTGCCAATCATGTATTTTAGTCTGTTATCCCTGGTCTGACTGCACTCTGACAGCATCCTCCTCCAAAGCTTTTTCTTGTTCAGCCTTCTTTGCACACTCCTGTCCGCTACGCAACTGGGCATTCTCTCATTTTGCAAAAGGTTAAGTCCATTGGAGAAAATTCACAGGGTCTAAAAACCAAGCCATTTGTGCTGACTAAGGTGAACTGGCAAAAAGAACAATGCACCACAACCGGCGGTCAGCAGAGGATGTCTCAGACCCAAGGCTGTGGACCCTGGTGGAGACCGCAGGTGGGTGGAGCCAGGACACATTCCCAGCCCCATTTTTGACAAGCTCTCCTACAAAGCGGGGAAGGCAAATTTCTTGTTTTCCCAGTCTTCCGTTTCTAGGAATGACCCTATGACACCATTCTTGCCAACGACGCCTGCTGGGGCCCCCAGGCAGCTTTTTGTTTTTTCCAATGCAAAAGTACCACTCTTTTGTTCCTTCTGCCTTCTTTTTTTCCTGAATAAAGATGTGATAGCTGGAGCTCTAGCAGTCATGTGGCAACCCTGAGAGAAATACCAAGGTCCCTAGGGGTCAGCCCTGGTATCATTTAACCTCTTGACAAAGACTGGCAACAGCCCATCTCAAGACATTTTGTTTGAGAGAAAAACGATTCCGATTTATTTAGACGATTTTTGTTAGATTTCCTTTTACTAGCAGCTCAGTGTTTTCCTCACTGATATAAGTCCTCTCGTTTCCATATTCTGACTATATCTCAAAATGTAGAGGTGTAGGAAGAAGCAGACACCCCAAAACCAAGGAAGGACCACTTCTTGGAGATTTTACTCTGTCAAATTATCTCATCTAAATCATCTGGCAGTTCCCAGTGGTCTTCCATGCACCATTTCTGCTATTTCTAAAAGTTGGCCAAACAAATATATGAAAAAGTGTCCAACATTTCTAGCCATCAGAGAAATGCAAAGTAAAACCATGATACAATTTCATCGCACACCTGTTAGATCGGCTACTATAAAAAAGATAAAAGATAACAAGTATTGGCGAGGATGTGGAGGAAAAGAAACTCTTGCGTACCATTGGTGGGATTGTAAATGAATACAGCTCTTATGGAAAATGGATTGGAGGTTCCTCAAAAAACTAAAAATAGAATTACCATGTGATCCTGCAATCCCACTTTGGGGTATATATTCAAAGAAATTAAGATTAGTACATCAAAGAGATGTTTGTATTCATATTCACTGCAGCATTATTCACAACAGCCAAGCAATGGAACAACCAAGGTGCCCATCAATGGATAAATGGAGTTTTTTAAAGTGGTATTTATACATGATGAAATAATATTCCCTTTTTAAAACGCAGGAAATTCTGTCAATTGCAACAACACAAATGAACTTAGAGAAGGACATTATGCTAAGGTAAATAAGCCAGGCACAGAAAGACAAATACCACATGCTCTCACTTAAATGTATAATCTAAAAGAGTTGAACCTATAGAAGTAGAGAAAAGAATGGTGGTCAGGGGGTGGGAGGGCTAAGGGAGGGATAGCAGGGGGTGGGGGGATTGAGGAGGGATAACATAGGAGAAATACCTAATGTAGATGACGGGATGATGGATGCAGCAAACCACCATGGCACGTGTATACCTATGTAACAAACCTGCAGAATCTGCACATGTACCCCAAAACTTAAAGTATAATATAAAAAAATGAAAAAAAAACAAGAATGATGGTTATTAGAGGCCGGGGGCAGGGGAAGATGGGGCAAGGGGAGACATTAGTCAAAGGATTAAAGTTTCCATTAGGAAGAATAAGTTCTGGTGATCTCTTGCACAACATGATAAGTATAGTTAATAATAATTTATATCTGAAAATAGTTACAGAACAGCCAAGCATGATGGCTAATGCCTGTAATACCAGTACTTTGGGAGGCCAAGGTGGGAGTATTGCTTGAGCCCAGGAGTTTGAGAACAGCCTGGGCAACATAGTGAGACCCTCTCTCTACAAAAAAATTTTTTTAATTAGATGGGTGTGGTTAGCATGCACCGATAGTCCTAGCTACTTGGGAGCTGAGGTGGGAGGGACACTGGAGCCCAGGACTTCAAGGCTGCAGTGAATCGTGATTGCACCACTGCACTCTACCCTGGGTGACAGAGTGAGACCCTTTTTCAAATAATAATAATAAATAACAACTAAAAGGGAGTATTTAAAATGTTTTCACCACAAAGACGTGATAAATATTTTAACAGATGGCTATGTTAATTACCCTGATTTGATCATTCCACAATGTATTACATGTATCAAAAATCATATTGAACCCCATAAAATATATGCAATTATTATCTGTCAATTTACAATAAAATAAAATAAAAGTGGCCCAGGTCAGGGTTTTCTTAGAGCTTCAGAAATTCTTCTGGATGCCATGACAAAGGCAGAAATATTCCTATTTCTTCTGAACAAACCATTTTGAAAGGGAGGAAGGGAAAAGATAGCACAGTAGAGTGATAAAGTAACTTAGCCCTGTAATTTTCCACAGGCATAGATGAAAGCCCTCTTCAATAAGCAAAATTTTTAAATGCCTCAAATGGGAGCATAATAATAAAGAGGGAAATGGGACCCTATTTCCTTTTTCCTTTTCATATGACAAGCCTCAATCCCAACAACTCAAATCTGCTGTCTCTTCAAGAAATTCCCCCCAAAAGGAAAACTGGAGATGGCACAAGGATACACGCAGCTCCTAAATGTGGCAATGAATGATTTACAATATGAATTTTTCCAAATCATTTTCATTCAGTTTGTGTGCACTAGTGATATTGGCAAACATTCCGATCTCTCTGTTCCACCTCCTGGACTCTGTATCCATAGTTCATTCAAAAGTAGAGCCCAGCTGGGCACGGTGGCTCACGCCTGTAATCCCAGCACTTTGAGAGGCCGAGGCAGGTGGATTACAAGGTCAGGAGTTCAACCAGCCTGGCCAACATGGTAAAACCCCATCTCTACTAAAAATACAAAAATTAGCCAGGTGAGGTGGCAGACGCCTATAATCTCAGCTACTCCTGAGGCATGAGAATTGCTTGAACCTGGGAGGTGGAGGTTGTAGTGAGCCGAGATCACACCACTGCACTCCAGCCTGCGCAAGAGTGAGACTCTGTCTTAGAAAAAAAAAAGGAACCGTTTCTTCCAAAGTGGGAAGAAAGCAGGGGACCCCAGCTTCCACTCTTCCCTCACATCATGCCTCTACCAGGTCCTCAGATCATGCAAAAATAAGGTGAATAAAACTCCCATTCTCCAGGTTTGTCATCACTTTCCTGTTTCTCCAAAAGTTCTCCTTCAGCTTTCTTCAAGGGCCGTTCTCTCTCAGAAGTCATATGGGTTCCTCAGGAGACTCTAATTTTTTTGTGGCTATTGTTGCCCTCTATTTAATCCAAGGGTCTGAGAGAATCCTGAGAAGACACAGAGCACCTGCTAGAATCTTCTTCGTCCTTAGACCTAGAGGAAAATCTTTCAATACATGGTATCATACACATCCTTGTGCTTTAGACAAAGACTTGCTACCTTGGGAGTCAGACAGCCTGAGAACCATTGGGGATCATCCTTCATAGGGGCTCCCCGGGAACTGCTATTGAAGGACTTCACTTTTTGTGTTGTGTCTAGATAAAGGAAAAACCTAGCCCCAAATACACTTGGGAAATTGTCATGTGACCTGTTCACAAAAGGAAAAGATAACTTTTCAAATTATTTAATAAGATATATTGGCCGGGCATGGTGGCTCAAGCCTGTAATCCCAGCACTTTGGGAGGCCGAGGCGGGTGGATCACGAGGTCAAGAGATCGAGACCATCCTGGTCAACATGGTGAAACCCCGTCTCTACTAAAAATACAAAAAACATTAGCTGGGCATGGTGGTGCGTGCCTGTAATCCCAGCTACTCAGGAGGCTGAGGCAGGAGAATTGTCTGAACCCAGGAGACGGAGGTTGCCGTGAGCCGAGATCGCGCCATTGCACCCCAGCCTGGGTAACAAGAGCGAAACTCCGTCTCAAAAAAAAAAAAAAAAAGATATATAAATCTATTCCTTCATTTAACAAAACATATTGAATGACTGCCGTGTGCAGGCAGTAACATACTAATGAACAAGATTTACCCTGCTCTCAGGTACTTTACAATATGATGCAAGACAGAGTAATAGAAACATTGTAATATGGAATGATAAGCACTAAAGAAGAGCATGTAACCTGCAAGGGTGCAGAGTAAAGTGAATTAACCAATGGAAGAACTCCAGACATAAGTGGGGCAGAGGGGCTCAATGTCATCACTCCAAGCATAAAAAGAATTCTAAGAGTATGTAACACATGTTTTTCCAAAGCAGTTGCACTCCTACACTGCCTGACTCCTGGGTGTGGATTCAGGAGTCCACAGCTACATAGGCTCCCAAAGCTAGGAGCTTAGAGTTCCCTCATTAGTCCCCAATCTCTTCATGTCCTTATTCAGCAGAGAAACAGGGAAGGAAATAGGCTTACTGCCTAAGAGAATGCCCCAATTTCCCTCTTGTCTTGCCAAGTTCAGCTTCCTGTCCTTGGATAATAGGTTATTGCTCCAAAATGAAAAGTTAAATTAACGTTGAAAAATGATTTTTTAACAGGGTAAAATCATGACTCATAAAAAACACACAACATTAAAGAATTTATTTAACTTATTACTAATGCAGGAACCAGGTAGAAGGTACAACTAGTTCAAAGGAAAATGAAAAAAAACAGACAGAGAGACATCAGGAATATTGAAATTTTCAAAGGGAGGCAAAACTGGCTTCTTTCACATTTGGGAAGTTAAGTGAATCTCCACCTGATGGAATTTATTTGTGTATCTATAGGGTAATTAACTGGATTTCCAGAAAGCCTTTCAGCCTAACCTTTCAACAGCTGTCATATCTACAAGCTACCTGGAAAGATTTTTTGAAAGACTAAGACATCCAAAGTGGCTCACATGATATAGAACATTGAATAGTCTTACATAAGCTTCAGGGACTCATCAATATAGGGCTCTTCTTCTCCCCATGACCACAATATGGGAGTCCAAGTCCAAGCACCAAGGCTTAAACACACAAAACCCCAAAGCAAGGAAAAGGGAAGTTTCTCTCAATGTGTCTTTTATATGAAGAAGAAATCTATTTCTCTGAAGCCCTCAGAAGTCTTCCCCTCACGTCCAGTTGGTTAGAACCAGGTCATGTTCCCATGCCCTGGCTGTAAAGGAATCTGGGAGGGCACATATTGGCACTCTGGCATTTTTCATGGGAGGCCACCTCTACCAACAGAACTGGATAGAAGAACACTGGGGATTGCTGAGGAACGAGCAACTAACAGTATATGCCACAGATGGGCTTTGAGCAGGAGAATCATGTGGTAAGATTTGCACTTGGAGGACATCTCTGCCAGCAACATGAAAGAAGGACTGAAGAGGTGATAAAGAGGTGACAGAGGGTAGATGGAAAGGCAGGTTAAAAGTGGGTTGGGGTCAAGCCTGTAAGCCCAGCACTGGAGGCTGAGGCGGCTGGATCACGAGGTCAGGAGTTCAAGACCAGCCTGACCAACATGGTAAAACCCCATCTCTACGAAAAATACAAAAATTTTCTAGGTGTGGTGGCACGCACCTGTAATCCTGACTACTGTGGAGGCTGAGGCAGGAGAATTGCTTGAACCCAGAGGTGGAGGTTGCAGTGAGCCAAGATCACGCCATTGCACCCCAGCCTGGGTGACAGAGCAAGACTCCATTTCAAAAAAAAAAAAAAAGTAGGTCAGGGGAGACGGTGGAGCATTAGTGGCCTCAGATGAGCAAAGTTCTCCATGCACCCACATGAGACACCCCTTAAAACTCACAAAAGTAGTAGAGGATGCTTTCAGGAGCCATGGTGCTATGTGAGCCAGTGACTTCCGTGTTACTACAGCACCTGCAATTCCTTCTCAGCCTGTCAGCTGGAGAGGCCTGGGAAAGTTAAGGCTATAGAAGACATGTTGGAATATTCATTTCCCTTAAATTTCCAATGACAGCTAATACTGAGCTGCTTTATGTTGGAAACCTCAAAAAGGCTTCCTCAAGGCCAGCTGGTGTGAATGTTTAAACAGGTTTATAGAACTGGATTTCCAGAAAGCCTTTCAGCCTAACCTTTCAACAGCTGTCATATCTACATGCTACCTGGAAAGATTTTTTGAAAGACTAAGACATTAATCTCTGGCCTTTGAGAGCTTGTTCCTAGTTTGAGGAACAAGACTTACACATGCAGCCTACACAAGATAATGTTCTGATTAGGGAAGCCGTGGTTGTAGGGACTAAAGCCAGCATAAATAAATGGTGGGAGATAGGAGACTGTGAAAAGCCAAGCCGGCCAAGGGTAAGAAAGGAAGTTTAGCAGAGCTTCACGACACCAGAAATTGCCAGGCGGTCAGGCCCTTCTTTCCGCCTCAGGGAAACATGGTTGTTTAGACCCATATTTCTCTGTATTGGTTCCACCCTCATGCTTCTTTAAAAAGAAACAAAACAAAACAAAACAGCCTTTTCTGCTTACTATTCCTGCACAGGGCCCAATGTGACCATCCTAGTACCTGGTTCTATGTGACACCTCCTTCCATCCATCACTTAACAACCGACAAACCACAATTTCTGTGTCCCTGAGTTAACCAGGAACTAGGCCACGTTGTTGGCAGATAATCAGCCTCTGAATGGGGCTCCTCAGGGTCAGATGGTGTTCTCTGCTGCAATCAGCTCCATTTGGGGTCTCAATTAGTGTGGGCAGAGAGGGGATACCAGATATACCTTGTCAAACAGCCAAGTGCATACTGAAATGGATACCCAGACAGCCTAAGAAACTAAGGGTCTGTGGAGTCAGAGAGGGCATATGAGGGCGTTTCCTGATTATGAGACTCTGAAGTGGACGTATGACTCAGTGTTTTACATCATTTTTTTGTTTCGTGTATGTTTCTCCAAGATGATGGGGTCAGATGCCAACAGTAGAAATGTAAAGAGCGTGCAGCTCTTCCCAGGCCACAGGAGGATCGGCAGCCCACCGGGAACTGTGTTTCTCAGACCACGCTTTCTGGGTGTCCTGAGAGCCCAAGTCCCCTCACCTCTCTGAACCTCATTCCCTCATCTAGACAATGAGGGAAAGATGGAAAGGGGCTGAATTAAACCATTTCTAAAGTCCCTTCCAGTTGTCATTCTGTGATCATAACCTTTTTCCTTCAAGGAGGCGTTGTAAAAATAAACAAGTGAGAAGCAAGTCTTATCCTAGAAAGAGGACCTCACTACTTTTTGTTGTGATACTCTGTTGTCAGTATTAATCACGTCTCATTTTTAGAAAAGAATGTGCGATAGGAGGGACCTAGATCTTAACTGTGAGGTATAATTTAAAAAATAAAATAGGCTGGGCGTGGGGGCTCATACCTGTAATCTCAGCATTTTGGGAGGCTGAGGCAGGAGGATCACTTGAGGACCAGGTGCTCAAGACCACCCTGGGCAACAAAACAAAACCCTGTCTCTCAAAAAAAAAATAATAATTTAATTAGCAGGGAATGTGGCAGTGTGCGCCTATGGTCCCAGCTACTCAGGAGGCAGAGGTGGGAGGATCACTTGAGCCCAGGAGCTTAAGGCTATAGTGAGCTTTGATTAAGCAACTGCACTCCAGCCTGGGTGAAACAGCAAGACCCTGTTTTGAAATAAATAAATATAAAAATAAGTCGCAGAAGGAGACCTCCATTCTCCACTGCAGTCTGTTCTGCTAGCAATGGAAGCAAAGATGCCAGTACACCCTTTGCTTGTCACACCTGAAATGATGATCCTTCATGCCACTAGCCAGGAAATCTGAGCACGACTCCAGCAAATGGCCGCTAATGAGCCTGGGCTGCTCCCAAGTGACTCTGGAGGCTAAGGGAAGAACTGAGGGTGGAAAGGATGGAGTTGCAGTAAACTGATAATCAGGGGGTTTCTGGAGGGGCCTCTGAACTTCCACCCTGACTCAGTTTCTCAGGTGAAGCCTCCACAGCCCCCTTGGCTGCTCATCTAGAAGAGGCAGCTTCCTGCCCTGGAGCTGTGCAGCCACTTGGCATCCCTCAGAGCCCGGCTGCCATCTGTGACCAGCATGCAGGGCTCCCTCATGTGGGAATAAATTTAGCTTGACCTTTAGGAGAAAAGGGAAAAATGTCGCCTTCCTATCACAGGTTATAGGAAGATGGCCTCTGCTACGAAGAATAAAATCACTGTACAGCTTTTCAAGGAGGTAGAGAAAGGCGCTAAAAAAGAGCTGGGAGTGAAAAATTGAGGTCACAGCAAGCCACACAAAATAAAATTTAACTCCTCCCATAGGCTCCCCATGACGGTCCCGTAAGTCCCATTTTCTTGGGGTCTGATTTCTCTCCTTTCCTTCCAACCATTTTTGGAAATCTTACTGGCTTAGAAAAACAGCCAGGGCCTTGTGTGTCATTAAACTGGACTTGGCAAGGAGGCTGGCAGCACTTAACAGTTGATACCATTTTAAGGGGTGGGATGCAAAGGGGCAGGTTTCTCTCCAAGCAGGTGACATTGGTGGGACTTTGTGGGGATGAGAATAAGCAGGAGGGATTCAAGTGCTTTGAGTATCCTTCACCATAGCCCTACCCACGTATGGCCATCATCCTTCATAGAGCACTGTGGGACCCAACCCTGGTTAGAAACCTCGGTCCTGTTTTTAAGACAATCCTTCCAGTCTGGGAGACATCAGTTCCACTGACCTGGACAGTGCTTAGTTGATAATGACAAATGGAAAGCAATCCTCTGACCAGAAAAAGACTGCATCGGGTAGCTGGGTCTTGAGGCAGGTGACGTTTCAGTCAGTGCACACCACAGCTTGAGGCGTTGCTGGTCCCCTTGGTGTGGCTGATGGCATCTTGGAGTGAAAAGGAAGGCTGGGACTCCCTGGAGAGATGTTTGTCTGTCCTTAGTGGGCCCAGAATGGTCACCAGCTGTCAGGCTGGAATTTATGGACCCAGGAGCTAGAAGATGACTTCTTCCCTTCAGCCCACACAGATACTCCCAGATTCACCTCTTCTATGAAACTCTCTCTGATTACTTCAAACTCCACTGATTTATCCCCACTTTGAACTCCTAATGGAATTATTGTTCCAACACTTAATGGGATGGTAGAGCTCGAAGGATGTTACTTAGAGACCATCCTTGCATTGAGGGTTGAGATGAAGGTATTTCACAGATGAGGAAACTGATATCACAATATTATGAGGGAAATACTGTGTAATACCCCCATTTTATGGGTTGGAAACTTTCCTAACTGACTCTTAGGGAAGTTAAATAACTTGTTCCAGAGTTCGCAAGCAGTGAGAGTCACAGCCTATCCTCTAAGCACGGCCATCGTATCTGCTTCTTCTTGAGCAGCACGCTGAGTGGGGGCTTAAGCCTGGCAGCTTGGCAGGGAGGGTAAAAAGTCTTACAGTTTCAGAACCGTCTTTCTTTTTTTTTTTTTTTTTGAGACAGAGTTTTGTTCTTATGGCCCAGGCTGGAGTGCCATGCAACCTCGGCTCACTGCAACCTCCACCTCCCGGGTTCAAGCAATTCTCCAGCCTCAGCCTCCCAAGTAGCTAGGATTACAGGTGCCCGCCATCATGCCCAGGTAATTTTTTGTATATTTAGTAGAGACAGCGTTTCACCATGTTGGCCAGGCTTGTCTCAAACTCCTGATCTTAGCTGATCCACCCACCTTGGCCTTCCAAAGTGCTGGGATTACAGGTGTAAGCCACTGTGCCCAGCCCAGAACTATCTTCCATTAAGACCGCTGCCCTTCTCCAATTCATTGATTTGTTCCATCCACTCTCTCATTGGTTACACAAGAGGAGGGGCAGTGAAGATCAGCATCAACTGTATCAGTGAGTCTCATTCCAGCCATGACTGTGACCTTGGACAGCATCCTGAGCCACAAAGACAGACTGATTCAGCAGGGATGGGCAGAGTCCAAGAGTAACTCCCTTTTGGCTATGATTCATTGCAAGTGGGTGGAAGGGAAAGCAGCGAGGCAGGGAGGTGGTGTAATGTAGTGGTAAAGTGCAAGGATTCTGAAGCCAGATGCCTGGGGTTCTAAATCCAGGATTCTCTACTGACTAGCTATATGACCGTGGGAAAATTATATGATCTTTTTATGCTTCTGTTTTCTCATTTATAATATGGGAGTGATAAAAATATGTACTTCATAAGATTTTTACAAGGATAAAATGATGTTGTATTTATAAAGCTTCTAAAATCATATATGGGATACATTAAGTGCTATACAATGTTTGTTAAATAAGGATTAACAGGTGGACAGCAAAAGAAACTATTAACAGAGTAAACAGACAACCTACAGAATGGGAGAAAATGTATGCATCTGAAAAGGTCTAATATCCAGAATTTATAAACAATTTAAATCAATAAGCAAAATAACAAACAACCCCATTTAAAAATGGGCAAAGGACATGAACAGACACTTCTCAGAAGAAGACACATGCAGCCCACAAGCATATGAACAAAATCCTCAATATCACTAATCATTAGGGAAATGAAAATCAAAAGCATCAGGAGATACCATCTCACACCAGTCAGAATGGCCATTATTCAAAAGTCAAAAAATAACAGATGCTGGTGAGGCTATAAAAGAAAGAGAATTCCACACTACTGGTGGAAATGTAAATTAGTTCATTCACTGTGGAAAGCAGTCGAAGATTTCTCAAAGAACTTAAAATGGAACTACCATTTTATCCAACAATCATATTACTGGGTATGTATCAAAAAGAATATAAATTGTTCTACCATAAAGACACATATGTGTGTATTTTCACTGCAGCACTATTCAGAATAGCAAAGACCTGGAATTAACCTAGATGCCCATCAGTGGTAGACTGAATAAAGAAAATGTGGTATATGTACACCACAGAATACTACACAGCCATAGAAAAAGAATAAGATCATGTTGTTTGTAGCAACATGGATGGAGCTAGAGGCCATTATTCTAAGCAAACTAACACAGAAAACCAAAAACCATATGTTCTCACTTATAAGTGGGAGGTAAACACTGAGTGCACATGGACACAAAGAAAGGAACAACAGACACTGGGTCCTACTTGAGGGTGAGGGGGGGAAGGAGAATGAGGATTGAAAAACTACCTATCAGGCTTAGCACAGTGGTTCACGTTTGTAATCCCAGCACTTTGGGAGGCTGAGGCAGGTGGATCACGAGGTCAGGAGTTTGAGGCCAGTCTGGCCTACATAGTGAAACCCCATCTCTACTAACAATACAAAAAATTAGCCGGGTATGGTGGTGGGTGCCTGTAATCCCAGCTACTCAGGAGGCTGAGGGAGGAGAATCGTGTGAATCCAGGAGGTGGAGGTTGCATGAGCCGAGATCGCGCCATTACACGCCAGCCCAGGCAACAGTGTGAGACTCCATCTCAAAAAAAGAAAAAAAAACCCCAAAAACCACCTATCAGATTTACCTGGGTGACAAATTTATCTGTACACCAAGCCTCAAGGACACACAATTTATACATGTAACAAACTTGTACATGTACCCCTTGAACCTAAAATAAAAGTTAGAAAGGAAAAAAAAACAAAGGATGGACAGCAGACTGCATCTTACCTTAAAACTTTAAGCCTCTATCCTTGGTGGTATTGAGTGGAAGTGGGGACTGTTCACAGGTGCTGAGTAGGGGAGCAGTGGGTGTAAACTAGCTCGTGCTCATGCCGTAAGGCCATAAAGGGCAAGTGCTCAGGAAGGACAAGCTTTCCCTTACCTGATTCACCCCTCAAGTCATATTCCAAGCACCTAGTAGGCAAGAATTGTGTTGCTTTTGAGTTTTCACCCCCATGGTGACTGACACAGCTGAGAAATAGAATAGATACACGATAAACACCTGTTGAATGACTCTCCCACACATTCCTTACACGTATCAGCCTCCGGCCTCTTTAATTCCATATTAAGGTTTACCTAGATGGTGGCAGGTCTTCAGCTGGCTTCCTTATCTCCATCCCCTGTGGCATCCAATGTATGCTGCACACGGCTTCCCAAATAGCTTTCCCAGGGGACATGCCACTCCAATGCTCAGAAACCTTTGATGACTTGTCCCTGCCCTCATCACAAGGGTCTTGGCCTAGAATTCAGGCTCTGCATAATCTGTTCTCAGGGGACGCTTCTGATTCCCTCCACTTTTAGTAGCTGTGCTCTAACCACCAGTTTCCCACTACAGACATCTACTTCTCCATGTTTGATCTGTCCCTCATCTCCATATGTTCAAATTATGCCCCACCTTCAAGATTTACTCAAATGCTCCTTGATTCCTCCAGCTAGAAGGGATTTCCCTTCCTCTGAATTCCATAACACTTTGTACCTACCCTGCTTATCATCATATTCTGGTTTGTCCTATAATTATTTAGGAAGATAAATTACCTTCTCTTCTGCAAGAATGTAAGCGCTTTGGGACAAGTTGTGTGTAATTGATCTTTGTACCTACTACAAGATCTAGAAGTGTTCCTCACATATGCTAGGCACTGAACAACTATTTTCTGGATAGATGGATGAGTGGACAGATAAGCATGCTTGATACTGAACAAAGATTCCATGGGGAACCTTTCTTCTTAGTTTATCAGAAGACATTTTAGTCCCAGGATCTACATACACTCATGAAGTAAGGGATGGAATTAGGACTCTGAAGCCCTAATTTTGCTTGACTTGACATGTGTGTTAGATGGTGTCCACATTTCAAGATGGTGCCCTAGAAGGCAGAGGAGTGAAACAGGGAAAGTACAGGTCCAAGCCCTAAAGGAAATCCCTCTCTCCTGGTCATATTCAAATTCACTCACCAGGATGCTTATGACAATATGAATTGCCCTTTGCCAATAGAAATTATAAAATACTACTCAAGAGGTGAAATGCCCCCCAAAATTGAAATTACTTACCAGTCATTGGAGGCACTGAATTTAGCATTCACAGCTGAGAGGAAAAGGAGGGAACTATCGTCAAGTACCAGTTATGATCTTATATAAATAAATCATCTATCCACTAAAGAATTTTGTGAGACAGGCATTGCTTTCCCCATTTTACATGAAAAAAAAAAACTAAAAGAGATAAAGTAATTGCTCAAGATCACATAGCTAGAAGTGGTGAAGCCTAGATTTAAACTTAACTCTGACATCCAAATCCCTACTCTTTGCACAAAGCAATAATGTTACACTCTTTGTTAATTCTCATTGCAGTGCCACCCAAGTTAGATTATGTGCTTCCGTATGTT
>NW_016107398.1:7009814-7018979 GCF_001604975.1 Cebus imitator | reverse complement strand
ACGGGGTTTCACCATGTTGACCAGGATGGTCTCGATCTCTTGACCTCGTGATCCACCCGCCTCGGCCTCCCAAAGTGCTGGGATTACAGGCGTGAGCCACCGCGCCCGGCCCGTGCTTCCGTATGTTTATGCCTTGGATACTCTATTGTTCTTGGTGGCCTCTTCTTTAACACCTGCTCTGTATTAGTCAAGGTAATTAACCCTAATTGCTGTAACAAATCACCCTCAGAATCTCAGTGGCATAACACAATAAAGGCTCATTTTTCACTCATCATAGTTGGACACAGTTGAGCAATTCTCCCCCAAGCAGTAACTTAGGCATCCAAGCTTCTTCCAGCTTGAGATATTGCAACATTAAACATACGACTTCCGCTGTTACCATGGAAGAGGAAGAGGATGGGCACAAGTGCACATGGGGTCCTGTGACCAGGCTTGAAGGTGTTATTATCATCTCATTGGCCATGACTGAGTAATGCAGCCTCAACCTACTGCAAGGGAGAATGGAAAATGTAATCTTCCTGTATGTCCAGGAAAAGGAAATAGAGTTGGTTAACGTTCATCAGTCCCTAATAATATCCATTGTATCAATCAGGGTTCCCCCAGAAACAGAAGGCATGTCTAGCAGGGATTTTGGATTTAATGAAGGTACTATTTACACTTGTATGAATAGGGTTAAGGATGGAACCTATTAAAGATGTTGAGGCATCTAAGGACTAGAAAAATAGGAAGTTTATACCACTCCTAGTCTTTGGACAAGTAGAGGGAACCATGTTATCAGAGCCCAGTAAGAGCTGGCGGCATGGAAGAAGGGCCTTCCAACAGGAACAATGGCTGTAGAGGGACACAACCACTGTCAGCACTGCCATACTTAAGCAGAAAAGGGGTAGAGGAAGAAACACCATGACCTCTCTCTCCTTCTACCTCCCTCTCCTGCCAGTGCCTCCCTATGGCTAAAGCCAACAGGAAGCCACAGAGTAAGAGAGCCTGGGTGATGCAGTCCACAATGGTCCGTCTCTGTGGCACACAGAATGTCAGACAATCAGTCTTGGGGATGGAGAGTCAAAGAATAAAAGCACACTGAACCATTCCATCTAACCTCCCCTCCCTGGGAAGCATCATTGTCCCTTGGGTCTTTCTCCGTGTGCTCCTTTCCCAAAACTCCCCTTATCCAGATTCCCTTACTTACCCTAACTGTGTACCCTGTGTCACATGCTCCAAACTCTTCCCTGCCCCTACCAAACTTTCATAAATGTGATGCAGTAGTATGCAGAATTATCACGAATCTTTAGTCTTTTCCAATATGACCTGTAGAATTCAACAGGGAATTACAGCAACTCATATTTCACCCTAAGTCTGGAACTCTCTATGAGAAGTCCAGGGCTGAGAGGACTCCTGTTCTGAGAGATCTTGACACACTAGGCCCTGAATTACAGCCTTCCACTCCTTTCCAATGTCACTCCCTCTGTCCTTCACCTTCAGCAACCACCCCCTGAAACCTACATCGACTTGGTTCTGTGTTGATTGTGATTAACTGTGCAGATACACTCACAGGAACTCAGTGCTCTTTCAGGGCTTGGAGAAGCCGCTGCAGTAATTACTGTGAATTTCTGAAATGGAGACTAATGGTGCAGGTCCACATCTAAAATGCTTTTGATCCTCTTCATCATTAAAAGGCCATTAAAGGTACAACACATATATTACCAGACATCAAATCTACATTGATGTAAAAAGAAATTGGGCCAATAATTATTCCCAAGGCCATAATCTCCAGTGAGTAAGGGCACATGGCACCTTTTGTGGTTTTACAGAAGGGCTTTCATTGACCCTGATCAATTCAAGTTAGACAGCATTTATTAAGTACGTACTATGTGCCACCCTAATCAGATAACTATTTCTGTAACTACCTGATTTAAACTGTGACTTTTAAGCATTTGACCTCTGGCTTACGGGCTGAACTCTGAGGAAAAAAGCCATAGACCTTGAAAGACCACAAAAGTTTGTGGCAATAGCAATGAAAGGGTCTGCATGAAATAGTGAACCCAGCAAGAGAGACAAAACCACAATGTATAAAACGACATAACAGAGACTGCAGAACCATCCAATAGAATGCTTTGCATGTAATAGGTATTCAATCCATATCAGTTTAAGAAATTAACCAGTTACTCAAAGGAGTCTCTTTATAGGCTTCATAAAAGAATAGAAATTAAGTCATTCTTTTTGGCTTAGGTCCTAACTACTTTCCCTTAATTATAACCAAAGATATTCTCCATCCAGAAAACTTACAGTAGGGTAAGTTCTCCTCACCTAATCCCCCACATCTGTATTCCTAATCATCTCTCAGCACCCAGAAGACCCATCTACCACCCCATCTGCGTCACCATTGCACCTTCAGGTCTGGTTTCTCATTGTCACCACACTCCATTTGTCACCCAGGTGAGGTTAGAGGACAGTGACATGGTCCTTATGGTTCCAGGTCTTCCAAGATGAGAAAGAGGATGAGGAAAGTATTCAGACAGGAGAGGAAACTCTGGGATTCATGCGGCACTGACTTCTCCAGGGAAAAGACTGGAGGTGGAAAATAGTGCAGGATGAACAGTGATAGAGGAAGGAACCTCACAGGGAGCATCATTAAACACGTGGCACACAGCTTCTCAGCTCTTAGAGCCTTCACAAGGATATCTTTGGAACCATGCCAGACCCAGTCACTGCCAACAACACAGGTAAAAAGAAATAGGTACAGGTTTGAGCTCAGCCTTGGTCTCCTAGAACCCCTCAGCCTCAGAAGCTGAGGCCTAGATGTGACTGGAGCCTATGGAGAGGGTGATGATTACAGGCACAGAAGAGACCAGGGACAGAGAAGTCATCCTAAAGTGCAGGTCATCCTTGTATCTAAGGCTGCCTTCACTATCACTGGGCTTAAATGTCCACTCCTAGGGGGCTGGTTAAGTAAATGATGGCTCGGCGATTTATTCTACTTCTGTATATACTGATACAGAAAGATCACCCAAAAAACGAGTATAAAAGAAAAATATAAAAGTGCATAAAAGGTACTATAATACATTGTACTACCATCTATGTAAATAAAGGAGTAAAAGAATACATAACTATATGTTTCCTTATATAGGCACACATTCTCTCTAAAAGATAAGTAAGAAGCTAGTAACATTGGTTGCCTATGGGAAAATGAAGTGAGTGGCTGGAGGTCTGAGGCAGGAGTGAGAATTTTCACTTTTATATTTAAACAAAATGAAGTAAAATTACTTTTAAGTGAATGGGGAAAGAACTTATCATTTACTGAAAGTGTATTAGGTTCTTAGCATATGTTGTCTAGTTTACTTCTCTTAATAATCTTATTCAGTGCTTTTATTTGTATCTAATTTTTTAAATTCACAAAAGTAACACATAATGCAGAAAATCACATACATGTGCAAAAAACCACTTTTAATTCCACTTACCCTCAGAAATAACTATTGCCAAAATTTTGACTTAGTCTTTTTATAGTTTTATAGTTGTTTTTATAAAAACTGAATTGCAGTGTTGTCAGTGCTATTCTTCTACAAGGTAATTCTAAGAGGGTGCATGATATTGTTTCAAATGAATGTATCACAATTTTTAAATGAACTCTGTATTTTAAAATATTGTTATGAACATTCTTTTATATTTTATATAGCTCTGATTATTTTAGAATCACTTTTTTCCAGAAGGATTAAATAATTGGCTAATAAGGAGTACAGCAGAGATTAGCACTCAGTATGTCTGCCCCCAAAACTGCAATTCTTTCCACCACCCCACACTACCTGGGCCTGCTTACTAAATGGTGTTTTAAGATATGGTTGAATGGAAATGTAATAAATGTTGTTGCACTGCTCCAGCAGGAAGATGTTTCAAGTGAATATGACAGCTTCCTAGAGGTGGGGAAAGTAAAGCTCAGTGTTACCAGAGCTGTGCAAGCCTCTCTTCTCACAGATGAGACTTGGGGGAGGTCATCGGCACTGGACTGTCTGTTGTTAATTTAACATAATCACTCCCCTTCTCCTAAAATCTCTGCACTGTAGGAGAGAAGCCTGAAACTACATTCTGAGGATCTCTCTTTCTATACGGTACTGAGTTATATCCTCCCAACGAGGAATACATATTTGAGATTTAAGGAAGAAGAGACATCATATTTCTCTGGTGGCAACTGGGGACAAATATTTAGGCAGATGGCAGAACTGAGGTTTGCATTGGTTTCTGGGTAAGATTCTACAAATCACATGCTTTGGTAGTGTAGGCAGCTGAGACTGAAGTGGCTTCTTTGAGAGCCCAGCATGTTTCAATTTTTTAACCTATAGCAGTGGGTTCCCTGAACTTCACTCCCCTAGCTCATCCAACATTTGTCTAAGTCAGACTCCATATTAAATTATTTCTACTTGAAATACCAAAAATGGCTTCCATCTTCTGACCACTCATTACCAAGATATTAGATGAGAAACATGGTCTTTCTGAAAACTAGGAAAAATATTTGTTGACACCCCCCAAAAAGATTTACAAGGCCAGTATGCTGTGTGATTTCTTCATCTGTCACCGTTCAGCTCACTTTTTTTTTCAGATATGCTACACTTACTCAATAAACATTAAAGGAGCAGATACCTTGTGTCAGGCATCCGGATAGTGCTGGGATCAGAGATACACACATAGTCTAGTAGGAAAGGCAGCCAGAACAATCAATAATAAGTCATTGGCGAGTGTGGTTAAAGCCAATTGAGCCAAGTCTCATCTGTGCCCTGTCTAAAGGGTATGGAAAATTGCTCATGGATAGGAAGAATCAATATAATAAAAATGGTCACACTGCCCAAAGTAATTTATAGATTCAGTGCTATTCCTGTCAAACTACTACTGACAACCTTCACAGAATTAGAAAAAGCTATTTTAAGTTTCATATGGAACCAAAAAAGAGCCCATATAGCCAAGACAATCCTAAGCAAGAATAACAAAGCTGGAGGCATCATGCTACCCAACTTCAAACTATACAATAACTACACTAGTATTTGTCTACAGTAGTAGTAGCTTTGACTACAGTAACAAAAACATCATAGTGCTGGTACAAAACAGCTGGTGCTGGTACAAAAATAGACAGATGGACCAAAGGAAGAGGATAGAGAACTCAGAAATAAGACCACAAATCTACAACCATCTGATCTTCAACAAACCTGACAAAAACAAGCAATGGGGAAAGGATTCACCATTTAATAAATGTTGGTAGGAGAACTGGCTAGCCATATGCAGAAAATTGAAACTGGACCCTTTCCTTACCCTTTATACAAAAATTAACTCAAGATGGGTTAAAGATTTAAATGTAAAACCCAAAATTATAAAAACCCTAGAAGAAAATCTAGGCAATACCATTGAGGACCTAGGCATAGGCAAAGATTTCACAATGAAAACATCAAAAGCAATTGCAAGAAAAGCAAAAATTGACAAATGGGATCTAATTAAACTAAAGAGCTTCTCACAGCAAAAGAAACTATCATCAGAGTGAACAGACAACTTACAGAATGGGAGAAAAATTTTGCAACGTATCCATCTGACAAAGGTCTAATATCCAGAGTCTACAAGGAACTTAAGCAAATTTACAAGAAAAAAACAACCCCATTAAAAAAGTGGGCAAACAACATGAACAGATACTTCTCAAAAGGAGACATTTATATGGCCAACAAACATAAAGAAAAGTTCAACGTCACTGATCATTAGAGAAAAGCAAATCAAAACCACAGTGAGATACCATCTCATGCCAATCAGAATGGCAATTATTAAAAAGTCAAGAAACAACAGGTGCTGGGGAGGCTGTGGAGAGATAGGAACACTTTCACACCGTTGGTGAGAATATAAATTAGTTCAACTACTGTGGAAGACAGTGTGGAGATTCTTCAAAGACCTAGAACCAGAAATATCATTTGACCCAGCAATCCCATTACTGGGTATATACCCAAAGGAATATAAATCATTCTGCTATAAAGATACATGCACATGTATGTTCATTGCAGCACTATTTATATTCACAATAGCAAAGACATGAAATCAACCCAAATGCCCATTTGGCTACAGTAACCAAAACATCATGGTACTGGTACAAAACAGCTGGTGCTGGCACAAAAATAGACACATGGACCAATGGAACAGAATAGAGAACTCAGAAATAAGTGGAATGAATAAAGAAAATGTGGTACATGTACACCATGGAATACTAAGCAGCCATAATATGGAATGAGATCATATCCTTTGCAGGGACATAGAGCTGGAAGCCATTATCCTCAGCAAACTAACACAGAAAAAGAAAACCAAACACTGCATTTTCTTACTCATAAGTGAGAGCTGAACAATGAGAACACATGAACACTGGGAGGGAAACAACACACACTGGGGCCTGTTGGTGGGGGCGGTGGTGTGCGGAAAGGGAGAGTATCAGGAAGAATAGCTAATGCATGCTAGGCTTAATAGTTAAGTGATGGGTGGATAGGTACAGCAAAACACTATGACACACATTTACCTATGCAGCAAACCTGCACATCCTGCACATATACCCTAGAACTTAAAATAAAAGGTGTGGAAAATAAGCTTCATCTGTCCAGATGTCTCTTCTCTTTGGAAGCCTCCCTATCTCCATAAGCAGAGTTAAGTGTATGTTCCATGGTGCTTCCAAGTTATATATATATATATGTATATATATATATATAAAACCCTCAGATAAAGAAAAAAAAAACAATGATAATGATTTGATCTGTCCCCATAAGACTGTGCTCTCCTTGAAATAAGGTTGATGTACTTACCAATCTGGGCTCACTTGATAAAAGGATTATATGCTTTTTCATCTCAAATTCGGGAATTATGTGCCCTGCTTATATCCTGGGGTATGAATGGTATTAAGCACATGAATTTCCTTAACATTTAACCAATGAACCCTTGCTAGAGTCATGAAGTGCCACGTGCTTATCTTTTGTAGATTATATCATTATGTTGATGCAATTATATTACTTACAAATCATACATGCTATGAATAATGCTGCAATGATCATGAGAATGCTCATATCTTAAGACACTGATTTCATTTCCTTTGGATATATACCTAGAAATGGGATTGCTGGATTATATGCTAGTTCTATTTTTAGTTTTTTGAGGAACCTCCATACTGTTTTCCATAATTGCTATGCCAATCTACATTCCCAGTGTACAAGGGTTTCATTTTTTCCACATCCTCACCAATACTTATGATTTACTATTTTGATCATAATCCTCCTAAAAGGTGTGAGATGATATCTCATTTTGGTTCTGATTTGCATTTCCCTGATGATTAGTTATGCTGAGCACCTTTTCAACTATCTGTTGGCCATTTGTATGTCTTCTTTGGAAAACATCCTGTGTCCATTTTTAAATCAGGCTATTTTAAAATCATGCATGCATAAAGATAAGAACTGAAGGGAATAGATTAAAATGAAAATAGTGGATTACATAGGGATTTTTACATTAGACCATGAGTGACCTTGTTTAATTATGATTTAATTTAATTTTGATTTCTGCTCATGTTTAGCAACAAATGCTCTTTAAAAATTATTTGTACAATGGTGGCCTTAGCTGCTCTCAGTCTCCTCAACTGTAATATGAACATGGTATATTAGACCTCTCTCCTTTCATTCCTCAAATCCAATATGTCAGCAAATCCTGTTAGCTCTACATTCAAATCATTACTTAAATATGACCACTTTTCTTCCACTATTACTGCTCTGGCCTGACTCACTATCATCTCTTACTCAGATAATAATAGTTATGATAATCATATCAAACACACAAATGGCATTTGCTATGTACTAGTTTAAGTGTTTCAACTCCTCACAAAAACCCTGTGTTCTAAGTGTTTCTCATTTATTAACTCATTAAATCATTACAAAAACCCTATAAGGTGCGTACAGTTATTTTCTCCATTCAACAGATGAAGAAACAGACACAGTGAGATTAGTTATGATGTTTGCCCAAGGTAATGCTGGTAGTAAGGGCAAAGGCAGTCACCAGCATAATCACTTTTGTTACATAAGTCAGATCATGTCATTCCACTGCTCCAAACCATTAAAAAAACTTCTCATTTCATTTGGGTTAAGTCCTAATGATGGTCTGCAAGGCTCTATACTATCCAGAACTTCATGATGTCTCACCTTGTCTCTTGCTTGTCTCCTTTCTGGTCACACCAGCCTCCTTGCTATTCTCTGAACAGCTGTGCTCCTGCCTCAGGTCCTTTGCCGTTCCCTGTGTGTGGAATCCTCTTCCCCTAGCTAGCCATATTCCTCACCCTCTTGTCTCCTTCAGCTCTTTGCTGACATGCCACCTTCTAAGTGAGGCCTTCTCTGACCACCCTATTTAAAATGTTATCCCTTGGTAGCACTCTTTATACCCTTCTGTCTCCTTAGCAATTCTCATTGTTTCACATATTATACATTTCATAGATTTATTCATTGTCTGCCTCCCTACTTGATCATAAGCTCCATGAAGATAGAAACTTTTTCTGTCTTCTGCTTTAAGACTCAGAACAATGTCTGGAAAATAGTATGTGTACATTAACTATTTGTTGAATAAATAGTCTCTAAGGTTTTTCCAGCTACCACTGGGTTCCTTGGTAACATCACAGAAAGAATCCAGTGAGCATTATCTTGCTGCTCACTGGGCATATACACTGGCAGTGGGAATTGCCAATTACCAACTTGTTTGTAATGGAAGAAAGAGGAACAAGGGAGAGAGAAGAAAAGGAGGGAAACAGTGTGAGAAGCTCTGAGCCACTGATCATAGCCTGTCTCACCTACAGCCTTATTAAGACTTGGCTCTGCATTATTTAACCACATCAATCTATTAAGGTTTTAAGCATGAAAAAAAAAAGACAATTATTCTATCAAATTTGTTGCTTTTTTGTTGAGGGCTGCTTCCACAAGATGCTTGGGACAGGTTCTCCTAAGCTAGATGGCTTAGCCCAAATCTCTGAATTGGACCAGTGCTGGGTTCTAGGAGACCCTTAGAAGGAAGGGTCTTACCACCTCTGGGGTAACATAAAAATTCAGATAGCTTAAAATTTAAAAAAGAAAAAATATGTAAACAAATAAAATCTGATAGCTTGTTTTTTTTTTTTTTTTTTTTTTTTTTTTTTTT
>NW_016107398.1:6974618-7009717 GCF_001604975.1 Cebus imitator | reverse complement strand
TCCTGGGTTCAAATGATTCTTCTGCCTCAGCCTCCTGAGTAGCTGGGACTACAGATGGGCGCCACCACGCCCTGCTAATTTTTGTATTTTTAGTAGAGATGGGGTTTTACCACGTTGGCCAGGCTGGTCTTGAACTCCTGACCTCATGTAATCCACCCACCTTGGCCTCCCAAAGTGCTGGGATTATAGGTGTGAGTCGCAGCGCCTGGCCCATCTGGTTTTCTTAAGAATTGGGTTTGTATCACAACTCAGAGGGAATTATCTTGGAATACTTGTTAGAGAGGCTCCAAATTGATTTGAAAGGCTTGGGCCCAGGAAGCCCCGAGACTGAAATGAGAGGCTAAAGAAGGAAAAGAGGTGGGGAAAAGCCGATAAAAAAGGATAGCCTTGGGAGAGAACAATCAATCAGCTGGGCAGACATCGTTTTAGAGGAACTCATGGGGTCCACTAGTAAAGTAAAGTGTCTCGGTCCAGGAAGTATAAAGCATGATAGTCTTTATCCTCTTCCTGAGGATAAAGTACCTCTGGTCCCTGAACAACCAGTTATTTATTCTGCTAGTTTGGAAACCTCCTTGGAAGAAATGAGAGCATCAACCTTTGGGGCCCAGGGATCCTTCTTCCCCAGGTAGGCCATGAGGCAAGCTGCTAGGGGCCTTCTGTTGCTCCCATACTCTGCCAGCTCACTTGGGCAGATGCTCAAACAGGGGCAGCTTTAAGAGGCCTACTCTGATGTCAATTTCCCCTCACTCCAATTCCTCTTCCTTCATTTTCAGGTCTTTCTGCTATTTCTCTTTGTTATGTCACTTGCTGGTTGTGTGAGCTTGAACAGTTACTTACATTCTTTAAGGTAGAGCTTCCTCATCTATAAAATGGAGTATATTAGTATCTAGCTCATGGGATTGCCTTGCATGGATTAAATGATATTAAATTGTGTAAAGCACATAGTAGGTGCTCAGTAAGTGAATGGTTACTACTGATGCTGTTGTTGATATTAGCCACAGGAATAAGATGGAAGGGGGTTCTGTTAGAAATAACCTGAGGATTTTCCTGGAGGCTCATAACACCAAATCACAAGCAGGGCAATGTTGAGTCAAGGCTCAGTAGCAAGGGAGCTCCTGGTGGTGTCTTCATTCTGCTCTCCGCCTTGGTCCTTCCTTTACCAAACATACGCTGCACACTTCCCTGTACTGCCCATCTCGCATTTTTTCCTCTCCACCCCATTTCCCTGTGAAAGCAGCTTTTTCCATGAAGTTGCAGATGTTACAGATCCTTTGAGCTCAGTCTAATTGCAAAGCTGATAAGTGCTCAGCACCGTGCTGGCAAATGAGGCAGTAGGGATGCATAATGTTTAAGCTCTGGTTATATTAATAAGAAGACATGGCTAAGTGATAAATAAGCCAACTCAGGAAGGAAAAGAATATTAGAAGGCTAATACGGAAGGACAAAGATAAGACCAAGGAGAGAAGAGAGGTGAGGTGGAACAGGGAGGTGGGATGGGGCACAGATCTTGGCTTGCTTCAGTGGGAGCCAAGCCTGCTTTGAAATCAGGATACATTGATATCTTAAAGAATCTGCTTTGAATACAGAGAGCACAAGCTGAGGAGGCTGATTCAGGTTTGAATTCTGCCTCAGGCAGATGTGACCTTGTGAAACTTGTTAAACTCAGTTTCTTCATGTGTAAAAATGGGACTAACAAGAATATACCTCCACTAAACTGCTGTGAGAATTAAGTGTGATAAAGAGCCCAGCAAATGTTATTTTCTTCTGTATGGCCTGAATGCCCATAGCCTCACAGCCAAGCCTAGGACAGATGTCCTGCACCCAGCCCAGACTTTTCACCTCATCTTCATGTTAGGGCAGAGGAAGGAGCTAAGCCTTTGGGATGCAAAGCAGATAGGAAGGCTAGAAGGAAATGGTCAAGATTCTCCCAACTCCAGCCGGATACCAATGCCACTCATTCATTCAATCAAACTGCAGTGAGCACTTAAAATATACCAAGTCCTTGGGATACAAAGATGAGTAAATTATGGAACCTTTCTCCAAGGAGCCAGAGGTTAAGAGGGAGAGACAGATATGCAACCACAACTGCTATGGTGGGAGTAAGGACTTAAGATATCAATGTATCCTGATTTCAAAGAATCTGCTTTATTGAACAAACTGCTAAAAAGTGCAGAGGAGAATAATGAATACTGCTTGGAAGAGTCAGAGGAAGGTGTTTGAACAGGGTAACAACAATAATGAGGGCTAACATTTGCTAATGTTTCCTGAAACTAACATGCCAGGCACCAAGTAACCAAGTATTTTTCATGTATTACTTATTTAATCCTCATGACAGAAACATTATTATTCTCCTTGCAAGGATATTCATACTTACAAGAATAAGGTCACATAGTTTGAGGTGGCATAGCCAGGATTTGAAACCAGAGTCGGATTCTAGATCTCATGTTCTTAATATCTATGCCAAATTGCCTCTCTGCATGTTGAAGAATGAATACTGTGACCCTTCTGAGATCTAAGGCCAATCCCATCCCCCCTCTCCCTTCCACAATGATCTAGAGTAACAGAGATTGGATCACCCATCCAGTCATACCATGTTCATTTAGCATCTACTCTATACAAGGCTATGTAAGATTCAGAACTGTAGGACTTGCGGGCGAAGCAGTGAGCCACAGCCCCTTACGCCATTCATGAGTTCTGCTTTGTTGTAATTCTCCTTGGCTCTAGAGTCTAGAAAGTGGGCTGTTAGGAGTTGGGAGTGTCTGCTGGGCTGATCTTTCCTACCTCCGCTCCTGGTGGGCAGGAATGGTGGAACTGAAGAGATACAGGAAATAAAGGGGCTGAAAGGATTGGTGATCCAAAGGATCCTCCAAAATAAGGGGTTTATTCCTGTCTTTCAAGGGTGGAACAGTTCTCCAAATGCAATCTAACATGAAGCAGATAAAGTGGAACTGCCGTGACAGAAGTGGAGTTGGGGGATGTGGAGCCCCATTCATTCAATGCTCATCATGTATCTTCTCCCATCTTCTCAGATGGCTCTCGTAGCCTCTCCATGGAATAGTTTGAAAAATTCGGTCTGAGGTAGCGTGCTGGCAAAAAAGCTTGATGGTGGCCCCTCTTCAGCTCTACTGTCTGTTGAAGATAGGTAGTGTCCACAGCAGGCAAATGAAGTCAAAAAGCAAGGGAATAATCAATCACTGTTGTCATTTAGAGGTTTTATGAGCACTTTTATGAACATGACTTACTGCCCTGATATGGGCTCTGAGTTGCTTGAAAAAGGAGAGAAATTGGCTCTGGGTTGGGATCAGGGAAACAGCGTCATGAAGGGTGGGTGAGGAAGGAGGAGTAGAAGAGTGGGAGATACAGGTAGAACAGATGACAAATATTTTCCCCTGTGGCAAATGCAGGAGAAGCCAAGGTTGAGTGGAAGAGAACTAAATCAAAGAAGAATCAATCAGAGTGGATGAAGCACTCACAATTGGTTTTATCCCAGATCATACTATTGTTAAACTCTGCTCACTAGAACACCCTTTACAGGGGCAGTGGAACAGCAAACTTTGAACCTTTTCCTGTTCTGTGTGCTCCTCCCTAGAATGGGATTCTAGCACTGCTTCTGCAGGTGATATATTACGTGTTCAGATATTGCTTTATGCCAGACTCAACTCCGATGGCAAAGTCCAAAATATTGAGGAAGTATTGTGGGCTGGTGGAGGCAGAGCTTGAGAGGCAAACTTTCTGGATCTGAATCTGGGCTCTGCCACTTACAATTTGTTTCACTTAGGCAAGTTATTTATTCTCCCACTTTCTTCCTCTATAAAATTAGAACAACACTAGTTTCTCCTTCATAGGGTGGTTGTGAGAGTGAAATTAGTTAATACATAGAAAGCATTTAAAACAGTGCCTGACAATTAGTGGTTATTCAAAAGATGCTAGTTTTGTTATTACAATCATCTTCAGAGGTGTTTAATTATAGCTCGGGATTCTTTAAAACGTCAGCTACTGAGAGTCTCCTTCCATGTCTAAAATAGATAGGCCAAAAACCTGGTTTGCAAGATTATGGGCAATTCAATACTGTACTTAACAACAATGAAGGCTTATTTCTCAGTCACGTCATAGTCTATTACAGATTCATCAGTAGAAGAGAGAAGATGGTTCTGCTCCATGAAATCATTCAGATGTCTGGACTCTTCCATTGCCTAGGAGCTTGGAGCTCTTTATGTATTTCCCACATCCAGACTGGAAGCAAGTGAAGAGAGAACGCTTAGAGGATCACTCAGAATAATGGTCACACTTGGAAGAGGCTTACATCAGTTCTGTCCACATTCTACTGGCCAGGACTTTAATCGCATGGTTTGACTACAAAATGCAATCCAGCTATGTGCTTAGCAAAAGGATGGGACTGTTTGGAGAGCACTAAGCTAATCTTTGCTGTATCTTTCAACATTTTGACATACTTAATATAGATATTAATAAAAACTTTTTTATTGTGGAAAACATTGAACACATACAAAACTAGAAAAAATAGTAACAAACCCCTACAACATATTATTCAGATTAAAAACTTTTCATCTCATGGTCAATCTTTTTCATCTATACTTCCACTCAATTCCTCCTCCCACTCATATTACTTTGAAGCAAATCCGAGACACTGCATCTTTAAATCTGTAATCATTTCAGAATGGTGCATTCTCAATTGCTTACCATGTGCCAGTCACTGTGCATGCACTAGGAATATAATAAGATATGCTTGCCTGTCTTTAAGGAGCTGCAGCTGAGGAGCTTATAGACTAAAGCTTATTGAGTCAGATTAAATCGAAGTAACAACAGAAAACACAACTCTCTTCTATACACACACACACACACACACTCTCTCTCTCTCTCTCTCTCTCTCGCAACAGCCAAAATGATCATACTAATTCGTAACCTTATTTTTCCCGACCTCCCTAATTCACTAATGAGCTTTCTTAAGCATCTTCACTCTTCTTTGAGTAGCTGCTCCTGGGAGAGCCATTTTAGCGTAGAACCTCTATATCACAGAGCAAGAGCTCACCTGTCAGTAGAGAAACTGATAATGGAACAGCTGCTGACAGAGGCTAAGACAGTCCCTTTCAGGTCTAGTCAGCTCCTGGGCTTCTACTAAGTGATGACCTAAGGCTTTACTTCTATCTTTTCTTGAAGGTGGGAGGGGTAAAATGGCCTCCAGGCGTTAAGAGACAGAATCTTAATAAAAAAGAAACTGACTGTTGACAGCTCTGCTGGCTCCAAGTTCTCTCTAATCAGAGCTCCGGACACCTTAATGGGTCACTACCCTTGACCCAGATGTCCTGCCACATATCACCACCAGCGCACCAGTCATTCAGCTAGCCAGACAAAGCAATGAAGAAAATACCATCTGTATATTCCTTCCACTTCCTTCAGCATTCTCTACACCGCAGAAGCCTGGAGTGAAATTCAGATGCAAGTAGGCTTGGAAATTAGGCAAGCATAATTGGGTAAAACAGCAAGCCATACCAGCCTTCATATTAAAACAATGTGCTCTCATGTACATAAATAACTCCAACATCAAATTCAGCCACAGAATACTGACCTGCATGAAACACCGGGTTCTCTGAAGCACACACAGGTAAACTGTTTCTGCTCTGAGATGTATCTTGTTATGCACAGAAGGTGCACAGAATCACACCTACAGTTCCGCCTGCATTTAAGGGCTGGGAAAATGACAGCTTAAGTAGTAGCCACTTACTATAATTTAGGGTCTCTATGTAAACACAACTGGCTGAGCTGGGAATGGACACTCTTTCAGGGCTCACCTTCTGGTGGATGCAGGCAAGCAGAAGTCCACAGTTGAGTGCGACTAAGCAGATGACTCCAGAGCGCAGGGGCAGTCTGCTATCAACTCAAAGAATTTTCACTTGGCTCACCTGCCCACCTATTTCCTGTTACAGATATGGGTAGAGAGTGAGTAGAAAGAAGTAGGGGATGCTAGATTCAAAACTGATTGAGAATGGGAAAGGGGGACAAGATTAAAGATCATGGTTAACAAAAAAGTTACCCTTAGTGAGTCTGGATGATCAAACTTTAAATAATCAGTACTCTAAGGATGAATGGAATCTGGGTCATGCAGTTTGGCCCTTCACTGCAGAAGGGCAAGACTGTTTACAGGCTGGAAGAACAGACTTCCGAGACATACAGTCCTAAATGCAAGCCCTGCTTCTACCCAGCCACTTGTTAGCCATTTGCCTTGTAATTTAACCCATAGCTTCCCAATCACAAATAGGTTGAATGTGTAAAATGCAGTTGGTTGTACATTTTTTATAATAAAATATTTAAAGCAATTGTTATAACTCTTCAACATTATACCAGTTGAGATTACATTGGAACACTATTTGTGTGACTCCCTGAGACTTGAATATACTGTTATTTTGTATACTTAGTACCCCATTGCCAGAGAGCAGCCCGAGGTGACCATATCACATATACCTTTCCTGATCCTCTACTGAATCGTCTCAAATTATCAATAGAGGTGTATTGAATTTTCGGAGCCCCAAAGACACCCCCAAATCTCCTCATTTATCCCAGAATGCCAAATAAATATAATTTTCTATGTGTGCCATCATGTAAAAAGGTTGGGAAAGCACTTAAATTCTGTGAACAAATTTTCTCATCTGAAAAATAAGAATAGTATATATCTCATAGGGTATTGTGAGGATGGATGAATTAAAATATGTAAATAGAATAGTGTCTAGAACATAGTAGATGATAATTAATGGCAGCTATTATGTTTTTCCGTATCTGTAAGATGAAGATAATATCTACCTGATAGGGTTGGTGTGGAGATTATACATGTGAGATAACACCTGTTAAGTGCTTCATAGGTATGGCACAAAGTAGGTCAATGAGAAGCAGTATGACTAGTGTTCCAATTAGTTAAAATGTACATAACTTTTTATGTTAGATTGTAACTTTCTAGTGCAGATCATATGTGCACAACTTTCTAGTTACACTCTAAGCTCTTTAGACTGATTTCATTCTTTTCAAGACCTACTATAGTCCTAGAACTACAAAAATTGTACAAAACATGATTGCAGATTGCTTTTGCAGAGCTGATAGCCTTTACAAAGCAATTTTATGTCTGTTTTATCTCAAAACAACTAGAAGTTACCTCCATTTTAAAGGTAAGAAAAACTGAGGCCTAGGCACATTATATAGTTTGCCTAAGATAACAACAGGTCAGTTTCAGAGCCGGAAGCAGAATTTTAAGTCTAAAGAAGTACAGTATTCTTTTTTTTTTTTTTTTTTTTTTACCATATCACACAACAGTAGTGAAACTCCTGCATGTGGTTATACAGGGGAGTGCAATTCATATTGTAGATATTGATGATTTGTATATTTATTGAGCAATTTTCTGGTGGATGGCAGTAAGAGTTTTACTGATTTTGTTTAAAATCAATAGATTACAATAACTATCTTAGGAGCATCTTTATCCAATTTTCACAAAGGCCCCATACGGATCAGCAGAGGCCCTAACATACTATCACCACTATCAAATTTTTCTGTGATGACTGTCAGTGTTTTGGGATGTTGAGCCCTTTTGGATTATCAATTTGAATCCTTATAGCAGGGGTCAGAAAACATCTTTTGTAAAAGGACAGATAGTAAATATTTTAGGCTTTGCCTCCAAAGTAGCCACAGTCAATAAGTAAGTGAATGGGTATAGTTATATTTCAATAAAACTTTACTTACAAAAACAAGCAGTGGGCACAGCTTGCCAATGACTGACTTACAGAATTCTGGTTATTGGAATTATCAACAGGAGTTTCTTGAAAGAGCATAACTTGTTGGAACATGTTGATGCTCAAAAGGTGTGAAGCCAAAACCTGAAGTTAGAGCTGATTTCAAACCCCTTGTTCTTTAAACATAACACATATAAGATATTCTCATTCTTGGTGGTGTGATCCGCTACTGTGTGGCAATCAGTGGTGCAGTGTTTGCAAACAATTTCCTGTGTTTTTGAATATCACTTAAAAAATAATGAAATAGACCAGATGGGACTCATCATAGTGGGTACTCATTCACACTTCTTTGGATTTCCTGAATTGTCTGGGAAAATCCAGTCTGGTCCAGAGGAGGATATCGTCTCCACTCTTGGCCCCCAAGAAGATAATGACAGCTCAGTTCTCTTGGCTTTTGTGCTCACAAATCCCTCTTCTCTTAGTTTAGCTGAAACAAAGCTGTGATTCTAGGAATGAAACTTTACCAGGAAACAAAGGTAGGAAAGAAAACAAACAACAAAAGGAGTTTCTAAATATAAACATGAGTTTAAACAGCCTGTTAATTAGGTAAGGAATTAAGTTACCTCTTCTTATATCTGAGGTCTAGAAAAAGACCTAGTCAGCTGCTCTAACAAAAATAGGCCCTTGTTCCTCTTGCAACAAGATCTAGCCACCCAGGTTCCTAATCCAGGCAGTTGCACACTGGCACCACATATGACCTTGCTACAATCTCAGCTCTACCCTGACCTTCTTAGAAATTTAGGGCTGGAAGAGAACTTAGAAGTTATCTAACCCTTGTTACATACTAGAGGTCCTTAAGGCCAAATCTGAGTGGGGCGTAGCCTATGAGCTTCATAACATATTGTTACTATTTTTTTTGGCATATTATTACTTCAGAGCCCAGGATGACAGCCAGCTAAGCAGGCATTTCTAAGGAATTGGGACATGTGCAGCAACTGAACTTGAAAGCATTATGCAGCTGTTACTCATCTTACCAATCCTTTCCAGAGATAAAATCTTAATTTTTATTAAAAAAAAATTTTAATAGGTCATTTTAATAATGTTATTTAACCCAATGTACCAAAAATACATTTTACATTTTTTATGCTGGCTTTTATACTAACCAATCTGATGAATAATTTATATTTACAGTACATATCAATTTGCTTTGCATTTTTATCTCAATAGCTTTTAGGGTACAGTGGTTTATTGTTACGTGGATAAATTATATAGTGGTGAACTCTTGAGATTTTAGTGGACTTGTCACCCAAGTAGTGTACATTGTGCCTAACATGAAGTTTTTTTTATCCCTAGCCCCCTCCCACCCTCTTCTTTCTGAGTCTCTAAAGTCCATTATATCACTCTATATGCCTTTCTGTACTAATCGACAACTTGAAGAATCAGGAGATGAAAGCTATTTCTTCTTCTAATGTAAGGGAATAACTTAGCTCTCACTTTTAAGTAAGAACATATCATTTTTGGTTTTCCATTCCAATGTTTCTTCACTTAGAATAATGGCCTCTAGCTCCATCCAAGTTGCTGCAAAAGACATTATTTTGTTTCTTTTAATGGTTAAATGGTATTCCATGGTATATATATGCCACAATGTTTTAATCCACTCATTAGTTGATGGGCACTTAGGTTGGTTCCACATCTTCAGAATTGTGAACTGCTTTAAACATACATGTGCAAGTGTGTTTATTTTATATATTTTTAAATTAGTTGCGGACATTTCAAAATCTGAAGATTTTGCACAGAAAGATCCACCAGATTTTGCTTGTCTGGAAAAACAGAAATATCCGTTCACATTATGTCATTAGAACAACAATCAGCTGAGGCTGAGTAGAAGCTACCCTCTTGAGACATGTGAAACTGAACCAGTAAACCAAATTTGCAAAAGCTGAATAAATCCAACCAATTCCTTTCACTTATGAAGAAAATGAAGTTCTGAGAAAACTGTTTGGCCTGTCCCCATTTAATGGCAATATCAAAATCAGAAGCCAGATAGTCTAAATTTCAGTCTGTGATCTTCAATGAGAACTCTGTTGCTTTTTCCCTGAAGAACCTGAAATACAGGGATATTACCTGCTTGTAGGCATTATGATGAGGAAACACAAAACGGAACACTGGGCCTTCTACCTCTGCACTCATTATGTTCCATTTCTTTACTCAGCCGGAAATTCTCAGGGGCTGCAAATCAGTAGGGGGGTAAGACTAGCCAGGAACTCAAAGCGCAAACTTTCGAGGCCTGTGATACTGGAACAGCTCTTCCATGTGTCCATGAGAGAGACTGGTGCTAGGAACCAGTAAGTATAGATAAAAATTCTTTGTGCTCCTATCTGAGCAGTGCACTTTAAAAATTCCATGCAGTCTGTATCTGACTTAAATTAGGGTATTATAGCCAAGTTCCCAGTTTCACCAATCCTCAAGCCACACGTCTATGATGTACAGGTGTATGGAACCTACTGCAGTCTCCTGGGAGCACAAATGAAGTATTATCTTTTTCCCTTGACAGATTTGCTCTCAGTGAGGCAGAAGAGACTCTTCTACATGCACCGTTTAGACCCCAACACATTTTCCTGCTCGCTGAATGTAGAGTGACTGTCTTCTCTCAGAACTAAATAATAATGACAATAATCACTGTATGAGGTAGCTTTTTAAATGTGTTTTCTCTTTTAACTCTCAACTCCCTCAGGAGCTGGGGCTGTTCATCTTCACAACTTTATTAATAGGAAATCCAGTAAACAGGATTGGATCTATATAACAACAACAACAACAACAACAACAAACGAAAGCTGGGACAGAAAAGCAACTACTCTCTTATTCATTTAGGTACAATGAAACCCTGGCTTAGGGGCTTTCACAACAGGCATGAATTCGTTAAGTGCCCAGCTGAGCACTAAATCAGACTTGAGTGGAAGAACTAGGAAAGCCTTGGTAAGATCTTTCGTAATTGCTTTGTCATTAATAAGCAGGATTCTGTTACCCACATTCAATGAGCCCATGCTAATAATTTGATTCCAGGCAAGTCTCCCAGAAATAGGTCTTTCAACAGGGAAAAGACCCAAATCCCAATCTAGCAGTGGCCACTCAATTCAAAATCATGCAGGAGAGTTTTTTAAGTACCCGGGTCTTACAATAGTGAAATTACAATAGTGGTAAGAAAAATGTCAGCCTTCTCAACATGGCAACATGTATAGAACGAATCACCATCATGTACATGATGATTTACAAAAAATGTGGCTCTGAAAGGCTATTCAGAAAGATGTGGTCAACAATATTCATTAGCCCTTCACAAGTGCAGGTTTAACAGTTTGCTTATTTCTACATCTTCCTACTTGAGGCTACTGGCTACTTAGCTAGGTCAGAGTCTACACAGGGCCTTCACAAGACTAAGCCTCTCCTCTCCCCTGCTGTTTTTTCATTTTAAGTTAATGGAAGAGTAAACACCCACTGAACCAATATTCCAACAGATAACAACTATAAACTCTCCACAAAATACAAAAAAACACATGAGGGTAGGAGACTGAATAAAAACAGAGGCAAATTTTGAAAACAGGTTGAAATTTTAAAGAAGGGAATGGCACAAGGTTAGTTTCCTGTTGTATAGCTTTTGGGCTGAAAGAAAACTGCAGTCTTTCTGGTCTAAGAATCAGAGCAAACACAGCTGCTGGAAGGTGAGGTGGGGGAATCTCAGAAGAAAGGGAGCCCAAGAAAAAGCACCATGAATTCTGCACATAAATTCTATCCATCTCTCTGGCTGAGCCCCGAACTATGTGCAGCATAGACTCCAGCTAAAGATAAAAGAACTGAATTGAGATTTTCAGCGGCTACCCAAGACACAGTTTACAATTTGGGTCCAAGAAAGTTAAATGCCGGCTAACACAGCTATACATATACATACGTATCTCATAGCACTTTTCAGAGCAATATAACAGAATCCACACATAAACATTTACAATGTTCAGGACACAATCTCAATCACTCAATATATGAGGGATCTCCCCCCAAAATCTGACCATTCTGTAAAGATAAACAATGGAGACCAATTCTAAGATTATCCAGATGTCAAATTTACCAGAAAAGAATTTTAAAGCAGTTATAACTATGTTCAATGAAAACATGCTTGTGGTGAATAAGAAACCTTAGCAGAAATATAAAGAATTAAGTAGAAATTCTAGAACTGAAAGATAAAATTTCAAAATTTAAGTCTTCAACTCCCTTTGGGATACGCTCTTTATTTCCTTCATATTTCTGTTCTTTGGTCCTTTCACGCCTAGAACTAGGTCAACTTAGAATGCAGAGACTAAATTTACCTTTGGATCTTCTATAAGGACACAATCAGATCCACAGTTACTGATGTTCCAATGAGATATGAGATGAGAGTTGCAAAATAACTTATATTCAAAATTACCTCTGCTCAGTTGGAGACTGTTTCAAACACCTTCTACTTGTAACCAAAACTAAATGGGAGATTGCTTGCTGACACTGTAGGCTGTTAATTTTTCTTTGGGAGGCTTGACTTGAGAAAAGGAATTCAGTTAAGTTTGGTGGTGAGATTTTATATACAGTATTTTCATTTGGTGAAGATGTGAAGGCCAGGAATAATAGCTTTTCTGCCTAGGATCCCTGATACTCAACACCAGGCCTGATACTGGTTCCTACATAGATCAAATTTTTCTTTTAGAATGTATCTCCTGCCAGGCATCTGTAGGAGGCAGGCTACATACAATAAGGGAGTGTTTTTATGAGGAGAAAAGTGATGTTCAGAGACAAAGCATCAAAGTCTTATTTTCTGAAGTGAATCTAACATGGAAGTATTTGGAAGAGATAATCCCAAGACTCAATCCATTGGGAGTCTCCCACTGGTCCCTCTTCTCCTTTGGTCACCGAGTTCTACATACTATGAGGCACATACTTCAGAAACAGACAGCTTCCCAATCCCAAAGATTCCTGGTACTCTCAAAAGGAGGACATGATAGGCTAGGGCAGAGACTAGTTCCTGGATAAAACAGGACCCTACTCACAAAAAGCAATAATAAATACAGTAAGAAAGATGACCAAACAAACCTGAAATAGTTTTAGAAATGGAGGTGACAGCTTCTCTGGGTGCAAGGAGTATGATTATTTCACTCAATTAAAACAGTGTACAAAATAAGAAAATGAAAGGTCCCAAAGAGTGTCCTTAGCAATTTTGTAATATGTACCAATGAAAATTGGTTTTCAGTATTAAAATGGACTAATGTCTCTGAGTTAAGAATTAGTTACTACATCAGAAACAGGAAAAAAACAAAGTAAAAAAGCTGAAAAACTAAAAAGCTCCTTTTTTTTTTATCACAGTTCTTCTACTATAAAGCTGATCACCATATCATTGAATGATACAAAATTCCAGAAACTTTACAAAATTCCTTTTTTAAATTTATTTTTTGTTATCAAAGAGAATGTCCAGAAACATTGAGTACTAAAGAATTTGTTCATGGCATTGTTTTACAAAATTTTCTAATGGAGAGTGAATATTTTCTGATGTATTCTTCACTTATTAATGATGAGGTCAATGAACTGATGCAATTATTAAAAAAAAAACAAACAAAAAAAACCCCAAAAACAAAAACAGACAACCTTATAAAGGAAAAACAAAAACAAAAACAAACGTCCATTCTCATTCTGAATCTGTTGACTGGAGTGAATTCAGTGGTCACAATACCACCACCAACTAAGAATCAACTTCCTCAGAGTAGGGAGCTGTTCAGGTCTTCTCAATAGGTCACATAGGTCTCTCAGATATAGGCACCATGTTTTAAGTCTCACACAAAATGTCTGTGTCACTTAAATACACAATATGGCAGTGTTTGTCTTATGGGGACATATTGAAAGAAAGGGACAAAGTAGAAAACAACCTGTTTGCATGTTATATGTGAGTACATTATTGTAGTGTGCGTGGGTTTGAGGGCATTGCAGCCCTTGTTAAAGAGGAATTCCACCAACTGAAGCCTCTGTCAGTTGCCAGCTGCTCTTCGTGCTGAGGATGTCTACTCATTTAACCTTATTTTGTTAAATCAGAGGCCTCTTCATCTACGGTTTGGCTCAAATGGTTTGAACTAAATTTGGTTGTCTATCTCTTCCATCTGAGCTTTATTTCTCAGCCTCAGGATATGTGGGGTACTTGACCGTTTCTATCTTCTCTCGAACTTTGTAGGAGGGATATAGGCCCGTCCTTCCCAGTTTTCTGTTGACACCTTTAGAATAGCCATCCCAATGATTTCCAGCCACACCAATGATATCACCAGGCTCCATGGGAATTTCATCTGCAGTTCGAGGTTGGTGAGCATAAATGGCAATTTGGTTGTGGGCATTCTGGCCCCCAAAATAGTAGATGTCATCTAAAGAATGGAAGTTTGCAGAGGCATCAGGATGCAGTGTTTGCATGATTTCATAAGCAACTCGACAGACCTTGGAAAAGAATTAAAAAAAAATTGTTAGTATATAAAAGCCCTCCTTCACAGCAATCTAAAAGCCCTTGGCCAACAGGATGGGCTCCAGGAGTAAGAGGTTGAAAAGTAGTGGATTCTAGTCACAAGCTTTCAGTCCATGTGCTCTCAGAATATGGTACAAGTCATTTTTCATCTCTGTGTTTGGATCCTTTTTTTAAATTAAAAAAAATCATGAAAGAGTATTATAATTAAAATCTCTACATAGTACAAAATAATTTATGAATTAGTTAATTTTAATAAACATTTATTAAGAGCTACACACACAGTGGTCCAAGTTAGGTAGCTGTGATACCAAAATGAGTAAGACATAGTTTGTGCCCTTAAAGAATCTGAGGTTTAGGATTAGGATTAAAAAAAACTTAACACAAATGCTGATGGTCTCTTTCCTTCGTACACTGTTAATCAATCACACATTCTTGTCTGCTAATTTATAACTTGGTGTCAGAACTGTTTTCAAGAGAGACTCATGTAATTACTGACAATCAACAAGTACCGGCAAGTGAGCTAAAATAAAACACATCTGCCATTTCTGTTCTAAAAAGTTTTAAGTGTGCTGTATAGAGAGTGGCATGCTTGGATGACATAAGCTGGGCTAGCCTTTGAGGAAATGCATCACCCAGATTACTAGAGTTTTAAGGGTACTTAAAAGATCCTGATGTCCAAAGAATACCTTCTCTGCCCACTGAATAACAGGTGAAATTCCAAACTCTGAGCTTCAATACTTGAGGTTAATGCTTGGAAATATAGTTAAACTAAACTATCACCATAAAGGGATAAAATTTAAGTAATTTATACATTGTGAATAGAGAACTCAACTTAGATGAAATTTTCCTAAATCTCCAGTTGTGGTCATCTCGTTTAATAACATTTTACTGTCATTACACCAATATTTTGCATTTGTTTAAAACGATGCTATTCATAGTAGTTGTTAATCTGCTCAGTGGAGCAATTTAGGATTACCCAGGAGTCTTTTAAAATCTTGGCATTTATGAAGGTTAAAAACTTGAATGGTGACACGCTTTGGATCTGTGTAACCCGCCTGAATCTGATGTTGAATTGTAATTTTTATGTTGGAGATGGGGTCTGGTGGGAGATGACTGGATCATGGGACAGTTTCTCATGGTTTAAAACCATCACCCCTTGATGCTGTGGTCACAATAGTGAGTTCTTATGAGATCCAATTGTTTAAAAGTATGTGGCAACTTCCCGTTCTCTTCCTCCTGCTCCAGCCATGTGAAGTGCTGGCTCCCCATTTGGCCACCATGATTGTAAGTTGCCTTAGACCTCCCCAGCATCATGCTTCCCGTATAGCCTGCAGAACCATGAGCCAGTTAAACCAGTTAAACCACTTTTCTTTATAAATTGCCCAGTCTCAGGTACTTCTTAGCAATGCAGGAACAGACTAATGCAAATGGAGATGCCTATTCTTAACTCTATATCAAATGAAATCTGATTAGGTTAATCATCTTCTCAACTTAGAGAATCTGAATTTCAAAAACTTGAGGGGCAATTCTCAAGTGCTATAATTTGCAAATAAAACTACATTTAGACAGTATTTTTAATTTTGCAGTTAGGCAACTAAAACACAAGGTGATTAAGTGATTTGCGCAAATTTTAGTGACAGAATTTCAACTACACACAGAACGAAAATAATAAAAACTTTGCTTTCAAATTTATTAATTCACCAACAAAGGTTATATTGGCAATGTCATTTTACAATTGAGATCATTGGTAGAATACTGAGATTATAATAAAATAGGGATCAAAAAGATCTGGAACTTTTGAACTTCAAATTCAGCCAAAGGCTCATACAAGGCAAGCAAAATTAAGTGGGACTCAGGAAAATAAGAAACTAAATAATTAAAGCAGCTGCAATAATAGCAAACTACAATAACAATGATAGAGGCTAATAATATTAACTGGGCTTTTGCTAACTGTCAGATATTGTTTTTCGGTATTATCTAATGTAATTAGATTACTTTCAGCATCCTCAAAAAATCTACCATTATGTTCATTTTATAGATGTCAAAGGGAAGTTAAGGCATTGCTCAAGGTTATACTATTAAGTGGTAGATTCAGGTTGGAACCCAGGCAGTCTGCATATGCTTGTAACCACTATACATATTTTCTCTTGTAAATCTTATTTTCCATGTTTATATTGTAACACCAGAAAGATATAGCATAAGGCCAAAGACAGCCTTGGGTAAACCTGAGAGTCTTCTTTTCTAGATGTCTTCACATACTCTTCACTCTTACCTAGCCAGGAATCCAAGACCTTCTATTACTCTTAGGCTGACCACAATCTTTACAGTGACAATGAACCCTTATGTGCTTCCTCCTTTTCATGCTTAAATGTCTTACTCTTGTAAAAACAATATCGCACTTGTCCCACACCCGTAGGGATCTGTTTCTTCTGGGGATAATCCTAATAAATAGTGTATATTTTGGTATCAAGAGTTGTTCATGTGTTAGTTAGCCTTGGTGGATAACACAACCGTTTTCTTAAACCAAAGAAACAACTATTATAATAATCGTAGAGATTTCAGACACTGAGGTGGGCCAATATAAAAATGACAAATGTGACTCTAGGCCTCTGTAAGTGTATCAGTGCCACAAAGGTGTGGCCCTTTATTTTTCTCATAAGAATGACTGTTAAGGATAGCAGCTGAGCTTAATGAGCACTGATTATATTCTAGGCACTGTTATAATAGTGTACTCTTCCCTCACCTCATCTCATTTAATTATTAGGACAAATCTGTGAAGTACCATTAATTTTTTACACATGAAGAAGCTAAGCCACAGAAAGAATAGTTTACAAAAATAATAAAATAAAAAAACCAAAAAGGAACTAGTTAATGGCAGAGCCACAAACAGAACTCGTTCAGACTCTTGAGTATATATTCCCTTAGGATAAACACCTTGAATAGTGCCTGCCATATAGCTGGTGCTCAATAAGTATCTGCTGAATGAATATGGCTGGGCGTGGTGGCTCACGCCTGTAATCCCAGCACTTTGGGAGGCCGAGGTGGGTGGATCACAAGGTCAGGAGTTTGAAACCAGCCTGACCAACATGGTGAAACCTTGTCTCTACTAAAAATACAAAACTTAGCTGGGCGTGGTGGCACACACCTGTAATCCCAGCTACTCAGGAGGCTGAGGCAGGAGAATTGCCTGAACCTGGGAGACAGAGGTTGCAGCAAGCCAAGATCGTGCCACTGCACTCCAGCCTGGGTGACAGAGTGAGACTTCATCTCAAAGAAAAGAAAAGAAAAGAATGAGTATTGCTCCAGCCCAGTAATGGCGATGCAACTCAATGGGTGATATTTAACCCTTAAGACCCATATATAACATTCTGAGGAAGTAATTTAAAAACTGTCTGTATCAACCATGGGGCAATTTGCTGCAAAAGGCTAAAAAGATGACTATAGTGTAAATGTTAATGTTTGCATTTAGTCACTCTATGTTTCTACTCTCCTTTCCTTACCTACCATGTGGTTTACAAGTTCAAATCACATGGCAGGTAAATGAAGTCTGCAGCTGATGTCCATACTCAGGTTTGATGCCTGATAGGTGGCATGACTGAGAGCAGCCCATGGTTTGCAAAGCAGTCGCTGGCTACATGTAGTATGTTTCACTTTATTCTGTATTTACATGGCACTGTATCATTTTTAGTACATCATAAAGTGCACAGTAATGGGTAACAGCAAAAATCCTGCCAAAGGATAAACCAGGTATGACTATATTTTAAAAAAATTAAAGAAGGGGAGGAATCCATTGGTCTGAATTTTATCCCTGAGAAGTAGCCTGTGTTTACATAAGCCTCTCAAGCTTTCTCAAGGTAGATAGGATCTTATTTTTGTCAAAATAGATAGAAATGGAAGGAGGATCTCCTAGTGTGAGAAGTTGGAAGTGGCTGAGAGATCTGTGCACTTTTCCTATAAACTGCTTTGTTTTCCTATGCAATAAGGAGAATAAGATCAAGGTCTTTTCTTTGTTGTGAGAAATGCCAGAAGGATGAATGTGATAAACAGCTGCATTGTACAGCACTCAGCATTGTAAGCTAGATAGAGTCCTTGTGGACGCAAATACTTTTCTTGTCTTCTACACTGGGAAGTAGTCACAGAGTTCACACGGTGGGCTTTCACCCTGTGCTTTCTCCATAGTACCCTCAACAGGTATCCACTGTTGTTTTCATGAGCCAAATCTCAATGGAAATTCCTATCCAGAGCCATCTGTCTGGAATAGTTAGCATAGTTTTCGGTTTTGCCCTCTGGGCTTCCAAATTCTGATTCAAAGTGTCATGAGGGCAGTACAGTTGTGTGTGGATTTGGAATTAGACCTCAGAGAGGCTCATGAGAGTATTGTAATAACTGCCATAAAGGGAGGTGCTATAGGGGAAAAAGGTGATTTTGTACTACGGTGACTTTTATAACTCCTTAATCCTGACAAAAACTCTATACTATAGGTACTATTAATTTTTCACATGTAGAAAACATCAACCAGTGGCTGAAACTACTGAGTAACATTGACTGCTCTTTAAACAATGTCTTTAACAATGTTAAAGTCTTTAAAGTGAGCAGCTACAACCATTTCCATAAGTCAGATTTCAGAAAAGTAAAAATTGATCCCAGAACTCGATAAGCAGTATTTTCAGAAAACCTTGCTGATATTGTGCCCATCTACAACTGGGCTGTCAACTGCTGTTATTCTCCAACTATAAATTCTTTGTTTCAGATTTAAGATTCAAATAAGAAAATAAGTGACAAAGGAGATGCTTTGTGCAGAGGTCATTTCCAGTAACCCAGAATAGGGTTAATGCATTTGGTAGAATGTTTTAGAATGTGATTGCATAGCTTTCAAAATTCACTTGATGCAACTGAAAAAATGCTAATATTGCCTCCAATTTTCATATTAAATCCTGAGGACTGTGCTATTCAATTTATGAAGCTTTTAGGACAAACTTGGCTTTGAGAAACAGATCCAATGAAGGAATTCAGAAAGCTAAGAGCAATAATAGTAACAAAATTAGAGAGTAGAGCCACAGTGTTGGCTTTTAAAAACTTATCTTTTAAGAAGAGAGAATTCCCAGACCTCACTTATGGATATAAAACCAAGAAAGATTAGAAGACCTAAGACTGAGGAAGATGGGTCTAAAAACTTATGAGAAATCCTGAATAAGGTGCCATGACATTTTTGCCTGCAGTTTTTCCAACGTCCAGCCTTGCATTTCTCCTTCTAGCATGGCATTTCACTCCTGCAGTACTGTCTACAATAGATCATGGTCAACAGGTCAACTCATTCTCACTATTGTTATACGGTATAACATTACTCAAAGGATAGTGTATAGGAGACAGAAAGCTTACATGAGTAAAACTTGAAGACTGTCAAAGAGTTATGAAGGAGATATTAAACTTGTATCACTTCCTAACATCTCTTGGCACATGAGATTATCATCAAAGAAAGTTGAGAGCTGGTTATCCATGTTTTTATTCTGGGCTGAACTTATTCTCAATGTTTATCTTTTGTCACTCTTCTGGATGTATGGCTTTAGTCTTCCTCTATTTTCTAGAATGCCTATGACATATATATGAAAGTCTGAAGATTAATTTCCCTAAAGTCAACACACACACATTTACTTGCATTTGCCATAGAAATACTAGGACTTCACTCACCTTTTGGGAATGAAGAACTTTCTTTCTGAAAAATCACATCATATGGCAATATTCTCTTTCTATAAGCTAAACAAAATGAAGTTGAGGTGGTACACTGGCCCAGAGAAATGTACATGCTGAATGTTAGCTGTTCATCTTATTTATAAACCTAAGCAGAGCTAATGAAGTCTTTGAATAGCTTGTTTCATAAATGTGAGAGAGAGTATATAGTCTGAAATGAAGTCATGTGAAAAAGAGCTGCAAAATAAATACTATAGAGTCTCTCTAACAAGCAGAGACATTCCTTTACCTATCCATATATATAATAATAGCAGCGAATGTGTTTAATGCTATATTGCTAGGTACTACTCATAGTGCTTTACTTTTTATAACTCCTTAATCCTCACAAAAACTCTATACTATAGGTACTATTATTTTTTCACATGTAGAAAAATAAACCGTTAAGAGATAGGCTAAATAATTTTTTCAAGGCCACACAGCCACTAAATGGTCAAAGTTGGACTCAAATACAGATAGCCTGACTCCACAGCACAGGTTGCCTCTTTCTTGTTCTGTGATCCGTGGTCAATGGTTTGGCATTTTATCCCATCAGTGACTTTTTCTCATGCTCTGTTGGCATTGATGACAACATATTTCTAGGCATTTTTAAACAATTCCAATTTTGGTTTATGGTAAGAGAAGCTATATAATAATCCTGCAATCAATTTCACTCACACTGCAAAAACATTAAACTTTACTAAATACTTCTTTACTAAAACATTTGAAAAAAATACTGAGGTACAAGTAAGTCCAAAGAGTTATCACTGAATGTGAAATTATTCTACAATTTCAAACGCTACAGCTGTTAGTCATCCAGTAAGGTACATGATAATGGAGGTAATCACATTAGGCAAACTGCTACTCACTATATAAATGTGAGGTATTTTTATTGTTAAACTTTTATTCTGAACCCTAATATAAAATATTTTGAGATATTCAAGTCTATTTTGGGTTATGAAATATTGCTTGAGTTTTGCTTAGGTTCAAATGAGTGAAATGGTTTTGGGTGAACTTTGACTGCCAAGAGCTTTTAGGAACAATATGATATATAAATATGAGCCTTAGTCCTTTGGGCAGAAAAAGTCTTCTCAGCACCATTCTTTCTTCATATGAATTGCTTCTCTGGACCCAAGGTCTGAACACACTGAGGTCAACATTATGCATAAACCCAAACAAAGTAGTAGACAATATTCTTCTCCTGGACAGAATTCTACCATCATGAAGTGACAGAGATCCTGATTTCTAGGTTAAAAGGAGTTATGAGGATCCAAAATTCTAAAGTATAACTTCAAAAAGGAAGAAAAAAAAGAGTAAAGAAAAAAAATTTCTTTCTATTCCAGAATGAGCCTATTACTAAGGTTGGTTGGGAGAAGAAAAGCAAAATATGAGTACAATCCTGTAAGTCTCAGTGCCGACCTACATGTGAGGTTGGTCAACATTCAGACATGTATATATTTATTTAATTTTAGAGTCTTAAGACTAGAACAATGGTTTTTGACCAGGGCAATTTTTCCCCACAGGGGACATCTGGCAATGTCTGAAGACATTTTTGGTTGTCACAACTTGAAGTGAGGGTCTTACTGGCCAGGGATGCTGCTAAATATCCTATAGTACACAATATGGTTCCTCACAACAAAGAATTATCTGGCCGAAAATAATGCCTTGGTTGAGAAACCTGGACTAGAGGAGTTGACTTCAGGCAGGCCTAAAATCCAGGCCTACAGAAAAGGTGGCATACTTGGGAAAGTGACTCTTCATTCACTCATTCTAATAATAAGCATCAAGAATATTTGGAGGTTGTTACCAGTTACATATATCTGTTGATCAGGCAGGTACATAGATTCTCAAAAACAGTTGGAAGGAACCAAGTAGTTATAAACCTTGCCCCTTTCTTCCAATAAGAATGGAAATGAGAGTTTCTTAAAGATAGCATCTGCACTCCAATTAGGGAGAAACATCAATAGTAGATGCCTTCATGGGAACCTGAAGAAATTTTCCCTTCTGATTAAGATTGCTGCTATGTGTTCTGTGCAGCTACCTTTGGGTAGTAAGCTGTATTCTTATTCCATATTGAAGGAATTTGTAACCTTTGCCTGGATAGGTATCTTTCCAAAAATTGTATCATTACAACATATATTGTCATATAATAAGAAAGTATCCATTCCTTTTACTCTCTGAAGTATACTCTCATGAAAATGATGTGGCTTTTTTTTTTTTTTTCTTTTCTTTTTTTTTTTTTTTTGTTTTTTTTTTTTTTTTTTTTTTTTTTTTTTTTTTTTTTTTTTTTCATTTTTTTTTTTTTTTTTTTTTTTTCTTTTCTCTGCTTCTTCTCAGCATTTAAGCATACATTTATCTTAAACCAATTTATATGTTCTGGTAATTATTCTCTAGTTATTTCATGTGTGTACTTTGCTTATCAGATTCTGGACCAGGGCAAGGACTGTAACTTCAATCTCCTTTGAAATTTCCTCTGCATCTAGTATAATTTTGAGCATATTTAGCAGCTGGTTGAATGAACTAATCAATAATACGTGCATAAATAAGAGAACAGAATAAAATCCACAATAAATATTGTTATACTGATATTCCGCAAGGCATATAAAGCTGATTGGACCACTCATAAAAACACAAACACCAAACCCATAAAATACAATCATCTGCAACAATTAAATTCAAAGAATAATTGTGATATTGTATTGCTTGAATTTAACATACAGTTTCTCATTTGGTAGAAATGTAATAGAACTTGAAAGGGAATTACATTTACACTCCTTTCTGTAAAGCAATTAACTGAGGCAAAATTTAGGGCATTTAAGCCTCTCAGTATCAGTGCACTCGTGTAGAAATGGATGGATTCTGGTTACATATTGACTATATGCAAAATTAGAAAGTATTAAGTAAGCTTAATTACTTGTTTCTGTTAAATGCTGTGAACAAGCCAGGTACTTTAAACAACTCCAGTAACTGGCTTCAGTGGAGATGTAGTCAGCCACTGCTTGCAAACAGCTAAATATTCGGTGCACTTGAATGGCTATTTTCATTCTTTCACAAAAGGGATCACTACTGAGTATCAGAAAAATTGCACGTGAGTCACAATAATGAACATTAAAAACACACAGACATACAAATTTTTTTTTGACTCCTATACAACCAAAAAGTACTGGTTATTTTAAAATACCCTACTGAGATGGTATTATCTGGGATGAAAAAGTACACACAAGGAAGTCTGCCTTACCTGGGATGAAAAAGTACACACAAGGAAATCTGCCTGAGAGAGAAAATGTATATCCAGGATCACTCCACGAAGTGAATTTTCTGTGTATCGATTGTGCAGTCCAGCTGACCAAGAAATAGAGTTATCACTAATAAATTCATAATTGGGGTACCTGAAAAAGAAATTAATTTATAGATAGTCACAGAAAACACAGTATCCTATCAGAAGGTACACTTGCTACTTTGACTAAGAGCTTTCTAACAGAAAAGAGACCTTTAATTACAGCATTTAATAGTGTGTAGTTGATGAGGCATCTTAGAAGTCCATCAATGGGGAAGAAACCACTCTGAAATGCCCTGTATATTAAACTTTATTGGCATATCATATAAGACACACATACGCACATCAAAATGTCCTTTATCAATTCATGAAATAGTTGAAAATTTATGTCTCCTTTTTCTTTTTGTAATGAGTGACTTCTAAGAGTTTATTCAAACTGCTTTCATATTTGGTCACTGGGCTTTTCCTTTAGAATATAAATATCATGATAAAACCACATTAAAATTTTTAATTTAGAATTTTTGATAATTCAGATTTGGGTTAGACTTTGTAAATGCCTTCTTCATTGACATTACAAGTTAATAATACAAAGAAGTTAAGAGATGAATATTCTAAAAATTTGTGAGAACAGTCTCCCTTAACCTGTATCCTTCTTAAAGAACCATCTACTTTTACCTAATAACAGTAATAGAAAGCCCATTCTAATAAATTTATGGAAGCACATTCCTTATAGATGTCCAAGTAATATTTTGGCAGTCTTGCTAGAGATAGAATGTGTTTAAAAGTATTCATCCAGGATATCTTTTAAAAGTCTATCATATGTTCAAATGATTCTACTCTGAATTCAAGGTTTAATTGTATTCTAGTATAGATGCAATCATTTTTCAGTATACGAGCTAGATATTCAGAGATAAGCTATAAAACTTGGGAAGTTACATGAAAGAACAATAATTTTACCTACCTTATAGAAGTTCATAAGAATTAATACATTAAGTGATGTAAAGCACTTAGAAGAGTACCTGGTATAGTAAATGCTCAATAAATACTAGCCATCATTATAAAGCATTCTTTCCCCTTAGATGTCTACCTGGTTTTATTCCTTACTTCTTTACATCTCTGCTCAAATATCGCCTTATTGGTGAGGAGTGCAGCAATCCATATCCCTTTTATCAGCCACATTTTTCTCCATAGCTTTTATCACTTGATATAATATATATTTACTGTTTGTGTACTGCCTGCTTCCATTCTCCACTTGCATTATCCCTAATGGGAATATAAGTCCTTGAAAAGGAGGCATTTATTCTGCATTATACACCCAGAAGAGAATATGGAACATAATAGAGGACGAATAAATATTTGCTGAAATAATAATAGTGCCTATATAGAAACCTTGAACCATTAGGAGTCGGTTTACATGTCTGTCTTCCAAACAGTATTCCAAAAGAGGTTAGGACCGTGACTTATTTTTCTTTGGATCACAGCATCTAGCACTCAACACAATGCTATGTGAATAAATACTTGAACAAGTGAGTGCTACCTATGCCTGGAACTTTTCCTAATCCCCTAAGAGCTGATTCAGTTTCTCTTCATTTCATGGCCACCAAGGAGCTTTCCCTCATTGCCTCTGTAATAATGACTATAAAGGCAAAGTCTCTGAGCACTGTTTCAGACTGCTATTCAGTGTTCAAATCCATTTGGCCTCATTATTTTTGACAGTTTGCCCTCTTCAGCTCAAAGTCAAGGAGATGAAGAAAATGTCACATTTGTTCTGAAAAGAAAACAACCAGAAATAGTTTAAATGTGATTCTTGTGAAGCTGCATACCCAGGCATGGAGCAGAAACAGCAACAAAGAAATATGAAATGCTGGAAGGTGATAGAAAGGGGGAACTGATCAAACCAGTATAGGTTTTATCCTTGAATAAAGACTAACTTTGTCAGCATGATTTGGATGCTCAGTGAAACAAAGAAAGGAGTGATAAATTTACCAAGAAGTAACACTAACATTAACGGCCTTCTTAAATAAAACAGCCCTCTTTGGAACCAAATCAAAAGGGTACCTAAGGCTGGGTGTGGTGGCTCACACCTATAATTCCAGCACTTTGGGAGGCTGAGGCAGGCAGATTGCTTGAACTCAGGAGTTCAAGGACCAGCCTGGACAACATAGCAAAACTCCACCACTATTTTTTTTTTTTTTTTTAAAGGTACCTAAGTTCCTCAGGCCCTTCTCTATGTGCAAAAGAGTTCCCTTGGGCCTATCTCTATGGCTCTATAAAGGATACCTAAATGTAAAACAAAACAAAACAAAACATACACAAACAAAACAAAGTGAATAATGGAAGAAGGAAATTTTATACCTTTCATAATGAGCATGAAACTTTTTGCACAAACATGCTTCTTGTCTTTTGCCCTCAAGTATGTCAGTGGAGGAATTCTTCTACCTTGAGGTTACAGATACTGGGAATAATAATTTTTTTTCTTTTTCCATCTTATAAAAATTTATTTTTATATCATCAACAAAGGACTAGCTTGCAGTTATAAACTATTATCTGGTGTTCTTTTCTGAAGTCCTTCTCTTGACTGAAGGAGATACTCCTCTTTGTGACTTCACTGTACCTGATACGTAGACTCCAGGAGACTTATCTAACTATATTGCAATTATGTGTTACATGTATATTGTCTACCCATTGGTTACTCCCTGAGACAAGGAGCCACATATTATCTTTTGACTTTGTATTCCTAGCGCTCTGTGCTGTGTCCAGCATATTATAGGGGTTCAGTAAAACAGTGAACAAATATACCACTCATTGCTGATACTTCGTTTCACAGGGCAACCAAATACTTCACAAAAACTTTTAACAAATTAAAACTTTTAACAAGTTGTAACACAATGGTAAGTATTTGTGTATCTAAACATTGAAAAAGTACAGTAGAAGTACAGCATTTTAAAAATGAAAAATAAACTCAATATGTAAATATTTTACCTGGGAGACTTTTGAAGACTTGTTTTTCTTCCTATTTTAACCCCATCCCTAATCTCCACAATCTTAGAATACAATATTGGATAGCCAGCTTTAATGGTTCTTATTTCTTTGACTGTCAATGATTCTGTGACTCAAACACTATAATACTGGACTACTTAAAAGACTGCCACAATAGCAATGACTGCCACAGTCACTGTGATGCTGGTGGTAAAATCTTATGGATGAACTAAATCTTAACATAGAGAAGACTGAAGTGTAATAACCAAGCCACAAAGCGTTAACTGATCATCTTCACGTAGAAGCTACGTGTATAAAGCGAATTTTAACCTCTTTTCAAAGAATGAGCAACCCAGAAAATGGATTCTTCTCTGACTGTGTGAACAGTATACATCATTTAATTCTTCATCTCTTCACTCTCTTGAAGCAGAAAAGTCTTATAATGACTACCTTGGACACTATATATTTTGTTAAGAGATTAATTCATGCTTTTGGTCTCCTAAAACAATGGCAGAGGTATTATGATTTGCTTAGGTATCAACACCAGTCCGGAGTGGTTTAAAGCAGAGTTAAATCAGAGTGGAAAAACATTTAAGTAAAAGAAAAAAGAAAAAAACAAAATACAAAACCCCAGCATTTAAATCCCTGAGAAATGACTCAAGTCGAAAATAAAAATAAAACAATTTACAAAGAGAAAAAAGGCTACTACTATATTTATAACAGAATATAGAGGAAATTGCTGCTTGGACTACCACTGGGAGGGGAGTTATAGCTGTTGGCTACAAGGAGGAAATTCTAGTTTTACTATTCCTGCAGTCCAAGTACATACTGCCAACTGTACTACAAGGGTTGTTGGTATAAAACTGTCATGCTGTGCTATGGATCAAAGCTATAAAATGTTTATATCTAGCTGGGTGTGGTGGCATGAGCCTGTAGTCCCAGCTACTCAGGTGGCTGAGGTGGAAGGATCATTGAACCCAGGAGGTCAAGGCTGCAATGAGCTGAGATCCTGCCACTGCACTCCAGCCTAGACACTGTCTAAAAAAAAAAAAAATAGTTCATATCCTTGCATCTAAATACTTTCAACTCTAGAAAGCTAGCTTAAGGAAATAATGTGGATAATTAGGCATACATCAAAGCATTGCTTATAAGAATGAGACATTGGAAATAATCTGTCTAATATTAGGAGAACAGTTGGTCAAATAAGCAATGGCATATCCATACAGTATATATGTATGTAGTGATTAAAAAAGATGTTTAGGCTGGGCATGGTGGCTCACATCAGTAATCCCAGCATTTTGGAGGACAGGCGGGGGGCACTGCTTGAGCCAAGGAGTTCAAGACCAGCCTGAACAGCATGCGATCCCATCTCTACCCCCAAAAGGCAGCCAGGCATGATGATGCATGCCAATGGTCCCAGCTACTTGGGAAGCTGAGGAAGGAGGATCTCTTGAGCCCAGGAGGTTGAGGCTGCAGTGAGCCATGCTTGCACCACCGCATTCCAGCCTGGGTGACAAAGCAGAAAAAAAAAAGATGTTTACAATGACTGTTTTAGCAACCCAAGGGAATGGATCTATTGCTATATTAAGTGAAAAGGGTTTAAATTATATAGAATTCAATCAACTACAGTCATGCTCCACTTAACAAAGAGGATATGTTCTGAGAAATGCATCATTAGGCAATGTTATTTCCATGCAAACATCATAGAGTGTATTTAAAAGAACCTGCATGGCACAGCCAACTACACCATACCTAGGTTACACGTATATACCCACCCAGGCTATATGGAATGACTTACTGCTCCCAGGCTACAAACCTGTACAGCATGTTATTGTATTGAATAGTGAAGGTAGTTGTAACACAATGGTAAGTATTTGTGTATCTAAACATAGAAAAAGTACAGAAGTACAGTATTATAATCTATGGAACCACCATTATACAGGTGTTTCAACACTGGCTGAAATGTTATGTGGTACACGGCTGTATTAAAAAATGACACTACATACATGGGATTAAGGATAATACTTTTTCCTTGCTAGGGAAATGATATGGTTTGGCTGTGTTTCCAAACCTCTCCTGTGCTGTTCTTGTGATAGTGAATAGGTCTCACAAGATTCAATGGTTTTAAAAACAGGCGTTTCCCTGCGTAAGAGCTCTTCTCGTCTGCCACCATGTGAGTCATGCCTCTTGCCTTCCACCATGATTGTGAGGCCTCCCCAGCTATGTGGAACTGTAAGTCCATTAAACCTCTTTCTTTTGTAAATTGTCCAGTCTCGAGTAAGTCTTTATTAGCAGTGGGAAAATGGACTAATATAGTAAATTGGTACCAGAAGTGGAGTGCTGCTGAAAAGATACCTGAAAATGTAGAAGTGACTTTGGAATTGTGTAATAGGCAGAGGATGGAACAGTTTGGAGGGCTCAGAAGAAGAAGGAAAATGTGGGTAAGTTTGGAACTTCCTAGAGACTTGTTAAATGGCTTTGCCCAAAATGCTGATAGCAATATGAACAATGAAATCCAGGTTGAGGTGGTCTCAGAGCTTGCTGCAAACTGGAACAAAGGTGACTCTTATGTTTTAGCAAACAGACTGGCAGCACTTTGTCCCTGCACTAGAGATTTGTGGAACTTTAAACTTGAGAGAGATGACTTAGGGTATCTGGCAGAAGAAACTTCTTCTATGCAGCAAAGCTTTCAAGAGATGACTTGGGTGCTGCTAAAGGCATTCAGTTTTATAAGGGGAGCAGAGCATAAAAGATTGGAAAATTTGCAGCTTGACAATGTGATGGAAAAGAAAATCCCATTTTCTGAGAAGAAATTCAAGCCAACTGCAGAAATTTGCATAAGTCACCAGGAATTGAATGTTAATCACCAACACAATGGGAAAAATGTCTCTAGTGCATGTCAGAGATTTTGTGGCAGCCCCTCCTATCACAGACCTGGAGGTTTAGGAGGAAAAAATGGTTTTGTGGGCAGGGGCCAGAGTCCCTCTGCTGTGGCCTCTGTTCCAGGCACTCCAGCCATGACAAAAAGGGGCTAAGTACAGCTCAGGCTGTTGCTTCAGAGGGTGGAAGCCCTAAGCCTTAGCAGCTTCCATATGGTGTTGGGCCTGCGGATGCACATAAGTCAGGAACTGAGGTTTAGGAACCTCTGCCTGAATTTCAGAGGATATATAAAAACACCTGGATGCCCAGGCAGAAGTTTGCTGCAGGAATGAGGTTCTCATGGAAACCTCTGCTAGGGCAGTGCAGAAGAGAAATGTGGGGTTGGAGCTCCCACATAGAGTCCCTACTGGGGCACCACCAAGTGGAGCTGTTAGAAGAGGGCCATTGTTCTACAGACCCCAGAATGGTAGATCCACCAACAGCTTGCACCATGTACCTGGAAAAGCCACAGACACTCAATGCCAGCCAGTAAAAGCAGCTGGCGGGGGGACAGGCGGGGCTATACCCTGCAAAACAATAAAGGTGGAGCTACCCAAGGCTGTGGGAGCCCACCTCTTGCATCAGTGTAACCTGATGTTAGACATGGATGTGAGACATGGAGTCAAAGGAGATCATTTTGAAGCTTTAAGATTTGACTGCCCCACTGGATTTCGGACTTTCATGGGGCCTGTAGCCCCTTTGTTTTGGCCAATTTATCCCATTTGGAATGGCTGTACTTATCCATGCCTGTATCCCCACTGTATCCAGGAAGTAACTAACTTGCTTCTGATTTTATAGGCTCATAGGCAGAAGGGACTTGCCTTGTCTTGGATGAGACTTTGGACTGTGGGCTTTTGAGTTAATGCTTAAATGAGTTAAGACTTAGGGGGACTGCTGGGAAAGTATGACTGGTTTTGAAATGTGAGGACATGAGATTTGGGAGGGAGGAATGATATGGTTTGGCTGTGTCTCCACCCAAATCTCATCTTGAATTCCCATGAGCTGTGGGAGGGACCCTGTGGGAGGTTACTGAATCACGGGGGCAAGTCTTTCCCATGCTGTTCTTGTGATAGTGACTAAGTCTCACAAGAGCAAATGGATTTAAAAATGGGAGTTTCCCTGCACAAGCTCTCTTTTCTTGTTTGCCGCCATGTGAGACATGCCTTTCACCTTCCACCATGATTGTGAGGCCTCTCCAGAGATATGTAACTGTAAGTCCATTAAACCTCTTTCTTTTGTAAATTGCCCAGTCTGGGGTATGACTTTATCAACAGCATGAAAATGAACTAATACAGTATTTACCAACTTCTGTATTTTTAAACAAGCATGAATTAATTTGCTCATCAAGAAAATAAGGGAAAAAGTTTGTGATGCATTCAAGAACAAATCAAAGAATGACAAAAGTAGTATCTTTTACTTCAACCAAGCTACAAATTAAGTCTGGTGTTTTAAATTGAAGAAACATGGTAAGCTATGAATTTTTTATTGTGTTCTGTATCCAAATGTTCATTTAACCCCTCTTACATTAAATCATTATTACTTGGCCGATTATTTGCCCTTTGTTTACATATATACGTATCTGTGTGTGTGTGAGTGTGCATATGTATGCTAGTGTGTATACATGCTCAAGAGAGGAAGCCTTGAATAAAAAAGGCAATTTGCTTCAGGTTAGTTTGGAATATTCAGAGGTAGAAAGAGGATTTAAATTGTTATCTAATGAGTTAGATTAATACCTGTACCATAGTTCTCATTTTGAAATTTCTTTTCCTCACCCCCCATTTGAAATATGGGGAACAATGAATACATTAATTAAACAGCTAAAAAGCTTAAATGATTAACTGTTAATGTTTCCAAACTGATGGGATTGAAATCAACATCAGTTAAGATTTACTGGGCATTTATCTACAGCTACATATTATGTCCAAGTGCTTATAATCTAATGAAGGAGACAGAAGTAAGCAGGTGCTAAAGACTACAACAGAGGGCTGCATAGAGTAGGGAACACAAGCCAGTCACGGGTTCAGGGATGACTTCTGGAGGACATAGCATCTAAGCAGAACTAAGACTAGAATTTTCTTCTCCTTAATTTCCTACTTTCACATACATTTAATACGTCCTTCCTTTATTGACAGTAAATAAAGAACAACTCCAGGTTTACCCAGATCCTATAAGAAGTGTCCAGTTAGGATTTGTGCTTTATCTATGTGTTTTCATGATATCCCATGTTAACCCTAGAATAGTGATACACTGTAGTGTAACTGTTTATTCCCCTACTACATTTGGGAATTCCTTGACAGCAGGGAGTATCTTGCTTATCATGAAATCCCCAGCACCCAGCACAATGCCTGAAGTATAGGTAAGCTCACAAAATGATTGTTACTGTTCAATACACACTAGTAGTCTTTAGTCCTCCACTTACAAAACTTAACTTTTTGATTCCTTACCTTTCTTTAGTGTAGCTTTCAAATTCCAGAAATTATTATAAGGCAAAACTTTACATACGTGTTCAGTTGCCTATAACTCTTAGTGAAGATAGTGAAATCAAAATGGAAAGTACCTGGTTTTATTGCTAACACTCTGTATAGCTGGCTAGTAGTATCGATTGCCTGTTTATGTCCCCACAAATTCCTATGTTGAATCCCTAACCCCAATGTGATATGTTTGGAAATGGGACCACTGAGAAATAACTTGGCCTAGATGAGGTCATGAGAGTGGGGCCCTTATAAGATCAGTGTCCTTATATGTAGAGCCATCAGAACACTTACTCTCCTGTTCTCTGTATACACGAAGAGGTCACAAGAGCACACAGTGAAATAGTGGCTGCTTACAAGCCAAGAGAAAATGAAATCTATCTTGCCAGCACCTTGATCTTGAACTTCCCAGCCTCAGAACTGGGAGAAATACCTTTCTGTAATTTAAGTCACTCAGTCTGTTATTTCTTTATGGCAGCTCCAACAGACTAATGAAAATTTTGGTACCAAGAAGTAGGGTGATATTTTTAATGACGATCATGATTATTGCTGGTGACAATGCATGTCAGTGGTCCAGTTCACTTTACACTTCTTATAAGGTATTCTTGGATATGGCTAATAAAAATGCATTTACTAGATTGACAGTTATACAAGTACAAAGTCACTTTAATTTTTAAAACCCTAATAATTAGCAATAATAATATAAAAAAATCACAAGTCATGGGAAGTAAGAATTCTTTTAAACTGAAAGAGACAACCCCACTCCAGAATCATTAGTTGGTCTAACTTACTTTGTTTTTGCCTCCTTTAATAAAGAAGGGTCATCTGTAGCCAGATACACTCTTTTTTTGTCCACTTGCATTCTGCGTGCAAGAAGCTGAAAATGTTCTTCAACATGCACCATGTACTCTTCAATGGGATGGAAGGCAGCTTCTGTTCCCACTTTGTCTGTGCGTCTGACATGGACTCTGGGGGAGAAATTCAGATTCTGCTGATAATGTACTGATCCACTGAGTGCTTTGGGGGTACTCAATTTATACTCCTACTTGTGGTGGCATTATAGGTATTTTAAACTTATTTTTCTTTCATTTTCACCATTAGAAAAAGTAAAACACACAGCATTTTAAAAACTCAAAAATACATATTCTAAAAATATTTGCAGGCTAAACAATATAATGGGAATTAGAAAATAAGCAAAGCCTTTGAAGAATGCTTTCTTACAGAGAAAATAATTCACATCTTAGGAATAAATGGGAGATTTCAGAGTGGCATTTCATGCTAGGCAGCAACCAGCTGTCTGGAAAAAAACTGAATATAACAAGATTTTTGTTACCAGGATGATGCCAGGATTCATAGTTGTTACTAAAGAACATTAAAGATATTATTTGTAAAGTTCTGATGCCAAGGGTTTTTCTCTTTATTTTACCCTGTAGAGTCACTTTAACTGCCAGCTAGCAGAACTTAAAGTTGTTCAAGGAAAACACAGACCTGGATAAACTTTTACAGCACCATTAAGACAGGCAAACCTTTTAAGGGCTTTTACTTTTTTAGGTAAATGGAGCCAATTCCAGCCCTTCTGTTGTGGGCATAATGAATTTCCTTTCTCTGTTTTTCACCATATCAAATGTGAGCAGATACTGATTTCATCTGTCATATTTAAGAAAAGCCCAAAATTGTAAAATTGCGGACACCAATTCACACTGTACTGCATGGAATAATGCACTGACTATTCTCCTCTCATCTTAGTGCTTCCAAAGTAATTTTTTAAAGACAAGGTCTTGCTCTGTTGCACAGGTTGGAGTGCAATGGCACGATTATGGCTCACTTCAATCTCTGCCTACCAGGCTCAAGTGATCCTCCTACCTCAGCATCCTGAACAGCTGGGACTACAGGCATGTGCCACCATGCCTGGCTAATTTTTGCATTTTTTTTTTTTTTTGTTGTATTGATGGGGTTTCAACCATGTTGCCTAGGTTGAGTTTTCTCAAACTCCTGGGCTCAAGTGATTCATCTGCCTCAGCCTCCCAAAGTGTTGCAATTATAGGCATGAGCCACAGTGCCTGGCCCCAAAGTAGTATTAATGGAAATAAACAGTTTATTTTCATAAATTAAAAGATCCTCCTTAAATCTTGCCTTCCCCTCCCCCCAGACTGCTAAATCACTATTCATATGTAGAAACAGAAAAAGGTAGATTTGTGTACCTTTAGGTTACAGCATATGGGTATGCCTTAGACCAAGTCTAAGGCCAGTTTTTTATTATGAATCTGGAGCGAGGGTTTGATTTCCCTAGAGTTACTCTGCCATCTTCATGGATATTCTTTGCTTTGTATTTCAGACTATAATCCAGATGTGGATACAATCATATGAACATCTAATTCGATCACCTTTTCCTTCCCGCATCCTTCATAATCACCCTTTCTCTGGGGAAATGGGAGTTGTTCAGTGTGCTCTATAGAGATGAAGTGGGGCAGAACAAATGATTCCACTGAATTTCAATCAAAAGTTACATGAGAAGAAATGTGATTTGATATTCTGATTTCACATGTACCTTCCTTTAGCTCTAACACTTAGAATGGGGTCAATAACTTCGCTACATATGAAGACTAAGACATAAGGAAAGATGGGGAGGTGGGAAATATGAAAATAAAAATAAAAAGAAGCTGGACATGGTGGTACATGCCTATCAACCCAGCTATTATACTTGGGAGGCTGAGGTAGGAGGATCACTTGAGCCTAGGAAGGTCGAGGCTGCAGTGAGCCACTACACTTCAGCCTGGGTAACAGAGTGAGACCCTATCTCAAAAACAACAACAACAAAAGTCAAAAGAGAGCCGTGGTAAGAGAAGAAAGAACCAAAGGAAGAGGAGCACTGGAGACAGTAATAGAACACTACTAAGCAATTTTCTCAGCTGTTCTAAGTAAACAAAAAAAAATGAATAGTCTCCCTGTGCCCTTAGGATAACTCTAGAACCTCCGTTCTTTGGTGGGGCTATAAAAATTAAACTATATATTGTAAAATTAACAATATATTGTAAAGATACATAACCCTACTACTACATATCACAGTTGGAGGAAAAAAATCAGGTTCTTACCCAATAACTGGATGTTTGAAGCCAAGCTTCTTGGTGGCTTCTTCTATTTCCTTTTCTAGCCAAGGCTGTGGGCGGATCAAGTATTTGACAAACTGAGACACCCACCACACTGCAGGGTCACCATGTACTCGTACAAGCCGATCTGCGAGGTCTTCTGGTACAGCCAAAGGTAAATACGGAGGACGGGGATGAAGACTGTCTACAATGGGAAGCTCGACCACTTGAACATTTTTGTCCTTCACTTCACCTGACAATATCAAAACATATAGTCATTACTACACAGTATTCCTTATACATCTACCATTTAACAAGAACTCACTCTGAGTGCTTTCATCCTCATAGCAACTCTAGCGAATTCTTTTTTTTTTTGAATTCTTTTTTTTTTTTTTTTTT
>NW_016107398.1:6944421-6974363 GCF_001604975.1 Cebus imitator | reverse complement strand
ATCTCTTGACCTCGTGATCCACCCGCCTCGGCCTCCCAAAGTGCTGGGATTACAGGCTTGAGCCACCGCGCCCGGCCCCTCATAGCAACTCTAAAGAAGTATAATCTTCACTTTACAAAGGAAGTTAAATAACTTGCCCAAAATACCAGAGCAAAAGTGATGGAGCTGAATTTTACATGCAGGTTGGTCTACCTCTCAAGTCTCTGGTCTTTTCTAAAAATTTCTATCATAACATGCTATCATAGCAACACCTCATAGTATCCAGAACTCAAAGTATCTAATCAAAGAATGAAAGTAGACATAGCCAGCTAGCAAAGTTCTGTTTTTCTGTTGTTGTTGTTTTAGAATTAGACAACAAAGTGATCTCAAAACTTCTAGCTTGTCATTATAGCAAATTGCTCTTGCATTACAGAGCACAAACCTGAAGATTATGACAATCATCTATATCTTTTAAAGAAAAAAATTAGATAATTCTAAAGTCTTTTTATTTTTGACCCCGAATAAACTTATTGGAGGGAGATGAAGCAAGACGGCTGATTAGAAGGCTCAACCAATTGCTGCCACACCAAAGGAAAACCAAATTTAACAACTAACTACATAAAAAAGCACCTTCACAAGAACCAAAAATCAGGTGAGTGATCACAATACCCGGTTTTAACTTCATATTGCTGAAAGCGGCACTGAAGAGAGTAAGAAAGACAGTCTTGAATTGCCTATGTCGCCCCTTCTCCACCCCCGATGCAGTGGCTGTGTGGTGTAAAGAATCTGTATGCTTGGGGGAGGGAGAGCACAGTGACTGTGGGACTTTCCACTGGAACTCAGTGTTGCCAGGTCATAGCAGAAAGCAACACTAGGCCAATTGGCAAGCAACACCCAGGCTATTGGCAAAGAACTCAGCCAATGCCCATGGAGGGAGAATTTAGATGTGCCTTAGCCAGAGGGGAAATGTCCATCCCAGTGGTCAGAGCCTGAGTTTCAGCAAGTCTCATCACTATAGGCTAAAGTGTCCTGGGGCCCTAAAAAATCCCGAAAGGTAGTCTAGGCCACAAGAACTGCAATTTCTAGGCAAGTCTTAATGCTTTGCTGGGCTCAAGAGCTACTGGACTTTGAGGGGGGCATGTAACCTAATGAGACACCAGCTGAGGTGCCTAAGGCAGTGCTTATGCCACCCTTTCCCTAATCTAAGGCAGCGCAGTTCACAGCTCCAAGAGACCTCTTCCTTCTACTTGAGCAGAGGAAAGGGAAAAGAAAAGAGAACTTTGTCTTGCAACTTGGATACCAGCTCAGCCACAGTAGAACAGAGCACCAAGCGGGCACTTGGGGGCCCTGATTCCAGGGCTTGGTTCTTGTATGGCATTCCTGGACCTGCCTGGCCCAGAGGGGAGCTCAATGCCCTGAAGGGCGAGTCCAAGGTATGGCAGCATTCACCACAAGCTGAGTGAAGAGTCCTTGGGCCTTAAGTGAACATGAGCAGTAGCCTGGCAATAATCCCTGTGGGCCTGTAGTGGTAGTGGCCATAGGGAGAAACAGTTTTGCCTACGGAAAGAAAAGTGAAATGTGGGAAGCACTTTCTCTGTGGTTTGGGTGCCAGCTCAGCTATAGGAGAACAGAGTACCAGGTAGGGTTCTAAGGTTTCCAACTCCAGATGCTGGCTCCCAGATAGCATCTCTGTTCTGGAGGGATGGACGGAAGCCTGACTGTCTTTGCCACCTGCTCACTGTAGAGCCCTAGGACTCTGAGTCAACACAGGAGGTGGCCAGGTAGTGGTTACAGTGGGCCCTGGGTGAGATCCAGTGCTGGTTTCAGGTCTGACCTAGTGCAGTTCCAGTGGTGGTAGCCACAGAACAGCTTGTGTCACCGGCTCCTCTAGCTACAAGCAGCTTGGAGCATGGAATCAGAGAATCTAATTGTTTGGGACAAATTAAGGGAAGAGAACAACAGTCTCTGCCTGGTAATCCAGATAATTCTTCTAAATCTTATTCAAGACCACCAAGGTTGTACCTCTGCAAGCCTGCAAGAACAACAGCATTACTGGGCTTGGGGTGTCCCCTAATGTAGATATGGCTGCAATGACCAAAACTGGATCACAACACCCAGTTCCCTTCAAATATCTGGAAAGCATTCCCAAGACAGGTATAAAAAAAGGCCAGATTGTGAAGACTACAATAAATACCTAACTTTTCAATGCCCAGACACAATGAACAGCCACAAGCATCAAGACAATCAAGGAAAACATGACCTTGAAAAACAAACTAAATAAGGCACCAGGAACCAAATCCTGAAGACATACATATATGTGACCTTTCAGGCAGAGAATTCAAAAGATCTATTTTGAGGAAATGCAAAGAAGTTCAAGATAACACAAGGAATTCAGAATCCTATGAGATAAATTTAACAAAGAGGTTGAAATATTAAAAGGAATCAAGCAAAAATTCTGGAGCTGAAAAATGCAACTGACATACTGAGTCTCTTAACAGAAGTCATCAAGTAGATTAAAGAATTGGTAAGCTTAAAGACAGGCTATTTGAAAATATACTGTCAAGAGAGACAAAAGAAAAAAGAATAAAAAATAATGAAGCATGCCTATAAGATCTAGATAATAGTCTCAAAAGGGCAAATCTAACAGTTGTTGGCCTTAAGGAGCAGGCAGAGAGAGATAGGAACAGAATGTTTATTCAAAGGGATAACAAAAGAGAATGTCCCAATTCTAGACAAAGATATCAATATATAAGTATAAGAAAGTTATACATCAACCTGATTTAACCCAAAGAAGACTACCATTCGAGGCATGTAATAATCAAACCTACAAAGGTCAAGGATAAAGAAAGGATCCTAAAGGCAAAAGAAAAAAACAGGATAGGTGCAGTGGCTCACGCTTGTAATCCCAGCATGTTGGGAGGCCAACATGGATCACCTAAGGTCAGGTGGATCACCTAAGGTCAGGAGTTCAAGACCAGCTTGGCCAACGTGGTGAAACCCCTTCTCTACTAAAAATACAAAAAGTAGCCAGGTGTGGTGGTGGTTGCCGGTAGTCCCAGCTTAAGAGGCTGAGGCAGGAAAATTGCTTGAACCCAGGAGGCGGAGGTTGCAGTGAGTCGAAATTGCGCCACTGCACTCCAGCCTGGGCAAAAGGAGCAAAACTCCATCTCAAAAAANAAAAAAAAAAGAAAAAAAAGAAAAGAAAAATAAATAAATAACATACCATGGAGCTCCAATATGTCTGACAGCAGACTTTTCAATGGAAACATTATAGGCCAGAAGAGAGTGGTATGACAAAAAATACTGAGGGAAAAAAACTTTTACCCTAGAATAGTATCTCCAGTGAAAATATCCTTCAAACCTAAATAAGAAATAAAGACTTTCCCAGACATACAAAAGCTGAGAGATTTCATCAACATCAGACCTGTTCTACAAGAAATGCTAAATGGAGTTCTTCAATTTGAAAGAAAAAGATGTTAATGAGCAATAAAAAGATGATCTGAAGGTACAAAACTCACTGGTAATACTAAGTACACAAAAAAACCACTTAATATTATAAAACTGTAATTGTGATATGTAAGCTATTCATATCTTAAGTAAAAGACTAAAAGATGAACCAATCAAAAATAAGTACAATAACTTTTCAAGACATACTTAGTACCATAAGATATAAATAGAAATAACAAAAAGTTAAAAAAGTGTGTGTGAGGGGGACAAAATTAAAGTACAGAATAGATTTCTTTTTCATTGCTTGTTTGTTGGTGCAATTAGTGTCAAGTTGTCATCAGTTTAAAATAACAGGCTATAAGTTATTTGCAAGCCTCATGATAACCTCAAATCAAAAAAATGTAATGAATACACACAAAAAAATAAAAAGCAAGAAATTAAAACATACCACCAGAGAAAATCACCTTCACTAAAAGGAAGGTAAAAAGGAAGAAAAGAGGGAAGAGAAGACCACAAAACAGCCAGAAAACAAATAACAAAATGGCAGGAGTAAGACCTTACTTATCAATAGTAACACTGAATGGAAACAAACTAAATTCTCCAATACAAAGACACAGAGTGGCTGAATGGATAAGAAACACAAGATGCAATGATCTGTTTCATACAAGAAACATACTTCAAGTATAAAGACATACACAGACTAAAAATAAAGGGATGGAAAAGGGTATTTCATGCCAATGAAAACCAAAAAAGAGCTGGAGTGGCTATGCCTATAATAGACAAAATAGATTTCCAGACAAAAACTATAAAAAGGGTCAAAGAAGGTCATTATATAATGATAAAGGGATCAATTCATCAAGAGGAGATAATTGTAAATATATATGCATTCAACATTGGAGCACCCAGATACATAAAGCAAATATTATTACAGCTAATGAGAGAGGTAGACCCCAATACAGTAATAGCTGGAGATTTCAACACTCCACTTTCAGGATTGGACAGACAGAAAATCAACAAAGGAACATCAGACTTACTCTGCATTGTAGACCAAATGGACCTAATAAATGCTCATAGAACATTTTACCCAATGGTTTCAGAATACACATTCTTTTCCTCAGCACATGGATAGTACAACAAGAACTGACAATATATTAGGTCACAAAACAACTATGAAACATTAAAATAATGTCACATTCACAAAATTGAAATGATATCAAGGTTTTTTTTTTTTTTTTTTTTTTTTTTTTTTTTTTTTTTTTTTTTTTTTTTTTTTTTTTTTTGAGACAGGGTCTCACTCTTGCCCAGGCTGGAGTGTAGTGGTATGACCTCAGCTCACTGCAGCCTCTGCCTTCCAGGCTCAAGCGATCCTCCCACCTCAGCCTCCAGAGTAGCTAGCACCACAGGTATGTGCCCCTGAACCCAGCCTCAGGTATCTTCTCAGACCACAATGAAATAAAACAAGAAATCAATTACAAGAGGAATTTTGAAAACTATACAAACACATGGAAATTAAACAATATGCTCCTTAAAGACCAGTGGATCAACAAAGAAATTAAGAAGGAAATTAAAAATTTCTTGAAACAAATGATAATAGAAACACAACATACCAAAACCTATGAGATACAGTGAAAGCAGTACTAAGAGAGAAATTTATAGCAGTAAGTGCCTACATGAAAAAAGTAGAAAATCTTCAAATAAATGACCTAATAATGTATCTTAAAGAACTAAGAGCAAACCAAACCCAAAATTAGTAAAAGGGAAGAATTAATAAAGAACAGAGCAGAAATAAATGAAATTGAAACAATGATTCATGACCAAGTGATACTGATCCCAGAGATGCAAGGATGGTTGAGCATATGCAAATCAATCAATGAGACACATCATATTAACAGAATGAAGAACAAAATCCACGTGATCATTTCAATTGATGCAGAAAAAGCATTTGATAAAATTCAACATGACTTCATGATAAAAACCCTTAAAAAGTTAAACTGAGTATAAAAGGAACATGTCTCAACATAATAAAAGCCATATGCCATAGACCCACAGCTAATATCATAGAGTGGGGAAAAACTGAAAACTATTTCTCTAAGATCTGGAACACAACAAAGATGCACATTGTCACCGCCGTTATTCAACATAGTACTGGAAATTCTAGCTAGAGCAATCAGACAAGAGAAAGAAATAAAGTGTGTCCAAACTAGAAAGAAAGAAATCAAATTATCCTTGTTTGCACATAATATGACGCTATATTTGGAAAAACCTAAAGATTCTACCAAAAAAACTATTAGAACTGATAAATTCAGTAAAGTTGCAGGATACAAAATCAACATGCAAAAATCAGTAGCATTTCTATATGTCAACAGTGAACAATCTGAAAAAGAAATCCAAAAAGTAATCCAATTTACAATAGTTACAAATAAAGTTAAATACCTAGGAATTACCTTAACCAAAGATGTGAAAGATCTCTACAATTAAAACTATAAAACACTGATGAAAGAAATTGAACAGAACACCAAAAAATGGAAAGGTATTTCATGTTCACAGATTGGAAGAATCAATATTGTTAAAATGCCCATACTATCCAAAGCAATCTATAGATTTAAAGCAATCCCTATGAAAATACCAATGACTTTTTCCACAGAAATAGAAAAAAAAAATCTTATAACTTATATGAGGATGTGGCAGGTCACATCTATAGTCCCAACACTTTGGAAGGCCAAAGCGGGAGGATGGCTTGAGGCCAGGGTTTGAGACAAACCATGCAAAGATAATAAGACTCCATGTCTACTAAATAAATAAATAAATAAAATGTATATGGAACCACAAAAAACACAGGATAACCAAAGCTGTCCTAAGCAAAAAGCACAAAACCACAGGAATCACATTACCTGACTTCAAATTATACTATGCAGCTATAGTAGCCAAAACAGAATGGTACTAGCATAAAAACAGACACATAGACCAATGGAATGAAATAGAGAGCCCAGAAACAAATTTATACATTGACAGTGAACTCGTTTTTAGCACAGATGCAAAGAACGTACGCTGGGGAAAGTAAAGTCTCTTCAATAAATGGTGCTGGGAAAACTGGATATCCATATGCTCAGGAATGAAACTAGACCCCAATCTCTCACCATATATGCAAAACAAATCAAAATGAATTAAAGACTTAAATTTAAGACCTCAAACTATGAAACTACTAAAAGCAAATATTGGGAAACTCTCCAGGACATTGGAATGGGTAAAGATTTCTTGAGTAATATCCCATAAACAAAGGCAACCAAAGCAAAAATGGACAAATGGGACTGTTCAAGTCTGCATAGCAAAGAAAACAATCAACAAAATGCAAAAACAACCCACAGGATGGGAGAAAATATTTGCACACTACCCATCTGACAAGGGACAAATAACCAGAATATAAAAGAAGCTCAAACAACTCTATGGGAAAAAATTAATAATCCAATAAAAAATGGACAAAAGATCTGAACAGAGGTTTCTCAAAATAAGACATACAAATGGCAAACAGGTATATGAAGAGGTACTCTTCATCAATGATCATCAGAGAAATGCAAATTTTAAAAACTGTAACGAAATATCATTTAACCCCAGATAAAATGGTTATTATCCAAAAGGCAGGCAATAACAAATGCTGGTGAGAATGGGCAGAAAAGGGAACCCTCACACAGTGTTGATGGGAATGTAAATTAGCACAACCACTAGGGAGAACAGTAGTTGGACATTCCTCAAAAAAAACTAAAAATTGAGCTACCATATGATCCAGCAATCCCACTTCTGGGTATATACCCCAAAGAAAGGAAAACACTACATTGAAGAGATACCTGCACTCCCATATTTACTGTAACACTGTTCACAATAGCCAAGATTTGAAAGCAACCTACATGTCCATATGAACAAAGAAAATATGGTACATATACACAATGGAGTACTATTCAGTCATAAAAAAGAATGAGATCTTGTTATTTGCAACAACACAGATAGAACTGGAGGTCACTGTGTTAAATGAAATAAGCCAAGCACAGAAAGACACACTTGCTTTGTTCTCACTTATTTGTGGGAGCTAAAAATTAATACAATTGAACTCATGGAGATAGAGCATAGAATGATAGTGACCAGAGGCTGGAAAAGGTAGTGGGAGGTGGGGGGTAAGGAGGGGATGGTTAATGGGTACAAAAATAGAAAAAATAAGACCTAGTAATGCACAACACAGTAGGGTGACTAGTCAATGATAACTGTACATTTTAAAATAAGTAAAAGCATACAATTGAATTGTTTGAAACATAAAGGATAAATGCTTGAGGTGATACCCCATTTACCCTGATGTGATTATTATGCATTGTATGCCTGTATCAAAATATCTCATGTACCCCATATATATACCTACTATGTACCCACAAATTTTTTTCAAAAACTAAAAAATATCCTCTATTTTCAAATATGATAATAGAATGTGTGTTGCTTGTTTACTAAGTTCAGAGACCAGGTGCTAATTTTTACAGATTATGATTACTTTCAGAATTAAATTTCTGTATATCAATAATGTTACTGGTGTTCTATTACCTTTATTATGCAATGATAAGTATAACCCAAAATGTAATAGCCAGCACCCCTAGCTTATTTTACTGAGTTAAATTTTTGATAACAAAAAACATTAACTTGAACATACAAAATAACTCCAGTTAAGATGTCTCTGATCGTAATGCATTAGAATAAAAATCACTGTACCATTAAGGAAATAATGGACTTGTCAAGAATAAACCTAGGCTATGTTTAAAATATATTCACCAGAATGAAACATAGTCTTCAAATTCTGTTCTCCTGTATATATGCAAAATGTTTCAAAATAAATTAAATGATCTGGGAATATAGTCAATCAAGCCAACTACATGGTTATTAGAAAGTCAGTTTGGTTAATAACCTCTAATTAATATTCTCTCCCTCTGATATGTAAAACTCGGTGCTCTTCTAGTGGTAACAAGTGAGTTCTCAGCAGAACTAATTGTTAAAAAGAGCCCAGCAACTTCCTCACCCCTCTCTCTTCCTTCCTCTCTTGCCATGTGATGTCTGTCCCCACTCCCTTCACCATCTGCCATGAGTGGAAGCTTTCTGAAGCCCTCACCAGAGGCAGATGCTGGCACCATGCTTCTTATACAACCTGCAGAGCCATACGCCAAATAAATCTCTTTTCTTTATAAATTACTCAGCCTTGAGTATTACTTTATAGCAATGCAAAACGAGCTGAAACAAATACCATGTGCTGAACACTGTGCTAGAAAGGGTATACAGCAGAAAAATATATGAATAAAAAAGTCATCATCACCAACAAATATCCTACCAAAAAGATATATTCTGTCTAGTAAGCTATTAAGAAAAAGATATTTACACTTATAAATAAGAAAACTGGCATAGAATAAAAGCTTAACTTCCTCATTAACAAGATATTTCAAAATATAAGAAAATAATACAGTACATGCTATGTTAGAAAGCCCTTTTTTTCCCCCACTGGTTTACCATATAACTTTTTATATTCTATTCAATATACATGCAAAAAAATTTTAATCTAAAAAACCTCAAATAATCTCATTCAGTATTTTCTGAATTTTAGCCAATTGTGTATTACCTTATGATTTTTATCATATACATGTAATATATGTATTATTTAATATTTTAAAAGCCAATTCATTTTTTAAAACTTAAATGAATTTCTTTTATAGATGTTAACCATAAATATAAATCCACTGAAAACAAAACCATGTTATTAAATTCTGTATGAATAATATTGCTTATGGAAAGCTCTAAGCCCAAACTGGATTTCTGTTAAAAAGGTAGATTATTACTGAGGTTTTAAAGAGTAATAATTGCTTTTCCTCTTACATTTCCTAAGAATTTGAAACCAACTGAAAAACAGAGGAATAAAATGGCAATCAAAATATCGGCTTGATAATAACGATGAATTGCAAATGTGATTTTGTGCTTTGGATTTATGGCTTCATGGACTTTCTAAGCCTGTCCTAAGCAGTTTGTCAACCAAAGCGTACTACATAGCAGAAGAGAAGTACTTTATGAGTATGGGCCACACCATGAGGGAAGTCAGAAAGGGCTGTGCCTCATGTTTGATTCCTCCTCTCCAACTTGCCATTTGGGTAACATGTTGATTTTGTTCCAACTGCAAGGGAAATGAGGTCAACAGAAAGAGCAAAAAAGCACTTCTGTACTTTCTCCTTCTAAGGCATGGAATTAATTTCGCTTCTATAGAGACCTTTTTTTCTTCTTACTTTCATTGGTCTGTGTAACTCTTACGTGGAAACTCCTGAGTGGTATAAAATTCATAGTATCTGTTCACTCCCACCCTCATCTTCCCCCACAACCAATTATCCAGTGTTCGAGAATTATTAAAGATCTCTTAATACCAAACTGAGACTTTCTTTTTGATGTAATCAGAAAGATGAAAAAGGAGTAATTTCTCACTATGTGATTCAATGTTTATTTTAATGTTTTATCAAGGCACTGCCTAAAGTAATCTCATATGCCACCTAAAATCATCTCTAGTAATCTTTCAGAGTTTGGAAAATACTCAAACTTTCATTTTACAGAGGAAATAGACTAAAAGAGATTAAAAGAAATTCTCATAGGTAATACTGTTAATAAAATGGCCAAGATCAGATCCTAGTGTTTACTCATTACTTATATGACATGCTACTTTATGAAACCTACATGTTTGTTTTGTTTTAATTGAAAATTAGTAATTGTGTATGTATCTTTACACAAACATGGGGCTCCATGTGGTGTTTTTATATCTGTATACATTGCAGAAAGATTACATCAAGCTAATTAACATATCCATTACCTCACCAATTTATCCTTCTTTTGTATTCAGAACATTAAAAATCAATTCTTTTAGCAATGTTGAAATATATATTATTATTAACTGTGGTCACCATGCAGTACCACAGACCACTAAAACTTATTCCTACAGTTTAATGGAAACTTTGTACCTTTCGTCAACATCTCCCTTTTCCCCATCCCCTCCCACACCATCTCCCCACCCCAGCAGATATGGTTATCACCTTTCTACTCTGTTTCTACAAGATCAATGTTTTTAGATATCCCATGTAAGTGAGATCATACAGTATTTGTCTTTCTGTGACTGGCTTATGTAACTGTCAGAACTAATAAATAAATTCAGTAAAGTTGCAGGTTACAAAATCAATGTACAAAAATCAAGTGTTTCCCAACACTAACAACAAACGATCCAAAAAGGAAATTAAGGAAACAATCCCATTTACAATAGCATCAAAAAATAAAACAGCAGGAAATTTAACCAAGGAGGTGAAAATCCATACACTGAAAACTTATAAAATACTGATAAAAGATATTAAAAAGACAAATAAATAAAAAAGATGTACCATGTTCATGGATTGGAAGAACTAATATTATTAAAATGTCCACACTATCTATATTAGTCCATTTTCACACTGCTATAAAGAACTGCCTGAGACTGGGTAAATTTATAAAGGAAAGAGGTTTAATTGACTCACAGTTCAGCATGAGTGGGGAGGCCTGAGGAAACCTATAATCCTGACAGAAGGAGAAGGGGTAGCAAGCCACCTTTTTCACAAGGTGGCAGGAAGGAGAAATGTCAAGTGAAGAGCCTCTAATAAAACCATCACATCTTGTGAGAACTCACTATCATTAGAACAGCATGGGGGAAACCACCCCTATGATTCAATTACATCCACGTTGTCTCTCCCTTGACATGTGGGGATTATGGGGATTACAATTAAAGATGAGATTTGGGTGGGGACACAAAGCCTAACCATATCACTATCCAAAGCAATCTACAGTTCCAATACGATCCCTATCAAAATTCCAGTGTAACTTTTCACAGAAAGAGAAAAAACAATCCTAACATATGTATGAATTCACAAAAAAACCTAAACAGCCAAAGCAATCTTGAGCAAAAAGAACAAAGCTGGAGGCACCAGACTCACTTGATTTGAAAATATATTATGAAAATATATTATAAAGCCACTGTGATCAAAACAGTATGGTACTAACATAAAAACAAACAATGGAACAGGACTGAAAGCCCAGAAATAAACCCAAATATTTATGGTCAATTGATTTTTGACAAAGGTGCTGAAACACAATGCAAAAAGGCTCATTTCTTCAATAAATAGTGTTGGGAAAACTGGATACTCATCTGCAGAGGAATGAAATTGAACTCTTATACTATATACAAAAATAAACTCAAAACGGTTATAAGACTTTAAGATCTGAAACTATACAACTATAGGAAGAAAACAGGGGAAAAGCTTCATGATAGTGGTCTGGTCAGCAATTTCTTAGAACTCTAAAAGCACAGGAAGCAAAAGCAAAAATAGACAAATGGAATTGCATCAAAATAAAAGGTTCTGTATGGCAAAGAAAACCAAACAGTGAAGAGATAATCCATGAATTAGAAAAAAATATTTGCAAGCCATATAACCAACAAAGGCTAATATCTATAATAAGGAACTCAAATAACAATTAAAAAATGGGCAAAGGATCTGAACAGATATTTCTCAAAAGAAGAGATACTAATGGTCAAACAGATAAATGAAAAAAATGCTCTTTAATCACGACAGAAATGCAAATTAAAACTGCAATGAGTTATCATCTCATACCTATTAGAATGGCTATCACCAAAAAGACAATAACAAGCATTGGTGAGGATGTGGAGGAAAGGGAACCTTTGTACACTATTGGTGGGAATGTAAATTAGTTCAACCATTTTGGAATCTACATTAAAAAAAAAAATCATTTAAGTATGGCCAGTTTAATCAATCAAGAGAGCCCTGCCATTCCATGAAGACTTTAGGCCTCTAAAAAAGCACATTGCACCAACTTTCCAGCAAGAAAATGTTTTATATGTAAAAATCATATGTAAGTTAGCACTATACATTTGTAAAGAATCAGTACAAACTAGCACAGTTCAACAGGAATTAATACGGTTGTTACTGATTATTTCAGAAACCCATTTTCAAGGCTATCTCCAAGCTGTGGTCTGAATGTTTGTTTCCCCAAATTCATAGGTTGAAATCCCTATTTCCTAAGGTGATGGTATTAGGAGGTTTCTGGGAGGTGATTAAGTCATAAGAGCAGGCAGAACCCTCATGAATGGGATTAATACCCTTCTAAAAGAGACCCCAGAGAACTGGTTTGCCCCTTCTACCATGTGAGGACTCAACAAAAAGGTATCATCCATGGGGAAGGAGGCCCTCATCAGACACTGCATCTGTTGGTGCCAACAGTCTTTAGAACTGAAACAAATATACTGCTGTTGTTCATAGGCTACCTAGTTTATAGTATTTTGTCATAGCAGCCCAAACGAACTATGACACTCCTCTTGTGAATAATCCCGTTTTTAAGGTCATTCATTCTCTTTGCTAAGGACAGGTAAACACTCTTATCTGCCTCCAGCAAAAGGGGGATCGCTGAGACCCATAGCCTTGTTGGAGGCTGGAGCAAAGAGGCACATCAAGCAAAATATATGAAGGCAAATGCCTATCCATGCAGTGCTTTGACTGTGGCATGTAGTGGCTGAAAATATGGGCTCTGGAATCACAAAAACTGGTGTCCAAATCTGCTATCACTTATTAGTTGTGTGACCTTGAAGAAGTTATATTTAACTTCATCCCAGTTTCTTCATCTGGAAATGGCATTAATAATAGCACCATACTCATCTATAAAATGGGACTGATAACAATATCTTACTCATCAAGTTATTTTAAGGATGAAATAAAATATTACATGTAGAAAGCTTTAGCACAATGCTGACACATAAAATCTCAAAAAATGTTAGTTCTTTATTTTGGGGTCGATTTTGCTGAACGGTTCTCAAGAAGCCAGCTACAGTTTGATCTAGGAAGAGATTATTTGCAAAAATATCATATTATCTGAAAAATATATGAAAGGACCCCATTTCAGTGAGCACTTTATACTCAAAGTATATCTAATTCATGCTGTTTACCACAGATAATAAAACAATGAGCAGTTTTAACCTTTTCAAAATATTCAACAAATGACTACAATGAAGAGTAGGGACTCCTAGCTATTGTAAAGTTCTGACATTCTCTTACCACTACCTTGATTTGACCAAAACTGTGTTCTGCACTGAAACATAGAACAGCTACTTGTCTAAAACAGTAACACTTTCTGCTCATATTATAGCAAGAAATTTATATGTTTAATTTATATCTACAAAGACTATGTAGACTTCTAGGATACACATTTTCTTTAACAGTGTATGGCCAAGTATGACTCTGATTATGTTCTCAGCGAACTATCTAGGACTTTCCAGAAGAGGCAAGAGTAAAAGGAGATCAAGAAAGAAAGCTAACTAGCTATGGTGAGCCCTTTAGAGGCATGGGGGAGCTTTTTAAATTTAACTTGGACACAAAAGATGACCACTTAAAATGAACACAGAAATGTGTAAGTGTAAGGTCTATTCTTTGGGATTTCAACAATGATGACATAAATATTTATATCCTCATTTAATGACAGAGATCTGTTTTCACCCAACATACAGAGGAAAGATATACTATTAAAAAATGAACATCTAGGCTACTTTCCTTTTATTTTATTTTATTTTTTGAGACCCCATCTCAAAAATAAAAAAGAGGAAGTGGGTCGATGATAAGTATTAGTATCTGACTAACTTTGAGATATCCTTGTTATATGGTCTGGAATTTGCCTTTTAGTTCGTATGTTGAAAGAAGGAAAATGTTGACTATTTCTTTTTTTTTTTTAATTGCATTTTAGGTTTTGGGGTACATGTGAAGAATATGCAAGATTGTTGCATAGGTACACACATGGCAGCGTGATTTGCTGCCTTCCTCCCCTTCACCTACTTTCCTTTTATTTTCAGCCACTGTAGCCTGTAGAGATCTCTTCTTGAACTTGAATGAGCAACAGTGGCCTGTCATATGAATTCTATCACTGCTTTACTGAGACAACAACTCTAAAGACAATTATTACTGTCAATTTGAAGCCTTCAACCAATTGAATGAAAAGTTCTAAATTGGATTATATGAAACATAGTGCAGTGTTAGCAACATTCTTAAGAATTAGCATATCACACACTCTGGGAATGACAGGGCAGCATTCTTACGAGGGGCCTGCTGCCTTTACTAGCAACAGACATGCCTTGCAAAGGCAACTGAACTCATGGTTAACTGATCTTAATGATGTTCTGACAGACTTAACTCTGGGTTGAGGACTAAAAGAATGGCTAATGGCAAACAGGTAATATCTTAGTGAGTCATGCAGTTCAGGATAAGGAAGGCAGAACAGTGTCAAAAGAAAAAAGACAAAAGAGGTTTGTTTGCTTCACACCACTAAACAGAAGGCTCCCTGAAGTCGCTCTTAGTATTTCTAAAAAAAATTCAGCTATTTATTTTATATATATACAAAAGTTACATTGCCAAGAGGTTGCTGATAAAGGGGATACTGCCAACAGTCTCTTTGATGATTCATAAGGCCCTATAAGTTCATGCCTAGATGTTTGAGGGAGATTTTTTGTTTGTTCTTTTTTTTTTTTTTTTTGGAAATTTTTTTACTGCTTTCCATAGTAAATTCGTTGTACTAATTTACATCCACACCAACTTTGTTTGTTCTTTTTTTTTTTTTTTTTTAAATAAATTAGTACTTTTTCCTAACTTAGAACCTCCTTCCAGCTCAAAGGATCCCAAAGATCTTAGAACAGCTTCTCTTCGTTGGCAAGAAACAAGAATATAGGTACAGAAAGCAGTAGGAAGGTAAGGTTTAGTTTCACCAAATTTACCCAAGAGCTAAACTCCAGTCTCACTTTCCCCCATTGCCCTATTAAAAAAAAAAAAATAACAATTCCACTGTTATGTTCCTCTTATTCCTTCACTACAGGTCATGTCTCCTTGAAAGAAATAGCCAGTGGAGAGGATCTCAAGGCCTTTTATTCCTTGAGAATCCCTGAAAGAAGGGACTGAATAAGCAGATATGCCATCAGGATCTTATAGGATGAAGCTGTCAGTACACTGGATTCCTTTTTGCTGCGTGAATTTTACAGCTGTCTCTGTGATTAGCATACTTGAGTTAGGAATGACATATTTCACAATGGATTTAAGGATATTTGTAATTTTTCTGCTAAATTATCATCCAATTATGTTAAATCAAGAAGACCTATTAGGTTTCTTGACTACAGGGTAAAGGTCAATCCTAATACTCTATGATACAAGAATTATTAACTAGAAATTCTGGCCATACCGTAAGAAAAAAAAATGACAACGCAGTCATGTTGAAGGAAGCAAAACCAAAACACTTAAGACATTTGTGCAATATGAAGAAAGATTTGTATAGCTTAATTTAGTATTGTATAGCTAAAGTGCTGTACAAATTGCTGATAAAACAGACATATATCTTAGCCTACTAAAATAGGAACTGGAGCACCAAATCTCCCTAGTGTCGTAAATTCCACCACTGTAAAAAGTACCAGCAGCTCCAATGGTCACCCTACCATCACACTCTCATCTTTAACTCTTGCTGCCATCTCAGACTGCAGAATGTATCTTCTTCCTCAGCTGCCTCTACTTCCATTGTGGAAGAAAGAAGATGGGGTGTGGGGTATGGTCTTATGTGCCAAACTACAGCTGCTACTGTCACTGCTGCTGATTATCTGACCTAGGTCACTCCACTTTCCTTTCCTCCGGGGCTGCATAAAATCTCTAGATATATAGCTAATTAATACTTTACAATCTATAGCTTCTGGTGGCATAGCTGAAACAAATAGTGTAAAGGCATTACTCAAAAAAATGGCTATATTTTAACCTTTTGGGTTTAACTGGGAAGGGGAGGGGATATCCATGAATGAAGAAAAAGAACTATGAGGCAAAAGGCACAAAACCTTAACCAACAGAGCAGTCAAGTAGGAGGAGGGAAGAAGATATATGTAGCAAACAGGGCAAGGAGATGTCTGATATGGTGGGAAGTAATCTTTGGCTTGTTACTGCTTTAAAAGACTACTTTGCACAGATCTCTTACTTGACATTATGTTTCTCATACAATTTCTCATTTGTGCTTAAAACAAGGACAGTATCACCACAACTTTCTTTAGAACTTGGACTAGAATTTACAAAGGAAGACTTCCGCCACTCCCTTGTCTAGAATGTTGCTTAAAATTTTCTACCCTAGGCCAGGCACGGTGGCTCATGTCTGTAATCCCAGCACTTTGTGAGGCCAAGGTGGGAGGATCAGAAGGTCAAGAGATGGAGACCATCTAGGCCAACATGGTTAAACTTGATCTCTACAAAAAATACAAAAATTAGCTGGGGGTGGTAGCATGCACCTGTAGTCCCAGCTACTCAGGAGGCTGAGGCAGGAGAATCACTCAAGCCCAGGAGGCAGAGGCTGCAGTGAGCCAACTGCACCACTGCACTACAGCCTGGCGACAGAGCGAGACTCCGTTTCAAAGAAAAAAAAATTCTACCCTATGTAACAGGGGTTTCAACCTGTAGATTGTTATTTATCAATAAGCTACAATATCTTACCTAGTAGATCTCCAAATCATTTTACCATACTCCTATATTCACCTGAGGTCATAAAGATTCTGGCAGAGATGAAGGCCCAGGCTCTTTTCTTTCCTTATACTACTTCATCTTTTCTCAATGAGCCATGCTATAAAATGCTTCTAACATAGCCCCTGCATCTATACCTCCCTGTCCCAGCTTTCTATTAGCAACTGGCATTAAGAGCTAACAGTTATTGAGCACCAACGATATGCGAGGTACTATACTAAACGTTTCCAACACATTATCTCAATTAATTCACAAAGTTTTGATAAGCCACTTTCTTGTTCCCATTTTATAGCTGAGGTTAAGCACCTTATTTAAGTTCACTCAGCTAGGAGTCAGAAACAGGAGTTGAACCCAGGCATTCTGATTCCAGAGTCTTTAGTCCTATTCCATTCTCACCTCATTATCATAGTTTCAGTGAGAGCCAAAATGACTCCTCATGGAATAATAAAGGGAGAGGCAGGGTGGTTACTCCCGGTGTGAGTTTAAATACCATGACAAAAGGAGGGGCTCTAGAGAAGTTCCTATGGGTAAGGTACAAATTTCTGTCTATAATGTTTACTAGATCTAGGAATTTACACAAATGATATAAATGTCAAAAATGCATCATCATGTATATCCATATAAAGCAATAAGGGGATGTGAACTGTGGCTTAACAACTTCACAAACTGTCATTTTGGGTTCATACTGGGATCCCCAAATAAAGAAAAATAATAGCTAAAGACAGCTTATCGCAAATTTATTTGCATGACACATTTAGGGTGCTTTTTAATTTTAAAGTTCATGGTTAAGTTAATAGTATCCTCAGAGAATGAGAATCAGCTGTCCTGTGACAGTTGTATTTTCTAATAATTATGTAAAATTACATAATAAGCTTTCCATAAAGGAAAAACAGCCTACTTTGAAACAGAAAACCCAGGAGCAAATTTATCATAAAGAGGTTTATTAAACTTGTAAACCCCTCTTCCTATTATCTATTTAAACACTTCTAACTATTAAACATTAAAGCACACACATTTTGCTTCTGTCCTGAAATATATTTCCTCCTTCAATTTCTTAAATGACATAATTAGGGATAAAGAAATTTCAGTTTACTCATGAAGACCTTATAAATTAAAGTATCTACTCTTGATGATATGATCTAAAATTTGGGATATAATAACTGATGGCATCCAAAATGAATCACAAGATGAATACAAATATTTTATATTTTCAGAAATAAATTTCAGCCCTGATTATTATTAAAATTAGCATTACTCTTGTCAGCGAAATTTATAAAAGATTAAGAAGATTAGAGAAAGGACTTTTAGAGGAGACGTGAAATGATTTTTAAGTTAATTCAACAGATCACTAAGTTGGACACACATTTATGAATAGGGACAGTCATGATATATTATGTATAAATTTGCTTGTTTCAATCACTGCAGCTCAAAGAATGGTCCAATAAAGAAGACAAATCATATTACTTAAGAGGGTGGAGAGCTCCCAAATAACAATAGGATGATTCTCTTCTATCTAAAAAAATGAACGCTGAGAGGCAGTGTATTCAAAACTTACAAAAATCCAAATATTTGGATGGGGGTTCAACAATGTGTTCATCAAATCTTAGAATTAGGGACCTTTCATTGAAAGTAGTTTAAAGGTATGTAAAATGAAGCATAGTTTTATACAATATGTACAACTCTTACAGAACTAATTATCTATCACAACAGAATATGAAAGAGATTATATGTTTAGGGGAAAATATGAATATTCAGGCCTTGATATCATGGATGGCAACCAAAAAGTCTACAAAGTCACTTAGAGTCTCTATGAATCACAGTAGTGAATGGAATGAATCAGTGATATGACCCAAAATGCTCTTTGTAGGCTTCCATGCACAGGAAACAACATATGTAATATACTCAGATTATGTTACATTTTAACTCTAAAGGATGCATTTTGTGTAGCAACAAATTACTTATTTTCCTTGTAGTACTGGACATAAGAGGTAGATATGCCACAGAAACGAGAAAAGGATAAGATGGTGAAGAACAGAATATTACTTATGCCTGCTAATGCTACCTGCTGGGTTAGACTAGAATATATAATTCCTAAAGAATACTGAAGTTCAGAAATTAGTACTACACAGAACATAACTTGTGCATGATTACTTCCTCTAACCTATATTTTAAAAGCCAGTAAATATTTTTTGAGAAGAAAGAAAAAGAAAAAAATTTCAGAAATAATAATGTCTGAGAATTTTCCAGAACTAATGAGAGATATTAAGCTACAAATCTATGAAGCCTAGAGAACTGATGTAGGATAAATACAAGAAACAAAAACAACAACAACAAAAATAACCCAAAGAAACAGAATTATACCTAAGAATAACATATTCAAACTGCAGAAAGTCAGAGAAAAAATTTGAATAACACTGGGCTGGAGGAACCTTATCTAGAGAGGAACAAGAATTATATGTGCCTTCTCTTCAGAAATCATGCAAGCAAGAAGAGTGGAAGAAAATATTTAAAGATGTTTTAATTCTTTTGAAAGAATAAAACCACCCATTTAGAATTCTGTATACAGCAAAATTTCTCCTTCCCTTTTGAAGGATAATTAAGAATTTCTCAGACAAACAAAACAGGAAATTTGTTGCTAGCTTCAGAGAGACAAAAAATGATACAGGTCACAAACTAAAATATGTATTAAGAAGTGTTAGAGAAGGTACACATGAAATCTTTTTAAAATTCTTAATTTATCTACAGTGTATTCAAAATAATAATAGCAACAATGTATTTGGTGATTACAGCTTATGGATAAGTCAAATGAATGACAGCAATGCTTTAAGGGATGGGAGAAAGAAATTAGGAATACTCTGTTATAAGGTCCTGGCATTATATATCCCATGAAGGCATATATAAAGTCATCTGAAAGTGGACTTGGATTAGTTGTAAATATATATTGCAAGCTCTGGGGCAACCACTAAAAGAAGTTATAATTGATATGCTAAGAGAGAATGAAAAATGGAATCATTATAAAATGATCAATTAAAACCAGAGAAGGCAGAAAACTAAAGGAATATAAAAAAGAAAACGAAAATAGGGCAACAATTATAGAAAACAGCCACAATTACAGAAACAACCCAACTTATATGAATAATCACTTTATATGTAAATAGCCCAAAATATACTAGAGACAGAGTGGATTTAAAAAAAAAAAAAAAAAAAAAAAAAAAAACAAAAAAAAAAAAAAAAAAAAAAAAAAAAGCAAGACCCAACTACATGTTAGGTACAAAAACCCACTTTAAATATGAAGATATACGCACAGGTTAAAAGTAAAAGGTTGGAGAAAAATATACCACACTAACACAAATCAAAAGAAAGCTAGAGTAGCTCTATAAATTTCAGATAAAGTAGACTTCAGAGTAAGGAAAATTATCAGCAATATCTTACCTGAGCTCTGATACTGAACAACAAAGTTTTTTAAAAAAAGAATAAAAAACAAAAAAATCATCAGTAATAGAGGGCATTATATAATGATAGAGGGTTAACCATCAAGAAGATGCAATTATTCCTAATATGTATGATGTACCTAACAATTGTCAAAATGTATGAGGTAAAAACTTATAGAATTGCAATGAGAATATTCAAATTCACTATTATACTTGGAGACTTCAATACCTGTCTATCAGTAATTAACATAACCAGCAGGGAGAATATTGGTAAAGATATAATTGAACTGAGCAGCACCATCAATCTAATTGATTTATAGAATACTTCACCCATCCACAGTAGAACACATTTTCTTCTCAAGTTCACAGGGAACGTTTTAACCAAGATAGGCAATATTCTGGCCTACAAAACATGCCTTAACAAATTTAAAAGAATAGATAGCATACAAAGTATGCTTTCAAACCACAATGGAATTAAACTAGAAATCATTAACAAAAAGATAGCTGAAGCATTTTGTGTTATTTTTTGTCAGGTCTCCAAGTGCAAGCCTGGACCCAGAAAGTCTGAAGTCCTGCCTGCCTCAGCTAATCAGCCCCGCTGCCCGGCCATTATTCATAATCACCCAGTGGAGCTTCCCCTGAACATTAAGCTTTTCATCCCACCCTGCCATCTTGACTGTTCTTGCTTTGTGAATGTCCCTTCACCCCATGCTCCCATCTTAACTATTCTTATGCCTTACCTCACCCGCCATTGTAACTGAGCTTATGGTAATGTATATATTCCTTACCCCTAGCCCCACCACTGTAACTGATCTTACTCCGTACTCTGTAACACTCCTGCCCCCTCCCCAAAAGATCTGCCCCAACCTATAAAACCAACTCCTATCCCACTGCCCTTTGCTGGGGTGGGAGAGGGAGGGGAGTCTCTTCATTCAAAACACACATTTTAACATTTATAACATAAGAATCAAAGATGTGTCAAGAAATAAAAAAATATTTTAAACTAAATGAAAACAAACCATTAAAATCTGTGGAATGTTGCAAAAGTGGTACTTAAATGGAATTTCATAGCACTGAATACATATAACAAAAAGGAAGAGAACGCTAAACCCAATTATCTAAGCTTTCACATTAGCAAACTAAAAAAAGGACAAATTATATCCAAAGGAAGGAGAAGAAATCAATGAAATTGAAAATAGAAAAACAACAGAGAAAATTAACAAACTGAAAAGCTAATTCTTTGAAAATATCAGTAAAAACTAATAAACCCTTAGTGAGGCTAACCAAAAAAGAAGGAGAGAAGACTCAAATTACTAATATTAGAAATAAAAGATGGGCCACAACAACTAATCACATGGACATTAAAATGATAATAAAGGAATATTATGGAAAACACTGCACTCACAAATTTGATAGCTAACATGAATTGAACCAATTCCTTGAAAGACCCAATCTACCAAAACTCACACAAGGAGAATCTGGTAATCTGAACAGGTCTCTATATTGATCAAAGAAATTGAATAAACAATAATTTTCTAAAACAGGAAGCACCATTGGTGCTCACAAAGTTTCACTGGTGAATTCTACCAAACATTTAAGAAACAAATGATGCCATTTCTGTGTAATCTCTTCCAGAAAACAGAAACAGAGGGAATACTTCCTAAACCATTCTATGGGGCTAACATTACACTAATACCAAAATCACATAATGACATCACAAGAAAGGAAACAGACTAATAGCTCTCATTAATGCAGATGCAAAATCTTCAACAAAATATTAGCAAATAAAACCTAACAATGTATAAAAAGAATTACACACCATGACCCATTGGAATTTATTTCAGAATCTAGTGCTGGTTCATCACTGAAAACTCAATTAAGATAGTCCATCGAATCAACAGGCTAAAGAAGAGAAACAATTTAATAATATCAACAGACGCAAAAAAAGTAGTCTTAGTGAATTTAAAAATTCACCAAGAACAACTTCCTTGACTTGATAGAGAACATCTACAAACAAACTACAGCTAACTACATAATGGTGAGAAACTTGATACCCTCCTCCTAAGCTGGAAACAACACAAGGATGGCCCCTCTCTCCATTCCTATACAACACTAAAAACAAAAGAGGCCAGTCAGTAGTGGAAGTCAACGCAATAAGACAAAAGAAAGAAACACAAGGTATACAGATTGGGATGGAAAACATAAAACTATCTTTTTTCACAGATGACATGGCCATTTATGTAGGAAATCCCAAGAATTGGCACCCCCACGCCTGCCCCTCCCCCTGCCAAAAAAAAAAAAAAAAAAAAAAAAAAAAAAACCAGCAGAAAAACCCTGCTGGAACTAACAAGTAATTATATTAAGATTGTAGGATACAAGGTTGATGTACAAAAGTCAAATGTGGCTGGGTGTGGTGGCTCACGCCTGTAATCCCAGCACTTTGGGAAGCTGAGATGGGTGGATCACCTGAGGCCAGGAGTTTGAGACCAGCCTGGCCAACATGGTGAAACCTGGTCTCTACTAAAAATACAAAAATCAGCTAGGTGTGGTGGCACACACCTGTAATCCCAGCTACTCAGGAGGCTGAGGCAGGAGGCTGAGGCTTGAACCTGGGAGGGAGGTTGCAGTGAGGCCATTTTGCACCACTGCACTTCAGCCTGGGCAACACAGCAAGACTCTTGTCTCAAAAAAAAGTCAATGCTTTCATATATACCACCAATGGGCAATGAGAATTTGAAATTTAAAACACACCACCATTTACATTAATGAGAGTGGAAGAGGAGGAAGGGATGACAGAAGTTAGTTTGTCTAATAAAATAGATTATGAGCTCTATATCAGGAAAACTATAAAACTAAAGAGAGAAACCAAAGAAAATCTAAATAAATAAAGAGGTATTACAGGTTCATGGATAGAAGACTCAGTGCTGTCAATATGTCAATTTTCCTCAACTCTATATATAAATTCATCACAATCACAATTGAAATCCTGAGAAGTTACTTTGTGACTATCAACAAATTGATTCTAAAGTTTATATGGAAAGGCAAAACACCCAAAACAGTTAACATAACATTGAAGAACATCAAAGTAGGAGGACTGACCTAACTGACTTTCAAGACTTCTTTGAAGATTACTTTATATATAAAGTAATTAAGATAGTGTGGTATTGGCAAACAGACAAATAGATGAATGGAACAGAAGATCCCAGAAAAAGACCCAAACGGAGATAGTCAACTGATCTCTAAGAACGGAGCAAAGGCAATCCAACAGAGAAAGAATAGTCTTTCAACAAATGGTGCTGGAAAAATTAGACCTCTACATGCAAAAACAACAAACAAACAAAAACAGGGTATAAAGTCTAGACACTGATCTTATACCTTTCACAAAAATGAACTCAAAATAGATCACGGACCTAAATGTAAAATCCAAAACTGTAACACTTCTACGTAACACAGGATATTATTTAGGTGACTGTGGGTTTGGCAATGAGTTTTTAGATAAAACACCAAATGCATAATCCATAAAGGAAAAAAATTGAGAAGCTAAACCTCTGCTTGGCCAGGTGCCGGGGCTCCTGCTTGTAATACCAGCACTTTGGGAGGCTAAGGAGGGCAGATCATGAGGTCAGGCGTTTGAGACCAGCCTGGCCAATATGGTGAAGCCCCATCTCTACTAAAAATACAAAAATTAGCCGGGTGTGGTGGCATGCACCTGTAGTCCCAACTACTTGGGAGGCTGAGGCAGAAGAATCGCTTGAGCCTGGGAGGTGGAGGTTGTAGTGAGCTGAGATTGTGCTACTGCATTCCACTTAGGCTGAGGATGAGATTCTGTCTCAAAAAAACACCCCCCACCCCCACACACATCCCCAACAACAAACCTCTGCTCTATGAGACATAATTAAGAAAATAAAATGAAAACGCACAGATGAAAGAACCTGTATCCAACTCAACTTTATATATAAATAAAGTTCTTATAACCGAAATATACAAGAACTCTTTCTCTCCAACATAAAAAAAAAAAACCCTTAAAACTCAATAGTAAGAAAGCTAACAACCCAATTATAAAATGGGCAAAAGATCTGAGCAGACATCTCACCAAAGAAGATGTACAGATGACAAATAAGCATATGACATGATGCTCAACACTGTATGCCAGTAGTGAACTGCAAATTAAAACAGAATACTACCACATATCTATCAGAATGGCTAAAATCTGAAAAAGTGACAACACCAAATGCTGGGAAGGATGTGAAAGAACAGGAACTCTCATTCTTTGCTTGTGGGAATGCCAAACGGTATAACCACTGTTGTGGACTGAATGTCCCTCCTCTCCCCTCAAATTGATATGCTGAAGTCCCAACTTCCAATGTGATGGTATTAGGAGATGAGGCTTTTGGGAGGTAATTAAGTTTATATGAGGTAATGAGGGATAAAGCTCCCATGATGGAATTGGTGGTCTTAGAAGAAGATGACGACGAGATGTAGATTTTCTCTCTCCATCATGTGAGGGTAAAAGCCAGAAAGAAGGCCCTCGTCAAGAACTGAATCTGGTGGCACCCTGATGTTGGACTTTCAAGCCTCCAAAACTGTCTGTTGTTTAAATCACCCAGTTTATATTTTGCTATAGCAGCCTAGACAGACAGTCATTTTGGAAGACAATTTGGCAGTTTCTTACAAAGCTAAACATAGTCTTGCCATATGATCCAGCAATCTCACTGCTACGACTTACTCAAATGAGTTGAAAATGTATATGCACATTCATACACCTGTGCACAAATATTTACATTAGATTTATTCATAATTGCCCCCAAAGTGAAAGCAATCAAGATGTCATTCATGATCCATCTTGAGTTCATTTTTGTGAAACTTATAAGGTCAGTGTCTAATCCCAACCTCTCTCCTTTTTTTGCATGTGGATGTCCAATTCCAATACCAACTGATTGTTGTTAAATGGATAAAGAAATTGTGATGCATCCAAATAATACAATACAATTCAGCAATAAAAAGGAATGAGCTGTAAAGTTACAAAAAGACATGTAGGAACGGTAAAAAACAACAAAAAAAGCCAGTCAGAAAAAAAACACACGATGTATGATTCCAACTATAAGACATCTGGAAAAGGCAAAACCGTGAAGATACAAAAGATTAGCTTGCCAGGAGTTAAAGGGCAAGGCAGGTGGGGAGGGACAAATAAGTAGAGGATGAGATTTTTAGGGCAGTGAAACTTCTGTATAACTATGCTATAGGGAATAAATGATATTATGCATTTTGCATAATGTAAACTATGGATTTTAGTTAATAATGTATCAGTATCAGTTCACTGATTGTGACAAATATACCATGCCAATGCAAATATTAATAATAGAGGATTGGGCATGGTGGCTCATGCCTGTAATCCCAGTGCACTGGGAAGCCCAGGCAAAAGAACTGCTTGAAGCCAGGAATTTAAGACCAGCCTGGGCAACATGGCAAGATCCTGTCTCTACAAAAATATAAAATATATCAGGGAATGGTAGCACGCCTGTAGTCCCAGCTACTCAGGTGGTCAGGAGGCTGAGGTGGGGGGGATTGCTTGAGCCCTGGAATTCAAGGCTGCAATGAACTATGGTTGTGCCACTGCACTCCAGTCTGGGCAACAGAGTGGGACTCTCTTAAAAATGTGGGGGGAAATATGCCATGGCTGGCACTTGGTGCAGGGGTAATGGGAGGGTATATAGGGGAACTCTCTCTACTTGCGTTCAGTTTTCCTATAAGCTTAAAACTGCTGTGTAAAATGAGGCTAAGACCTACTGGGCTGCATTCCCAGGAGATTAGGCATTCTAAATCACAGTATAAAACAGAAGGTCAGCACAAGATACAGGTCATAAAGACCTTGCTGATAAAACAGCTTGCATAAAGAAGCCTGCTAAATCCCACCAAAACCAAGATGGTGAGGAAAGTGACCTCTGGTCATCCTCACTGCTCATTCTATGCTAATTATAATATATTAGCATGCTAAAAGACACTCACACCAGTACCACTGACAGTTTACAAATGTCATAGCAACATTGGGAAGTTACCCTATGTGGTCTAAAATGGGGAGGAACCCTCAGTTCTGTGAGTTGCCCACCCCTTTCCCAGAAAATTCATGAATAATCCTTGAAATGAAATGAAAGAAAGCACACATTATCATGGAACTACAGTACTACTTGAAAGCTACTTAGGTAGGTTAATAGTTGAGGCCTATTAATGGATATGCCATATTATTACATTAAAGCCATTCTCAGTGAAGGATTAAAATTGTTAGTTTTAAGAGTTGTTTTTATTTTGTTAAGAACAGTCTGTACGATGATTGATTTTTGTCAAAGAATTACTGTTTAGCATATAATCAAGAAATAACCATAAAAATGGGCAACCAGCTCTGCCTATGGAGTAGCTATGCTTTATTACTTTACCTTCCTAATAAACTTGCTTTCACTGTACTCTAGGAACTTGTCCCAAATTCTTGCGTGAGATCTAAGAACTCTCTCTTGGGATCTGGATTGAGACCCCCTTTACAGTAACAGGGTTAACCTACAATAGCATGGCACTGAACTGTCCAAAGTGAAGGAAAAGTAATTTTTTGAATATTTACCATTTCGCACTATCTACAATTACATTTCTTTACATTAATTTAGAAGAGAGTTGACTGCATTATTCTCACTGTTCTATATGGCCACTGAGAGAAAGAAAATTCTTCTTTCAGTGTCGCCAGGGATAATTGTGTCCAAATCTCCTTTTTGAATTAGGAAATGGGGTGATACTTCGCAAAAATGTGTCTCATACTCCATTGATAAAAGATTGTAAAATAAGTTTTGTTTTTTTTTTAAGTCTGAGCTTTTTACCTTTTTATTTCTTTCTGGTAGTCACTAGCTCAAATATAGAGAGGAGGCAAGAAAGGAGACAGAGTGATGGCCTTTGAAAATTCACAAATTCAACAGTCTTTTTCTGTTTTTGTTATCTGTGGCCCCTAATACAAAAAGGCATTTGATTAATTTAAATTAAACTAATTAAACATGAAACTGGATAATAATGTACTGTTTTACCAAAAAGGCATGTATTAGCCCATTTTCACACTGCTATGAAGACATATGAGACTAGGTAATTTACAAAGAAAAGACATTTAATTGACTCACAGTTTCACATGGCTCGGAAAGCCTCAGGAAACTTACAATCATGACGGAAGGCAAAATAGGCATGTCTTACATGGTGGCAGGTAAGAGAAGTGAGAGCAGAGGAAATGCCAGATGCTTACAAAGCTTGTGAGAACTCACAATCACAAGAACAGCATGGGGGAAACAGCCCCTGTGATTCAAACACCTCCCCTCAGGTTCTTCCCTTAACACCTGCGGGTTATAATTTAAGATGAGGTTTGGGTGGGGACACAAAACTAAACCATATCAAAGCAATAGCTTTAAAATGCTAGTTTGCCCTTGACAACAGATAATATCTTCAAAATACAGCTTTTGGAACCATTTATTTCCATTATTTTTAAAGAATGACATGAATAGATAGAGGGTTCAGACTATTTTTTAGCTACAACTCAAAGACTACATTCAAACCTTTTCAGGATTCTTTTCTTCACTTTTCTTTAATCATCTTAGCATATTCTAAAGACCTACTGGTAATTCATTTCCATGAAACAGAATTGCAAGGCAGTCTTTAAGATGGCAAATGCATTAATTTACAGATATATTATTTTATGCATCTGTGGTTACTCCTGTTTTCACTCAGATAGATTATTCCGTTACTAAAATAGGAATATGTACTGATAAATATTTAAGGGTATATTATAATAAAAGTCTTTTTATCAAACAACTGAAAATGCCACCAAATATATATTTTAATATAAAATCAATGCCAACCAAAATATTTGCACCAACCTATAACACAGAAACCAAAATTGATACTTATCATTAACATATATTCTTTTCAGGCTCAGAAAAATGTTCAAAGAGATTTCATTTATTTAAATGATAAATATTTAATTAAAATTATACATCCACAATAGAACAGGGAACAGTGATTTGCCCACATACACATTAATGTAGTCCAATTATATATTAAATATTAATTATATTCAGAAAAAAACAGTTTGAAGCTATTATCAAATTTTTAAAAACTGTCATGAATGTAGATATAACATGCATTACTCATACAATGGATGCTATTCTGCACAAATTCTAAAACCAGGGAATCTTTATGTCTCCTCTGCATTTATTTTTGGTGTTCCACATAATTTATCCTTTTTTTCTCTCTCTCTTTTTTAAGACAGAGTCTTGCTATGTTGCCAGGTTGGAGTGTAGTTGTGCAATCTTGGCTCACTGCAATCTCCGCCTCCTAGGTTCAAGTGATTTTCATGCCTCAGCATCCTGAGTAGCTGGGATTACAGGCATGCACCACCATACCCAGATAATTTTTGTGTTTTTGTAGAGATGGGGTTTCACCATGTTGGCCAGGATGGTCTCGATCTCCTAACCTCGTGATCTACCCACCTCGGCCTCCCAAAGTGCTGGGATTTTAGGCATGAGCCACTGCACATGGCCCCTTTTTTTTCTCTATGAGAATAAAATTCCTCAATATCCAAATATTTGATTATTTCACTGTCACATTCTAAATTATATCGGCAGAAAATGCATCTCCCAATGTAGTTTAGTATTTTTCTGTATGTTTAACTACAAAATACAAATCTTTCATGGTAGTATTCATTATATCTTTGGCACTGTTTACACCAAGGGTTGAGTAATAACAATGCCAATCTTGTGTCATATCCTCAATTCAATTAAAAAGTTTCCTAACAAGCAATTCTATATGAACTTGACTACTTTTGCAAATATTCTTCAAAAGCATGGTTTCATTTTTTTCTCCCAAATTAATGCAAATGTATTATAAAATTAAATGCTAAATTCCTATAAATAAAAAACCTATTGCAAAAATTGCAACTACTGTAAATGTAAATATTGGTTTTGTTTTGTCAATCCAATGACAGTTAAGACTGAATACAAAATGCAAGGTTTATTTAACTAAAGCACTACCATTTTCATGTTTTTACAGCTTAAAAAATACCTGCACAGAAGCACCCTCTATCAGATTTTTTTTGATTCACTTGAAAAATACAAGATAACTATCAGAACCAATTTTTTATTCACAATTGACTAACGGCTAAACTGAGAAGCAGATGGTTTGATGCACTCTTCTACATAATTCAGCAAATAAGAGGCAGAAGGAAAAACAATGTCCAGGAGTTTTGATATCTTGGTATGTCATGAGGAAGTATTTTTATCATCCCCTATCAAGCAGTGCAGGTGTGAAGAATTCTATACCTAAGATTTCTGGTCACTTTACAACTATTTCAAAAGCAGTTCAAATGCCATTTCTTTTATGTTTTTTCTTCTAAGTTTTCTGGCTAGAATGATTACAACCTCCAATTCCTTGGGGTTCCTTTTTTTTTTTTTTTTTT
>NW_016107398.1:6919047-6944376 GCF_001604975.1 Cebus imitator | reverse complement strand
CTACAGGCATGTGTGCCACCATGCTCAGCTATTTAAAAACAATTAAAAAAAAAAACAAAAACAAAACAGGTCTCACCATGTTGATGGGCTGCTCTCAAACTCCTAGTCTGAAGCAGTAATCCTGCCTCAACCTCCCAAAGTGTTGGGATTACAAGCATGAGCCACCGTCCCTGACCATCTTTGGATTCTTGTTTAAATTTTTATATTAACATCACTAACCACATTTTGCCTTATGAGGCAGAATTTAGAAATGTTTGTGTTTATTTCCTATTTGGACTGAGAGCTTCTGGAGTTACAGGGACTGTCTTTAACCATCTTGAGATTGATAAACACTTTCTAAAAGGGCCAGATAGTAAATATTTTATGCTTTGCAGGCCACATTATGTCTCTGTTACATCTTCTTTTTAAAACAACTTGTTAAAAATATAGCAGGCCTTACAAGGCTGTGGGTGTTATAGTTTGCTGACCCCTGAGCACAATATTTAAAGGTCAGGTTTTGAAGTAAGACTGGGTTTTCTGTATCTTAGTGGCTGTACTCCCTCTGGCAAGTTACTTACCTATATAAAATGTGGATAATAAGGTATAGTGAATATTAAATGAGATAATATATGTAATGTTCTTATCACAGTAATACAGTATGGTACACTAAATATTAGCTATCACTGTAATATTATCATGATCACGGTGCCTGAACTGAGCAGTACTCAATGTTTATTGAATCAAAGATATCCAAAAAGACACTCATGTACACATACAACTCAGATTTTATATAAGAAAATGCCTTATTTAATCTACAGTTTTAAATGCAAAAGTATTTTTTAACTTAGTTATTTTCAGTTTTAATGAAAACATTAGAAATAAAAATCTTTAAAGTCTTTAATATTAGAATAATTTTAATCAATGCAAATATATGAAGGTAAAGGTCTACCGTAATAAGATTATAAGAAACCAAGAGGATTAATTCTAGTGAAATTTTGTTATAAACAACAAGGCCATCATATTTTAAAAACATTCTTCAAACATTTCCATGCCTATTACTTCATTTGCTCTTCACCAGAAACCTCTGAATCACATAGATAAGGCTATATTTTATTTGATAGATTCAGAGGGAAATTAAAAATTTTCCAGGACCATTCTGCTTATCATAGGCAATTTAATTAAAAAAAAAACTGAGTAATGAGTATTGGCCAGTATTATTAGGCAATGAGGAGGCAAAAATAAATAGGACAAGCTTCTTAAACAACTCACAATATAGTCAAAGAAACATGAAAATAAACTTTAAATACAGTGAAAACATGGGGTCAGTTGGAGGAAAATATCACAAAGGGAATGATACTAAAAGATAAATAGGATTTCATGAGATGAAGTGGAGGAAAGATATTCTCTAGAGAGAAGGAATTACATGTACCCAGTATAGCAGTAAAAGCAGACAAAACTTTCAAGGAATAAATTTGTAGGTGGACTGGTGAATTATGGAGTGCAGGGCACATTTTGAAAAGTAAGGTGTTTATGTGAAAGGGCATTTCCTATATTCTAAGCAAGAAGTTTCTATACACTAAGCAGCCACAGAAGGCTTTAGGAAAGGAGAGAAAGTCATATTTGGTTTTGAAAATATCATTCTGATGGCAGTGTAGAAGACAGATTAAAAGGAGGGGGATTCTGAAAGCAGAAAAGATTTTGAAATAACTTGTCCATAGAGGGATTAGGCATATGTAGGCAACTTAAAGAAACGTATACTTTCCTATGACCTAGCAATACCACTTCTAGACGTATGTAAAGCTTTCTAATCAACATGCTGTGAAATATTTGATGGCTGATAAAAATTTAAAGTATAAAGAAATAGATCCATATATTACTGATTGATTTTAGACAAAGGCACTAAGGCAATTCAAATAGGAGAAGTTTTCAACAGATAAGGCTGGAACGACTGAATAAAAACATGGAAAACAATGACCTCAACCTTTAAGTGACACATAAAAATGAGTACTAGAGGGATTATAAACATAAATGCAAAAGCTAAAACTATAAAGATTCTGGAAGAAAATGTAAGAGAGTATCTTTAGGTCATCTATCTTCTGCCACTGGCAATCCTGATTCTCAGGCCTTCAGACTCAAACTGGAACCTACACCATCAGCCCTCTAGCTCTCTGGGCTTTTAACAATAATATACTACTGGCTTTCCTGGGTCTCCAGCTTGTAGATGGCGGACCATCAGACTTGATAACTGTGTGAACTAATTATAAGGTACTGACCTTACAATAAATCTTTCAGACTCTATCTCACTATATATCCTAATGGTTCAGTTTGTCTGGAGAACCCTGATTAATACAGTGGGCCATATAGTTTCTGCTGCAACCATTCAATTCTGCCACTGTAGTGTAAAAGCAGACACAGACAACACATTAACAAATGGGCATGAATGTATTCTAATAAAACCTTATTTACAAAAGTAGGTAGGGGGCTAAATTTAGTCTGAGGACCATAGTTTGCCAAACCCTTTTTAGAGCATTAGATTTTATATGTAACACATTGTCAGAGACCTCTGTAGCTTTGCCACCGTCACCCAGGTGATAATATGGGCAGTAAAAATAATTTTTACATATAGTATAACGTGAAAAAGTTTGTAAGCACTGCCCTAGGGAAACTAATATATATACGCAAAGAGATATGCATAAAAATACTCACTATGTCACTCTTTATAATGGCAAAAACTTAAAATAATTTACATGTTCACCAATGAGGCAATATATAAATCATGATACAGATGTACAAAAATTACAATCGTTGAATGAACTCAATTTCCATTATTAATGCATACATAAAACAAATGGGTGCCTCTAAGATGGTCATTTATGACAGGCCATAAAATATTAATCTTCCCTCTGAAATAGAGACATCACATAACTTATAAAATGTAAATATCATATTCTGAATTCAATCTAGGTATTATGTTTCCAAAGAATGCAGACAGATTGCTGTATAGATTCTAATATCTCAATTTGGGTGGCCCCATAGTTGGTACTGGATCTAATCTAGAAAAGAGGAACATAATGCCTATTTTTTGCCAATGTCGTATTATTAATTCTAAATTATATGGAGCAAGATTTGCCAGATGTAGCAGCAGAAGCAGCTATTTAACCTACTCGCCAACTCCTACACTTGATTTCAGTGAACACAGCAAGACGGGCAGTGGCAGCAAAAAAAGAAAAATACTGGCGATTTACTCTTTTATCAACTGCTTTTTTCACCATGCCTAAAATCCCACTGAAGTGTTCTAGTTTATTCCTAGCCAGACCTAGATATACTATATTCTCCCAGAATAATAGCTTCAAATATAATATACAATACTCAAAACCTGGAGAGGACAGGACCATGCTACAGTGCTTCAATACTATGTTTTTGGTTGCTTACATAATCTCTGCTGGTCAGGCATTATGTACCTCCTTCTATTCAACAGACAGGTACCATAGGGATGTTTTCTCAGTCAAAGGCCCTCACTTTTACGTATTTCTAATATTCAGATTCTTAGAATTTGCACAATTCCATTGCTAGTGTTTAGGAAAAAAAGACTGGTCTGTTTAGCGTTTAGAAAAAACAGGAAAATCCCCTCTCTACTTTTAGGTAAAAGTTACTTAGAAATTATCACCTGGGGTATGTTCAGATTCCTAAGCATTAGCTCCCACTGAGTAGTGCCTTCAAAGGGGCCTATTTTTGTTTCTCTTAGTATTATATACACATTAGAGCTCTAAGACTAAATGGTTTATTCCTAGTACACCCTCTACTCCCAGCCATTGTCCTCTCAACTTGGAGAGCTTAAGAAGACTAATTGAAGACTGTTCTGTAAGGGAGGTTCTCTGATTGGGGTCAGTGACGGCTCTACCTAAGAAGGAATCCCTGTGCCAGAAACGAAGAGAAACTGGTCAGCTCCTTGATAGGAGCATATTTTTGATGCCTAATCAGTTTGGATACTGAGATTTTACTGGGCAACCTAAATAAAACCCTACAGAAGTGGAGAATGATTCTCATGTGGGCTGGGGAAGCTGGGGACCCAAAGCTGGCTCTCCTTGGGAGGACTCATAGACAAAAAGCTATCAAGTAGCTCGGAGTTTCATTAATGTGGACCATTAAAGTTAAAAGAAGGCCTGCTAAAATTCTATAACCCAATTATGCTATTATTGCTATTTTGCTTTCTTCCCGTAAAACTAAAGTGGTAATAATAATAACATACGGTGATTTAGAATATATAAAGCACTGTCAAATATATTATCACACTGAACGCTCATAACAACTCTGTAAGGTACACAGAACAGGGAGGTTAAGGGACACTACCCAAAGTCACACAGCTAATAACTTCTGACTCCAAATCAATGACAATGATCTGTCCTGGTAGATGATGTTCTTCTTCATTCTTTAAGAGCCCAGCTCATGCATCTAGTGAAGTCTCTAATTCTTGTAGCCAGAAACAATTTTTCTATACTCTGGTGGCCCACACGACTTTATACCTCTCTTATGACACTACCTTTTTTACGTTTACAGAGGTATGGTTCTCATGATACTAAATAACAAGGTCCTGAAGGGTCATCTTTACATTCTCCATGGCATTTAGAAACATTCAAATTTTTACTGAATGATTAGTGCACTTCCTGTTTATGATAGAGATCCATTTATTTTTTAAAAGAAACTTTATTATTAGAGAAACATTACAAATAAAAATGTGCCCATTACGTATACCTAATGCAGTATTTGTTGAAAGTTGTATTTTTCAAAAGCAAAGTTAGACATCAAAATCTGAACAAGAATGATAACTCTAATTGTAATGTATGTTTTGGGAAAATCAGTATGACTTACATTATCACTAGTAGCAATTTTTTGCTTCTAGGGAATATAACCTGCATTAAGTTTAATGGCTACTTATAATAGCAGGCTAAACTTAAATTGAATCAAAGGGAGGACCTCTTCAGGAAAAGGTGGAGGACTCAACTCTATTTCTTTTCAATAATTGCTAAGAATATTTTTGATCCTTGTATTTTGGGAAGCAAAAGAAAGGAAGGAAGCCTGATACCAAAGTACCATGTAAGAACATCTATGATTCTGTAATTTGCTTTTGACCTTCTGCTAAAGGCAACAAAAATGCATGACGAAGAAAGTCTATGACTTAAATACATACACACACACACACACACACACACACACACACACACACACAGTCTTTATTTCCACTGGAACCTAATGTATAAACCACTATAGAACTTTCTTACTAAACAACATCCTTTTGGAAGGAAAGGAATATGTATAATTCCACTAAAGATCATGGATTTTATTATTTCCTATTCTATGAAATTAGCCTACAATTTATATAACCCTGAGGAAGGAAGATAAAGAAATTATAGATTCACATCATATCCAGAGCTCTTGCATATAAAACTAAACAAAAGGGATAGGATGCATTCTTGACTTTCTTCAAAATTTCAATAATTATCTTGTTTGTAGAATCACTCTAATGTGATTTGCTTAACACGTTTTAAGCAAATAAGACTCTGTTATCAAAATGCAACTAAAAGATTGCAATCTTCTTTTTCTATGGTTTGATGTTTGAGTTGAAGGTGACTGAGACTCAAAGACTCACATACATGTCTAAGGAAAACAGAAAAACTCAAACACTTAAAAAAGGAAGAAAGGAAGGGAAGGAGGGAAGGAAGAAAAAAGAAAGGGTGGGGAGTGAATCAGGAGACTACTAGCTCATGTTAGAAAAAAGGTTATTTACTTTGTAATGTAGCTCCACTAGAATGTTTAAGACACGACTCAATTTGTAATAATTTAATTTATACCAAATCTTTGTGAAATACATATATCCTGATAGGTATATCAGTATTTATAAAAACACTGATAATTTCTGAATGGTTATCAAGGCTATGTGGCCCAGACATCCCACAGGAAATTAAGAACACCTGGATTCTATCTCTAGGTCTAACAATCTTAGATAGGCTCCAAATAGACTTTAGGGGATTTTCCAGAAACTTTTCCAATGAAATGATTTGCCCTCCACAGGGACGTTAATGCTAATTATGTATTGCTTTTTCCTAAATCACACCTCTTTTTATCTCTGAACTCATTCTTCCAGAACCTTTTCTAAAAAGGGAAGAATAAATTGCTAAAAAGATTCATTCTTAGCAATAGACTATTTTTTCAAAAACAAAATCTTAACTCAGTAACTAAGTCCCCCACCCTTGCTGAAGGGTAATGTTTTGAAATTGGGATGGGGATATGGGGGAGATAGGTTTTTATCTCTTGTATTACATTTAATGTGCTCTGGTCAAATGCTTGGCACTGTGTAAATAACCTAGAAGATGTAGGCCTTGATGCCATATGAAGTCTCTGTCAAGAGACAGCTAAACGACTCATAGAATGCTGTTTCTTAAAATTTTCCACCAAAATGCATTCTCTATCACTAGATCATCTATTCATTGAATTATCACAAGGAATCCATGTGGAAGAATCGGGTCTACGTTGTGTAGTTAGTTCAGGTTTAGGAAACATCTTGTGGTGTAAAAAAGTAAATTGATCATTTCATCATCAACCTTAGGACACGTAAACTATTAGGAATAGACATGGCATGTACAGGTGATGGGAAACATTTTGATTACTTTTTACTGGAAGCATCATCTTTAGTATTTTTCTTCACTTAACCATTTCACTTGCTACAAAGGATATAGTTTCTTCATATACAAACATAAAATAATGCAGAAGTAAAACAGACATCAATCTATAATACGGTATGATGTAGCTATGAAATGATCTATGTACATACTAATTCCTGCACTGGTGGACACACTTGAACAAGAATTACTAAATTCCATCTGCAAGGACATCATGTCAAGTGTGTATGAACAATAATAATTTCACAGTAATGGTGACAAAGGAAATATCCCAAGATTCTTTGCACAACTCAATGACAACAGATATAGTTGATTTATGACTAACTGAAGGACTACTGTCAAGAATTTTATTAGAATTCACTAAGTTCCTCTAATTCTTGGAAATATGTTCAACAGTTTCTTTAAAGGGTACATATATAATGTAAATAAGCTAACAGAAATTGATGGCGGCCATCCTCTTCATAAAAACAAAAAATATTCTAAGTTTAAAAGAAATCTCTTTTCAGATATAAGATTGGTATCCAAATTATTAAAATTATTTAATTCCTAGATATTCCAGGCAGTTTCTATGCCTCTAATCATCATTTTGCTAGGTAAGGTGGTTGGCATGAGTTTATTGATAAGGACTTAGATTGGGGGTATGCAGAAGTGAATGTGCTAACCAGAGTTCTGGCATTTATAAGTTGTATGACCCTGGATAAACCATTTAGCTTTTACTAACCCATTGATTCCAGATGAATAAAGAAAGGATGATTTCTACATTCTCTTAAGTTGTAACATTAAGAAATTCTGAATGTTTGAAATTCAAGCCATTTTATATTTTCATACCCTGTGGTTGCCACTACGGACCTCAAAACATACAAGTAAGGATTAAATATCAAACAAAACAAATAACCACTTGTAGCACACAGGCAGGACTAAACTATATATTAAACCTGATAAATCTGGTAACTTTTCACTTTTCTGACTGCCACCCAAAAAGTTTTCTCCCCCCAGAACCAGAGAAACATAGTTTGGCCCTGGCTATATATTTCCACAATCAAAGAAGTTTAAATTGAACTAAGTCCATGAAATAAAAAAAGTTAGTTGTAGTGGGGCTCGTAGAGTTACTTTTTCTGAATGACAAATTTAATATCTTCCTAACCTTTATAACTAATCTTTTGGCACTAGTTATGAAAAGTACAGACCAGATCAGCAGAAGATATAACCTTAAAACTAAAGCTTAACTAGGTTCTAGATAAAGAGGTTCACCTTAAAATTTGAAGTGAGTTAAAAATGAAAAAATATGTTGATATATAAAACATGGCTCTGTATCACCCTATAGAAGACAAAAATCACAAGATAATACATTTAATCTATATAGGACCTTTTGCAGAGCAATTCAAAGTATTTTATTGAAAGTACTCAATTAAATTTCATGACACTTCTGCAAAGAGTCAGATACTACCTATATTTTTTTTTTCAAAGGAGGCAAAAGAAATGAAGGAACCAAAGTTACTTTGCTGATGTCATAGCTTCCTATTTCATATCTAGTATTGTAGCTTGTGGAAAAAAGATGTTTAGCCCCATGATAAATGATACTAACTGAAATGCCTCAGGTTTTTAAAAATGTTGGACTTCCCACAAGATGTGAATGTACAGAATGTGTACTGTCTTGCTTAGCATTTATCCTGATCACTTAATTCAGTATCTACCACACTGTAGGCACTCATTATACATTTGTTTAATGAATAAAGGCTATTCATAGTAGCTAAAGATTACTAGATATGAGTTCATATATCAGATACTAAGTGCATTACATATATTACTTCATTTAATCTGCCAACAATTCAATAAAGTAAGTTATTACTCTTCATTTTACTGATAAGGAAACTAAGACCTAGCTTAAGTAACTTGTCCGAGATTACAAAACAAGTCACAATTTTAACAAGGAAGCCCAACTTTAGTTCTTATTTAAAGATCATGATTGTACAAAGAAAAGCACTAGGCTAGCAATAAGAAACTCTTTTCTGTATTTTACTCCATCACCACTTCCTTGGCGAGGAAGGAAATTTCTTACTGATCTTTCTATCTGCTTGTAATACCTAATATAGTACCTTAGTCACATTACTATTCATTAAATGTTCCCTGAATACAATTAAAAACACATAAACAAATTAGGCTTCATTGTCCTCGACTGCAAAATGAAGATGAAGTTACCAGCAAGGTCCACCTCTGTGGTTCTCAAAGCATTATGGTCCCTACACCTAAAACTTTTGTCATAAATTAAAACTCTCAGGCTGCATCCCAGACCTTCCTTATCAGAAAATGGTGTTTTATGAAGTCTTCCAGGTGATTCTCATGTATCCTAATGATTATTTATCCAGTTTGAGAATCACTGAATTACTTTATATGATGATTATTTCATATTAAAATGAGTTCAATAACATGAAAGCATCCTACAGAGTGAAAGACATAGCATTATTATTAAAAGATTAAATTATGCTCCCTGAAAAAAACTCAGTGATTTTGCTAAATTCACATAAAACCAAGCATCAGAAATGAATTACCTAATAAATACTTTAAAAATAAGATACTGTTCTAGATTTTATCTGGAAAATGTGTAGTATTCACAGATCCAGAGGAAAAGACAAGTATGTTCCATGAAGGTCTACCTCGAAATCTAATGATTTGGTAATGAAGTGAATCATTCCAGAGATCTCACATGCTGCACAGGTTCCTTACCTGACCAGTGTCCGGTGGAGATGCCAGATCTGTCTGTGCATGTCTCACTTACAGGCCTAAACACAGTCTCCCATCCACCAGTAGCATAACGCCAATTCTGAGATTCTAAGATGAGTGTTCGCTGGGTGCCATATGCAATCATGAAGCAGTAGACCACATGATGGAGTTGACAGCCATAGCCACAACCTTTGTTGATATTACACACCAGCTTCTTGGCTTTGCTGCAGTCCTTGGGATTCTGTCAGGGAGAAAGAGAAAGTAAAGCTAAGCTATATAGAGAGGTCAACCTCTCTCTTTCTTTTAGCTATTAGTTTCAGTGGTACATGTGCAGGTTTGTTTTATAAATTGTGTGCCATGGGGGTTTAGTATACACCCCAAGTAATAAGCATAGTAACTGATGTGTAGTTTTTTGATCTTCACCCTCCTCCCACCTTTCACCCTCAAGTAGGCCCTGGTGTCTATTACTCTCTTATTTGCATCCATATGTACTCAATGTTTAGCTCCCACTTATATGCTGCTGCAAAGGACATGGTCTCATTTTTTTAAAGGCTACATACTATTCCATAATATATATGTACCACATTTTCTTTTTCCAGTCTACCACTGATGGGCAACTAGGTTGATTCCATGTCTTTGCTATTGTAAATAGTGCTGTGGTGAACATATGAGTGCATGTGTCTTTATAGCAGAATGATTTATATTCCTTTGGTTATATACCCAATAATGGGATTGCTGGGTCAAATAGTAGCTCTCTTTTAAGTTCTTTGAGAAACTGCTGAACTACTTTCCAGTGGTTGAACTAATTTACATTTCCACTGGCAATGTATAAATGCTCCCTTTTCTCTGCAGCCTCACCATCATGCTATTTTTTGACTTTTTAATAACAGCATTCTGACTGTTATCTTATTCTGATGGCATGTCACTGTGGTTTTGATTTGCATTTCTTTCAGGATTAATGATGTTTCATACTTGTTGACTGTGTATACGTCTTTTGAAAAGAGTCTCTCATGTCCTTTGCCTTTTTAATAAGGTTGCTTTTTGCTTGTTAATTTGTTTAAGTTCCTTATAGTTTCTGGATATTAGGCCTTTCTTTCATGGCTTGCAAATATTTTCTCCCATTCTGTTGGTTGTCTATTTACTCTGTTGATAGTTTCTTTCGCTGTGCAGTAGCTCTTTAATGAGATTCTAGTTGCCAATTTTTGTTTGTGTTGCAACTGCTTTTGGCGTCTTCATCATGCAATCTTTTTCAGAGCCTATGTCCTATAGTATTTCCTAGGTTTTCTTCTAGGGTTTTTATGGTTTTAGGTTTTACATTTAAGTCTTTTACCCATCTTGACTTAATTTTTATGTACAGGGAAAGGGAGAGGTTCAGTTTCAATCTCCCGCATATAGCTAGCCAGTTATCCCAGCACAATTTATTAACTAGGGACTCCTTCCCCCAGCTTGTTTTTTTTGTCAGCTTTGTCAGAGATTAGAAAGTTGTAGGTGTATGACTTTATTTCTGGATTCCCCATTCTGTACCACTGGTCTATGTGTTTTGTACCAGTACCATGCTGTTTGGTATGGTGGTACATGGTACTGGTTCCATGGTGTTTGGTGCCCATACCATGGTTAGTGTAGCCTTGTATAGTTTGAATTTGGGTAATGCAAAGTCTCCCCCTTTGTTCTTTTTGCTTAGGATTGCTTTGGCTATTCAGGCTCTTTTCTGATTCCATATGAATGTTAAATCCGTTTTTTTTTTTCCTGTCATTGGTAGTTTGATATCAGGGAATAGCACGGAATCTGTAAATTGCTTTGGGCAGTATGGCCATTTGAACAACATTGATTTTTCCTACCCATGAGCCTGGAGTGTTTTTCCATTTGTTTGTGTCATCTCCGATTTCTTTCAGCAGTGTTTTATAATTCTCCTTGTAGAGATTTTGCACCTCCCTAGATAGCAGTATTCTTAGATATTTTATTCTTTTTGTGGCAATTGTGATTAGGATTGCATTCCTGATCGAGCTCTCACCTTGGACATTATTGATGTATAGAAATTGATGTATAGAAATGCTACTGATTTTTGTACATTGATTTTGTAGCATGAAACTTTGCTGAAGTTGTCTGTCAGATCTAGGAGCTTTTGGGTAGGGACTATAGGATTTTCCAGGTGTAGGATCATCTTGCCCAAAAAGAGAGGTAGTTTGACTTCCTTCTTATTTGGATGCCTTTTAGCTTTTTGATATGCTGATGGATTTGGCTTGCTATTATTCTGTCGAGGACTTTTGCATCTGTGTTCATCAAGGATATTGGCCTGATGTTTTCTTTTTTTCTTGTGTTTTGGCAGGTTTTGGTATCAGAGGGATGTTGCCCTCACAGAATGAGTTAGGGAGGAGTCTCTCCTCAATTTTTTTGGAATAGTTTCAGTAGGAATGGTCTTCTTGTATGTGTGGTAGAATTTGGCTGTCTGGTCCTGGGCCTTTTCTGGATGGCAGGCTTTTTGCTACTGACTCAATTTCAGAACTTATTGAACTGTTCAGGGTATGAATTTCTTCCTGGTTCAGTCTTGGGAGGTTGCATGTTTTCAGAAATTTATCTGTTCTTAAGTTTTCTAATTTGGGTTCACAAAGGTGTTCATACTAGTTTCCGATGGTATTTTTGTATTTCTGTGGGGTTGGTGGTGATGTCCCCTTAACTTCTCTTTATAGGTGACAAGTACCAAAAATCGTAAAATAAGCCAGGACTGATCTAGCATGTTTCTTATTTAGGAAAGAATCCTGCTGGATTGGATTTCAATGAATCCAATGAAAACTGTATGTACATATTTAAGGCGATTACAGTGAAAAGAAAGTTACTTAGAAAAATCTCTAAACAAATGTGAAATTGGGCAGTTACATTAAAAAAAAATCTTTTATTTTTTCCTTTTTTAAAAATTTTAAGTTCAAGGGTACATGTGTAGGCTTGTATACAGGTAAATCTGTGGGTTTGTTTTTCAGATTATTTTGTCACCCAGGTGTTAAGTCTAGTATTCATGAGTTATTTTTCCTGATCCTCTCCCTCCTCCCACTCTGTACCCTCTGATAGGCCCCCAGTGTCTGTTGTTCCCCTCTACATGTTCATGTGTTCTCATCATTTTGCTCCCACTTATAAGTGACAAAATGTGGTATTTGGTTTTCTGTTTCTGTGTTAGTTTCCTAATGGCCTCCAGCTCCATCCATGTCCCTGCAAAGGACACAATCTCATTCTTTTTTATGGTTGCATAGTATTTCATGGCATATATGTACCACATTTTCTTTATCCAGTCTACCATTGATGGGCATTTAGGTTGATTCCATGTCTTTGCTCCTGTGAATAGTGCTGCAGTGAACATCTGCGTACATGTATCTTTATGGTAGAATGATTTATATTCCTTATATCCAATAATGGGATTGCTGGGTCAAATGGTAGTTCTGTATTTAATTCTTCAAGTAATTTCCACACTGCTTTTTACAATGGCTGAACTAATAATTTACACTCCCACCAGCAGTGTATAAGTTCTTTCTTTCTCTTCTTTATTACTGTCTTTTACTTCTTTCACTTCGTCATTCAGAATATGCAAATGCAATCATCTCTGAATTCAAAGTTACATACATCGATATCTTTAGGAAAAAAGTAAAACAGTCCATTTATTCCAGGAGCATTTCAGCATTCTGAGCTTATCTTCTATGATGAAACTCAAATTATCTTAAAAGAAAAACTTTAATTTCTCTATTAATTCCATCTATCTCCACAATTTTATATATTACAACAAAATCTACTTTTTCATTATGAAGTTAAAGCCACCAAGTAAACAGATACCTGAATTCAACAATTACAAAATATCAGGCATGGAACATTTTTTAAAAATCGTACTTGATGATAGCTATCAGCCATTTTCACAACCAAATGTAGAACATGCTCTACACTGGCTCACTTTAGAAGTATTATGCCACTTTTTAATTGGGAGATCCAGACAGCGAATGTTTAGCTAACATGATAATTTCTTTTTTTTCCATTCTAAAGTTCAACTCTGCTTTAATTTGGACAAGCTATTGCTAAATTATTCCTAAGGCATCTTAGTTCTTCCCATAACAAAATTAGTCTGAGAAGTTTTCCTAGCTGTTTTGTCTACAAGAAAGAGGATGGGTGACTCTAAGAACAGAATCTTTTATCCTACATAGAGAGAGGCAATGTAAACCAGTTCTCAATTTATATGAGCCTTAAATAATGCAGTCACCAAACACTAAATCTAAAACTACTTTCCAGGGATATCATCTGTCCTGTCAAGCAGAGAGCCCTAGAAACAAAAGCTGCAATCTATAAAATGATTCCAAAGGAAAAACTGAGAAGGGTAAATACGAGTTACCTCCAGAATAGGTCCCTTTCATATTCAAATACATCACAGCAAGCTGGTCTTTTTTTTTTTTTTTTTTTGGGAACAAAGCAGAATGCGTACCATCAAGAACTTTAGGAAGAGTTAAGAGCCTTTATGAATCAGAGAATCCTGATAAAATTCAGCAAGATTTGGTCAATACTGCTTCCAAAATCAAGTAGCAGAGTTACTGATTCTTTGAGACTATGAACTCATGGCAGACTCCTAAAGCAATAAGCATTTTCACACTTGTTGCTACAGCCACAACAGATCTGAGAGAAACCGAGGAGTGTGGTATCAAGTGGGAATGGGAGATCTTTGACATTTAATTTCTGTACAATATTAAATAAGAATCTTGGGAATAAATAATATTCTCAAACTGATCCAAAGCTTTATTACTGACTCAGTTTATCAAAAGAATGGACAAATAACATAGACATTTTTCAGATTTTCATGAGAAATAGAGCACTTGAATATCACTAAAATTCATATGAATGAAAAAGAAAATGTCCTACACATCTTCTTCAATAAACCTTTTCTTTTAGAACAGTTTTTAGATGTACTGAGTTACTGCAAAGACATTACAGAGAATTCCCATATATCTCACACCCAGTCTTCCCTACTATTACTTCTTACCTTAGTCTTTTTTTTTTTTTTAAGGAAAAAAAGAGTGAAGGAACATAATAATTTAAACATCTGACCTTTAGTTTGGAAACTACGGATTTTCTATTTAAAAGAAGACTCTCATCTGCATGTAAGCAAGTTTATTCACTGTGTTAAGAGTTTGATTAGAACCTAATGCTTTGAGCACAAGAGCTGAGACCTAAAAGGGCAATCTGTAAAAGTGGCTTAAATCATGATGCTTAGTGTACCTCAAATCAAGCTAAAGATAGACTATATTAATCCTTTTCTGTTTAGCTCATAGGGGACACGAAGAAAGGGGAAAATCCATTATGCTTGATTCTGAAATGAGAAAGGTATATACACATAAGGTAATCAATCGAAGATTCGAAGGGTAATAAGAGAAAATCAATGACTGTACTGAAAACAGTAAGTGAAACACTGAAATGGCTCAGAGCCGCAGTCCAATTTTTTTGCCCAAATAATACTTAAAACTCTAGAAAATTCAAAATAACTTGCTCATGAAAGTTCTAGAAAAAGGCAGAAGACACTAAGGAATAGAAAAGGCATTTATGTTCGTAACACCAGATTAGGTTTATCAGAGTACATATCTAGAAAAAACAAGTAGATATTTCTAAGGTAAATGGTGATGATTAAAAAAATAATAAAGCAACAACTGTGAAATGAACAGAGATTTATTCTGATGAAAGGGAACTTTATAGAAAACCCCTATTCTGAGCTAAGCCTTTGTTATCCAGCATTGTTACAGAATAGCAACAAATATAAAGAGATTTATGGGACTCTATAAAAGGGATATACAGCCACAGTTTCATAATTTTCAAACTTCTTACCAAATAGTGCTTGTCAGTTACCACTGATCCTAGTTTTATACTATCCAGTTGATGTCTGCAGAAGACTTGAAAATGTGTCACATCCATGAGCAAGATATATAGAAGAGTCTCATTACTAAAAGAAGCTTTACTTTAAACCATAAACATAATCAATTATGTTTTATGAGATTCTTGTATTTGTGGTCTACTTAAAAGTTAGACTCACCAATAGGCAGATATATTCTAGTTCCCTGCAATAACGATAATTTGAGTTTTAGAAATACAAGGTAAATTTGTGAAAATTACTTAAGACAACATTCTCTAATGAAAGAACTTCGATAGAGAGGTTACAGATATGATTTTGTTCTAATGAAGGTTCTGTTATGAACTCAACTGTGTGATCTGCCTTCAATTGGTTAGTTTAAAACAGACACAAAAATTACCTCCCTACACAACCTCTTCCCTGTTCACTCACCCTTCTTTCATAGAGCTACTCATAAGGCTAAATAAATGAGATGGTGTATGCTCAAAATTAATTTGAACATACTTCTTATTTATCCTCATAATCTTAAGGGACATTATTTCACACTGAATAAATCCGGTTTTGGTTTTTTTTGTGTGTGTTCTTTTTGTGTATTAGTGTTGCAAGGTAGCCCAATCATGGGTCTTTACATGCTAACAATGTTATGTAACATTTTTGTGATGGTAATTCATCAGTAAAGCTGTTACCATAGTACATACTAACCAAAAAATAAGGATTTAAGATATAACAAGATTCTTCTGAATTCAGTTCCCTTTTTATTTTCTTCAATTATTATTATTATTTTTGAGACAAGGTCTAGTTCTATTGCCCAGGCTGGAGTGCAGTGGCACAATCATGGTTCACGACAACCTCTACCTCCTAGGCTCAAGCCATCCTCCTATCTCAGCCCCCCCGAGCAGCTGGGACTACAGGCACACACAACCACACCCAACTAATTTTTGTATTTTTTTGTACAGACGGGGTTTTGTCATGTTGCCCAGGCTGATCTCAAACTTGTAAGCTTAAGCCATCCTCCCACCTTGGGCTCCCAAAGTGCTGGGATTACAGGCGTGAGATACCACTCCTGGCCCAATTAGTTTCTTTTACACTATCTGAGGCATTTCATCTGACACTATTAGTTTCCAAGAATGATCCAATGATACTATAAATCAACAATTGGGAATGATAATTGAATTACTAAGCCTCTAACCAAAATGGTATTTGAAGAAAAGCAGTAGTCCTTAGAAATAAATGATTACTAATTCAGTAAAGGCACCATCATAATGCTGAAATATTTTAGTCTCTTATTTAGGTTAAAATATAAAAATAGTCACTGTTAGATATATTTCCAATTAGGACACCAGGTTAATTTCCACTATGCTAAAAAAGAAAAATTTTCAATCAACTAGTAAACCAAAGACATTATTCTATTACTTAGGCACCACTACTAGGATTTAGGGGTTTCCACTGTCTCCACTTAGTAAATTAGTAGCAATGTGGATTACACAATATTACAAAATAGTACTGATTTTGTACTAGGACTATTGACAAATATTTTTGTTAGGACTATTTACAAATATTTTTCCTACACACCAATAAAACCAACTTCAGAATACAAATTTTCTAGCCACAATGTAATTTCCCTCACCTGCCCAGAGTTACAACTGACCAAAAACATTGCAGAAAAAGGCTAAATTAACAACAAAGAAAACATTAAGTCAATATAAACTGGACGTAATATCTCCAGCCCCCTTGTGAAAACAGTAAATGCTGAATAACCATTAGTTCAACTGAATTACATCTACAGAGACAAAGGGGATGTCAAGTCCATAGTCACAAAAATAAATTAACAAGTGGCAAACCAGAATTTATGATTCAGGTCTCTTTACCCACTGTCTACTGCCCTTATCTACTTCACCATGATGTCTTCAATGCAAGATGGAGCAAGAAGTCCAGGCTCAAAACATCTAGTGGCTATTTCTGTAAACTGAAAATTAAGAATGAGAACCCCAGGAGAACCTTCCAGCTCTTCTCTAAGAAATACCTTCTGTTGGAAAAGTCAAAGATAGCTCCTATTTCCAATGAAGACAGCTCAGTAAAAACCAAAAAAAATGGGTCAGGCCAGGTGAGTTAAATTTTACCGTGTTCTTTGTCTGCTCTAATCAGAAGACTAACAGTTTTTAATTTGTTTGTTTAAAAAGATTTCCAATATCTAGCTTTGTGTTCATAACAAAGAAAGTATTCATTAATAGTGTGGCGAAAACATTTCATTATATTAGAAAAAATCTGATTTTATTTCTCTAAAATTATTTTCAAAACCAAGGAGAAAAGATAATGAAGCAAATAAGAGAGCTGAAGTACTGCACTGTGGTAATTAAAATGAAGACTCTGGGGCACAGTTACTAACCATGAAAGAGGCATTTAAAAAGCATTCTCACTTTTGAAAGCCAAGACCGGAAATTATTGTCTCTTAACATATTAAACAAGAATATTCCCATAGCAAAGTTAAGACTGTACTAAGGTGTCCTTTCTACCCCTCTAGTAAAGAACAATCTGTTCCAAGTAGTAAGGACAACACAGTAACTCAGGCCCAAGTAGTTTACCAAGTGCTTCAGGAAATCAATTTCCCTGTGGGTATTCTGTAAAATCTAAGAGTGGAAACTTAAGGGAGGAAAGATACCGAGATACAGAGTTTATCGAATGAAAGACTATAGTAAAGGCAGATAGTTACTATACAGTCATAGAAGAGGAAAGCTTACCTTGGTAAGTAAAACCATATTTAGCTTACTTAAAATAATACATTTTAAAAACTTTTGCTTCTTTACCTGTAAATCTCTACTGAATGCCTTAAAGCTGTTTTTAAAAGATGGGAATTCCATAAATCCAATAGAAAGCAACAAACAAATATGGGGCATTTCCTCCACTGAGAGTCTTCAAGACAGTATTCTTTTATCTCTGGGAGTTCCAGGTGGTCTCTAGAAAACCCTCAACTTAGATTCAAGAGACTCGCACACCTGAATAAACTTGGTAATATTTTTCTGCTATCAGAAGGGCCACAGAGGAAAGGCAGATAATTAATGACACATATTCTCATTGAAGAATATAATGCAAATAAAGCTACCTCCAAGGATACAGAAGAAAGTTAAATTGCATGAGGAGCCAGCTTCTGCCAGTCCTATATAAATGCACCGAAAATGTATCTTCTCAAGCACCTCAACTTTTCTCTGTAAGTTTATACCCTGATTCCCAGGTCTCAGAACCAATTTAACTATTGAGGTTATAAGAGCATGCTTACAAAATTAAGACTGAATGTCAGAAAGGTCCTCCTTCATCATTTTAGTTGACAGGATTCATTAGGCTCTCTTTACTCAAAACATATCATCAAGTATGATATGGTGCTCTTTTTAAAAAGGGAAGAAGGGAAAAGAAGAGAGGAGGCAATAAGATAGAAAAAAGGAGAGTTGGGAGGAAAATAGAGGGGAAGGAAGGAGGACAAGAGAAGAGGACAGAAAGGGAAACAGGTAGAAGAGGGTAGAAGGGAAAAAGGAATAAAAAGCATGCCTATGAATGGTTAGCCCTATCTTATGATACAGGATTAAAAAGTGAAGTTATCGCTTCTTGGCCTTTCGGCTAAGATCAAGCGTAAAAGATGAAGTAGTTGCAAAAGGGAAACAATGGTTGAAACTGTTCAAAACTGTGCAAAAGCTGCTGCAAATGTTTTGTTTTAAATAAAAGTCAGAGTTTAAGTGACACCGTTTTTGCTGGTTCTTCCATTCTGCAAAGGACCATTCTCCTGGGTAGTGCTGGTTCTTACAGCACTTGTCTATTCACTGACTTTAAAACCAAACCATCAAGAACAATTAGATCGGATGTCAAATCTGGATACCTCTTCTCCAAGACAGAGTCTTTATCTCATTTCTCCATGCAGCTAGCCATATACGAAAAATACACTTTTAGCTGAGCATGAATTTTTTTGGAATCCCAGATATTATTATTTTTTTAATGGAAAAAAAAATCTGAAGACCACTTTTCTCAACTACCTCAATGAACAGTATTGTAACCAGCTCATTTTATTCTCTTTACTCATCAAAAATTTTTAACATTGTTGCCAGTTCACTCTAATGATAGTTTCTTTTGCTGTGCAGAAGCTTTTAAGTTTAATTAGATCCCATTTGTCTATTTTGGCCTTTGTTGCCAATGCTTTCCGTGTTTTAGTCATGAAGTCCTTGCCCATGCCTATGTCTTGAATGGTATTACCTAGGATTTCTTCTAGAGTTTTTATGGTGTTAGGCCTCATGTTTAAATCTTTAAACCATCTAGAGTTAATTTTTGTATAAGGTGTAAGGAAGGGATCCAGTTTCAGCTTTCTGCATATTGCTAGCCAGTTTTCCCAACACCATTTATTAAATAGGGAATCCTTTCCCCACTGCTTGTTTTTGTCAGATTTGTCAAAGATCAGATGGTTATAGTTCTGTGGCATTCTTTCTGAGGCCTCTGTTCTGTTCCATTGGTCTACATCTCTGTTTTGGTACCAGTACCATGCTGTTTTGACACCAGTACCATGCTGTTTTGATTACAGTAGCCTTGTAATACAGTTTGAAGTCAGGTAGCGTGATGCCTCCAGCTTTGTTTTTTTTTTTTTTTTTTTTGCTTAAGATTGTCTTGGCTATGCGGGCCCTTTTTTGGTTCCATATGAAATTTAAGGTGGTTTTTTCCAATTCTGTGAAGAAAGTCACTGGTAGCTTGATGGGAATAGCATTGAATCTATAAATTACTTTGGGCAGTAAGGCCATTTTCACGATATTGATTGGGGAAAAATTTTTGCAATCTACCCATCTGACAAAGGGCTAATATCCAGAATCTGTGTACAGAGAACTTAAATTTACAAGAAAAAACAACCCCATCAAAAATGGGGTGAAGGATATAAACAGACACTTTTAAAAAGAAGACATACATGCAGCCAACGAACATATGAAAAAATGCTCATTATCTCTGGTCTTTTGAGAAATGCAAATGAAAACTACATTGAAATACCATCTCACACCAGTTAGAATGGCGATCATTAAAAAACCTGGAGACAACAGATGCTGGAGCGGACGTGGCGAAATAGGAATGCTTTTACACTGTCGGTGGGAGTGTAAATTAGTTCAACCATTGTGGAAGACAGTGTGGCGATTCCTCAAGGATCTAGAAATGGAAATACCATTTGACCCAGCAATCCCATTACTGGGTATATACCCAAAGGATTATAAATTGTCCTATTTTAAAGACACATGCACACGTATGTTCACTGCAGCACTGTTCACAATAGCAAAGACTTGGAACCAACCCAAATGTCCATCAATGACAGACTGGATAAAGAAAATACGGCACATATACACCATGGAATATGATGTAGCCATAAAAAAGGATGAGTTCATGTCCTTTGAAGGGACATGGATGAAGCTGGAAACCATCATTCTCAGCAAATGGACAGAAGAACAGAAAACCAAACACTGCATGTTCTCACTGATATGTAGGTGTTGAACAATGAGAACACATGGACACAGGGAGGGGAACATCACACACCAGGTCCTGGGGGGTGAGGGGCTAGGGGAGGAACAGCAGTGAGTAGGAGGATTGGGGAGGGACAGCATTAGGAGAAATACCTAATGCAGATCATGGGACAATGGATGCAGCAAACCACCACCATGGTACAAGTATACCTATGTAACAAACCTATATGATCTGCACATGTACCCCAGATCTTAAAGTATAATAAATAAATTTTAAAACAATTTTTTTAACATTGTATTTTTATTTTTACTTTTCATTTTGAAATAATTTAAGATCTACAATAAACTGCAAAAATAGTACAGAGTTACTGAACTTCATGGTGTACCTTCCAAAAAGTTTTCCCCAAGGAAAACATATTACTTAACCATAGTACATTATCAAAATCAGGAAACTGACATTACACAATACTATTAACTAAACTACAAACATTTTAAGATTTTACCAGTTTTCACAAGCACTCAGATTTTCTAATGTATACACTCATGTAACCACCACCATAATTAGGATACAAGCTGTACCATCAAAACAAAGAAACTCCCTTACACTTCCAATTTAGAGGCAGACCTTAATGTCTGCAACCCACTGACCTGCTCTCTATCACTATAATTTAGTCACTTTAAAAGCATTATAAATGGAATTAGATAGTAGTTAACCTTTTGAGATTGGCTTTTTACCACTCAGCACAATGCTCTGGAGATCCATCCAAGTTGTGTATAATAGTTAATTTCTTATTACTAGGAAGTGTTCTATTATGTGAATTATACCACAGTTTATTTACTCATTGAAGGACATTTGGGTTGTTTCCACTGTTTGGTTATTACACACTAAGATGTTACACACATGAGTGTACATGTTTCTGTGTGGATATGGGTTTTCTCTAGGATATACAGGAATGTGATTACTGGATCATATTGGTAATTGTATGTTTATAGGGAACTACCAAACTGTTCCCTAGAATGACTGTACCATTTTATATTCTCATAAGCAATGTATGAAAGAGCTGGTTGTTCCACATTCTTGGCATTTTTTCTTTTGCATTTCTCTAACAGCTAATAATTTTTGAACATTTTTTTCATGTACTTATTTGTCACCGGTATATGTCTTTTGCATAGCTGTCTGTACAAGACTTTTGCCTATTTTCTAACTGGACTGTAACTAACTATTGAGATTAGAGAGTTCTTAATACATTGTCTATACATGCCTTTGTTGGACGTATGATTTGCAAAGATTTCTCCCTGTCTATGGCTTCTCTTTCACCCTCTTTAACAGGGTCACTGATAAATCAAAAGTTTTTTTTTTTTGCATTGGGTTTTTTTTTAATTTTTATTTTTTGTGAGTATATAGGAGGTGTATATATTTATGGAATACATGAGGTATTTTTACACAGGCATACAATGCATGAAAAATCACATCAGGGTAAATAGGGTATCCAACCTTTGTGTTACAAGCAATCCAATTATACTCTTTTAGTTATTTTTAAATGAAGAATTAAATTACTGTTGGCTTTAGTTACCCTGCTGTGCCGTGAAGTAGCAGGTCTTATTCTATTTTATGTACCCATTAACATGTTCCCTCACCCCGCCCCCCAGAACTAATCTTCCCAGCCTCTGGTAACCATCATTCTGCTAACTACATGAGTTCAATTTGTTTTAATTTTTAGCTCCCACAATTAAGTGAGAACATGCCAAGTTTGCCTTTCTGTGCCTGGTTTATTTCACTTAACATAATGATCTCCAGTTCCATCCATGTTGTTGCAAATAACAGGATCTCATTCTTTGTTATAGCTGAATAGTACTCCATTGTGTATAGATACCATATATTTTCTTTGTTCATTCTTCTGCTGATGAATGCTTAGGTTGTTTTCAAATCCTGGCTATTGTGGAAAGTCCTGTAGTAAATGTGGGAGTGCAAAATATTTCTTCAATATACTGATTTTTCTTTTTGTTATGTACCCAGCAGCAGGGTTGCTGGATCATATGGTAGCTCAATTTTTATTTTTATTTTTATGAGGAATGTCCAAAATGTTCTTCATAGTAGTTGTACTACCTTACATTCCTACTAACAGTGTATGAGAGTTCCCTTTTCTCCACATTTGTTATTGCCTGTCTTTTGGGTAAAAGCCATTTTATCTGGGGTGAGATGATATCTCATTGTCAGTTTTTAAAATTTGCATTTATCTGACAATCAATGATGCTGAATGCCTTTTCATATGTCTGTTTGCCATTTGTATGTCTTCTTCTGTCTGAGAAATATCTATTCAGATCTTTTGCCCATTTTTTGATCAAATTTTCCTAAAGAGTTGTTTGAGCTCCTTTTGTATTCTGGTTATTAATTCCTTGTCAGTTGGGCAGTTTGCAAACATTTTCTCCCATTCCTTGGGTTGTCTCTTCACTTTGTTGACTGTTTCCTTTACCGTGCAGGCAGAGGGTCTTAACTTGATATGATCCCATTTGTCTATTTTTGCTTTGGTTGCCTGTGCTTATCGGGTATTATTCAAGAAATCTTTACCCACTCAAACCAATGTCTTGGAGAGTTTCCCCAATGTTTCCTTTTAGTAGTTTCATAGTTTGAGGTCTCAGATTTAAGTCTTTAATTAATTTTGATTTGATTTGTGTATATGGTAAGAAATTAGACTGGCATCTAATTTCATTCCTAAGCATACAGATATCCAGTTTTCCCAGCACCATTTATTGAAGAGACTTTCCTTTCCCCAATTTTAAACTCATTTCCATTTATTGAAAATGAGTTTACTATAGATGTATAGACTTGTTTCTGGGTTTTCTATCCTGTTCCATTGGTCTACGTGTCTGTTTTCCTGCTAGTACCACACTGTTTTGGTTACTATAGCTCTGTAGCATAATTTGAACTCAGGCAGTGTGATTCCTCCAGTTTTGTTCTTTGTGCTCAGGTTAGCTTTGACTATTCTGGGTCTTTTGTGATTCCATATAAGTTTTAGATTGTTTTTTCTATTTCTGTGAAGAGTATCACTGGTTATTTTAATAGAGATTACAATGAATCTATAGATTACCCTGGACAGTATGAACATTTTAACAATGTTTATTCTTCCAATCCACGAACACAAAATATCTTTCCATTTTTTATGTTCTCTTCAATTTCTTTCATCAATGTTTTATAGTTTGCATTGTAGAAATCCTTTACTTCTTTGGTTAATTTCTTGTTACTTAATTGTATTTGTAACTATTGTACATAGGATTACTTCTTAAAATTTGCTTTTCAGATTGCTCACTGTTAGCATATAGAAACAACACTGATATTTGTGTGTTGATTTTGTACCTGCAACTTTACTGATTTATCAGTTCTAGTACTTTTTTTGGTAGAGTCTTTAGATTTTTCCAAATATTGAACTATATAGTCTGCAAACAAGAATAAGTTGATTTCTTCCTTTCTAATATGGATGCCAGTTATTTCTTTCTCTTGTCTGATTACTCTAGCTAGAAATTCTAGTACTATGTTGAATAACAGTGGTAAAAGTGGGCCTCCTTGCCATGCTCCAGATTTTAGAGAAAAGTCTTTCAGTTTTCCCCCATTCAGTGTGATATTAGTTGTTGGTCTGTTGTATATGGCTTTTATTATGTTGAAGTATATTCCCTTTGTACCCAGTGTTTTGAGGATTTTTATCATGAAGGGATGTTAAATTTTATTAAATTTTTTTCAGCATCAATTGAAATGATCAAACGGTTTTTGTCTTCATTCTGTTGACATGATGTATCACACTGACTGATTTGTGTCTGTTGAACCATTCTGTGTCCCAGCAAAAAATCTCCCTTGGTCATGATGAATGGCCTTATTTGTTTTCAGTCTAATACTTCTACCAATTATTGAAAGAAGGTGTTAAAGTCTCCAACTATATTTGTCCATTCTCCTTTCAGTTTTGTCAGTTTTTGCTTCATGTATTTTAAAGACCTGTTAAGTGCACATGTTTAGAATTATATCTTTTTGGTAAACTGATCATTTTATTATTGTTATATCTTCCTTTGTCTCCTAGTTTTTGTTTTCCTTATTCTGAAGTCTACTCTGTCCGAGATTAATATAGTTGCTCTATCTTTCTTTTGATTACTGTTTGCATGGTATATCTTCCCATCATTTTAATCTACCTATTTTTCTCTTTCTTAACTGGTATGTTTAGATCATTTGTATTTACATTTCATGCAATTATTGACATGTGGGGATTTAGTATACCACTTTATTGTTTTCTTTTTGCTCCCTTTGTTTTTTGTTCCCATTTCTCCTTGCTTGTGCATAATTGAAACTTTTTTTAGTATTCAATTTTGATTTACTGTATCTATAGTGTTTTTTTTTTTTTTGAGAAGGAGTTTCGCTCTTGTTACCCAGGCTGGAGTGCAATGGCGCGATATCAGCTCACCGCAACCTCCGCCTCCTGGGTTCAGGCAATTCTCCTGCCTCAGCCTCCCGAGTAGCCGGGACTACAAGCATGCGCCACCATGCCCAGCTAATTTTTTGTATTTTTAGTAGAGACGGGGTTTCACCATGTTGACCAGGATGGTCTCGATCTCTTGACCTCGTGATCCACCC
>NW_016107398.1:6907445-6918271 GCF_001604975.1 Cebus imitator | reverse complement strand
ACTGTAGCAGACTGGATTTTCCCAAAAGTTGGCCCTGGCAATATGTCCTGTTCCACATGCTTTTCTAGAACCATCCCCTCCCCATCAAGAGAGTTGATCTCTACCTCTCCTCTTCCACCTACTGGGGCTCACGACTGCTCTAACCAATACATAGGGCAGAAGTGATGCTACGTGGCTTCTGAGGCTAGGTTACATCGGGACACACATTCCTCCTGGCCTGTTCTCCCTCTCTCTCTGCTTCTTTAAGTGACCATCTTCGGAGCCCTCTGCCACCTTGTAAAAACTCTTACCACCTTTAAGTTGCAATGCTGAAAAGACCATGTCAGGAAACAACAGAAATAAAGAGAGATGCCCAAGGATCCCCTGCTATTCCATGCTCCAGATGTTTGGCTCTTTCCAGCATCAGTCAAGTGAGGGAATGGGCTCTCAGTTGACTCCAGCCCAGCCTTCAAGTCTTCCAGATGAGGACTTGTTAACAGTCAGGGACAGCTGGAGTACAAGTAGATATGGTAGAAGTAGGAGTTTCATTAATTCTTTCCCTTATTCCTTTATCCAGTAAATACATATTGAATCCCATTGTGTCAGGCACCTGGCCTGTGCATCAGTTAAGATTACTTTTGGCTGTGTTCCCAAAAAAAGTGCTTAAACCCTAAGAACACGCTGTTTACTTAATGAGAAAATCAGAGGACAGTCCCAGGAGTTTTGCTGTTTCCAGCCAGTCTCTTCTTCACCAGCCTCAGAATGTTAACTTTTTATCTGAATGCCTCATGGTCACAAGATGGTTGTAATAGCTCCAGGCATCATGTCTTCTCAAGCGTCTCACACCGTATTCAAAGGCTGGAAGAAGAACATTGAGCGTTTTTTCTTGTGTGCTCTTCATTTTTATTAGAAAGAAAAACATTTCACTGATGTTCCCACCAGCCAACTTCCTCTTATACTGAATCAACCAGGCAAATCACACAGCCATCCTAGCAGAGGGCATACAAGACAGGGGGTGTGCTAGGAAAGTGCCTTTCCAGCTTCTGGTCCACTGAAGGCTCCCAAAAGTGGTGATTCTCACCCTGCCTTCTGGTTTCTTGGCAGTTCTGGAAGCCAGAAGTCCAAAATCAAGGTGTTGGCAGAGTTGGCTCCTTCTGAAGGCTCTAAGGAATAAGTTGTTCCATGCCTCTCTCCCAGCTTCTGGTGGTTGCCAGCCTTCCTTGTCATTCCTTGGCTTATAGACATTTCACTCCAATCACTACCTGACATCACTGGCTTTTCCCCTGTGTCTCTCAGTTCTTCAAATATGTTCTTCAATCTCTCACTGCTACTTACTTTTTTTCTTCTGGGATTCCAATGATACAAATATGAAGATGTTTCTGCTGTTGTCTCAGAGGCCCATGAGACTATGTTTACCTTTTTAAAATCTTCATTCTCTCTGCTGTACAGATTGGATAATTTATATTGATCTAAATATGAGTGCACCATTTCTTTCCTGTCATCTCTATTTTACTATTAAGCTAATTTTTAATTTAGTTTTATTTTTCAGTTCTAAAATTTCCATTTGGTTCTCCCTTATATCATCTATTTCTTTGCTGAGACTTTCTATTTTTTCATTTGTTTAAAGACTGCAATTGCAACTGGAGTATATTTATTATTATAGCTTCTTTAAAATCCTTGTCAGACAATTCCAACATCTGTGTCATCTTAGTGTAGCATCAGTTGATTATCTTTTGTCATTTGAATTGAGATGTTCTTCGCTCTTGATATGATGAATATTATGTTAGGAGACTCTGCTGTTTAAATTTTCTATTTTGATAGGCAATCAAATTGTTTAGGTTCACAATGCATGTCTTAACCTCCTTTTATGGACTGTGATTCAAATGTCAATTTAATTGTTAGGGTCTTTTTAGTGTTGTTCTGTTCTGTCCCACTGGGCTACTCAGAGGCCAGTCTGAAACCTAGGTAGTATAACACAGTGGAGCCCAATTCTAAAACCTTTTTCTGTCTTGATTCTGATCGGTTTCATGCACGGGATGCTAAGAAGTCTGCCCAGGATTTCAAACACAGATTTTTTAAAAGTCCCTTTCTCTAACTCCCTCCTCTTTTTAATCCTCCTCCACACTCTAGTTGGGAGGCTTAGGGGATGGAAATGGCGGTGAGGGCTTTGCCCAAAGTCTCTGTGGCTGTAACATCCATTGGGGAGGGCTGCCAACCTGTTATTGCAGTTTTATCCACAATTGCCATGTCTGCAGTGCCCAGTGGGAGTGGTAGGAACAGTGTTCAGTGGGAGGGGTAGGGGCACCCTCATTATTGCAGAACAGGTACGAAGGGCAGGGCTACATGCACAATCTCCATAGCTACAGCACCTGGGGAAGGGATGGAGGCACTTTCAAAATGACTTGCCTGCAACTGGATAGATATCATTAAAATGGGGCTTTTTTTCTCTCTCTCTGTCCACTGGGGCTCCCAGTTGCAGGCCTCTAGTGCCCATGGCTGGATACATAGGAAATAAAACAAGTAAACATACAAAAACCAGGAAATTACAAGATTGTTTTTTGTATTTAGCAGGGAGTACAAAGATATGGTTTGGATCTGCGTCCCCACCCAAATCTCATGTTGAAATGCAATCCCCAGTCCTGGAGGTAAGGCCTGGTGGGAGGTGACTGGATCACAGGGGTGGTTTCTCATGAATGGCTTAGTACCCCACTAGTGTTTTTCTCATGATAGAGTCCTCAGGAGATCTGGGTGTTTAAAAGTATATAGCACCTCCCTTCTCTCTCTCTCTTGCTCCTGCTCCACCATGTAAGACATCTCAATCCCCTTCTGCCATGACTTTAACTTTCCTGAGGCCTGCCCAGAAGCCTCTATGTTTCCTGAACAGCCTGTGGAACAGTGAACCAAATAAGCCTCTTTTATTTATAAATTACCCAGTCTCAGGTATTTCTTTATAGTGGTGCGACGACATATATATAGACACATATATGTCTATAGCGTATGATGTGTTTACTACACCTTATCCAGAAATAGAAGCCTAAAACTGTATTTTAAGTTCAACATAGTCTCAAAAATTTAATGCATATTTAACTCACAACTATAACACTACTCATTTATTGGCAAACTAATAAATGTATTTTCAGAGGCATTTGCTAATGTAAGTTCCTTTTAAAAATGGTAAACCAACTTTTTTCAGCAATCTCAATCTTGAGAACAATGTCACTATATCTTCTTATTTAAAAGGAAAATGTAACAGTTACCTGAAATTAACTCTAGTAGTGAAAACTTAAGGAGATTATTCAAAGCCTCTGTAGTATGTAGGCTTTGAATACAGGACAGACTCTTTTATATTTAAAAGCTTTTTCTTAAGAGTTCGGCTTTATTTTCTGAACTTTGGTTGCAAAGCCAAACACACAGTATATATCTTGTCCTTAGCCCTTTAAACGTAATCAACCATCTCACATGGGACACAACAGCAACTTTTCTATTTCGGATGTGACTTGTGGCTTCAAGATAACTTCTACCCCTGATACTCACAAACCCAGCAAGTTCAGCTACCACTCCAAGTGAATAAGGTTCAGATTAAAAAAAAAAAAAAACAATTCCTTCCCACCAAAAAAATCCCCCACCCAAACAAACAAAAAATCACCAATCTCAGGTAGATCTGAGCAAGAAAAATGCCTAAGGTTAGGGTTATTTTATTGGCAGAATGTTAACTAGAATTCTGACAATCCTAGACAGTCTCTGATATGCTTCATCTTTATCGAAGAAATGGTAGTCTATGGGCCTACAAAAGTGTCAGATTTTTAAAGGTGATATATTTTGTTGAACAATAAACAATGTTCATACCAATGAAAAGAAAGGAATGAAAGGTGTAAGAGTTATGGAAAATACATGACATAGTTGAGAAAAAACAATAATAAGCAACAGTAAAAATAATGACACGTCTCTTTCCATTCAAATATAATCAGAGACTCCTTACTTCTCCAAACTGAAATTTCTGTATGGTTCCTTTTGCATTTGCATCTTAATCTTTCTGCCTGTTATATCCTAGAGCCTCTTGTGATAGCATTACAATGACAGCTCCAATATACCATTAGAACTTTATTGTAGAATAGAACAGAAGAAAATTAAGAACTAAATGAAAAGTGTTACTAACCCTCATACCCTCCTCACAACCAACATGTAAAAAAATCAATGATAAATTAAAATGAAAACTGATTTCATTAGCAGAAATGCTTCAAACTCCCTCTTCTGGAACCTGATATTATTCAGAATAAATTGGAATTTGGTCCCAATATTTAAAAAGACATCACTGTTCAATTGAAAGTTTTATCATCAGTAACATTACTACATTTTAAGAAGATTACTGTGCTCTTCATAATGACCAAAGGCAAACAAATAGTGTTCAGTCTGTAACATAGCAAGGAGTATATTTCTGAGTACTTATATAAGTCCTGATGTCTAGTCCTGTTGATTTAATGAGTAAAAATCCTTAGCCTCATAAATGGAAAAAAAATAACTAATTGTTTGGAGTTGGGAACCTCAACAGGAGGCAGACAAGGGCATATGCTCAGAAAGCTGATATCTCGAATACTGACAAGAGTTCATATACAGCTAAAAGAATAGAAAGAATAGGAAGAGGAAGAAAAGGAAAATAGGAGGCAAAAGCATTTAATAACTATTTTTATCACTGTCTAGGCCAGGGTCAGTAAAGTTCTTCTGTAAAGAGGAGGCAGTAAATATCTTTGGCTTTGCAGGGTGTACATTTTCTGTCAAAATTATTCAATTTTGCAACTGTAGCCTGCAAGTAGGTGGTATATAAATAAATGAGCATAGCTATGTTCCAACAAAACTTTATTTACAAAAATAGTTGGGTTGGATTTGGCCTAAGGGTGGTAGTTTGCTGACCTCTGGTAAGGCCAATGAAATCTGTAAAAACAAGGTGGCAGAAAGGAAAAGCAAACTCTAACAGGTGGGTAGAAATATATGAGCCCTAAGCAAAGCCGCAAGGTCTTGTTCCATTTTGTATTCTGCTTTAATACAACTTCTGAGACCTTTTTTTTTTTTGCTTTTTTTTAACCTTTAATGAGACACATAGATTTAGGTCCTCAGTAATTCTCCAGTGTCTACATTACTTTCTATTCATACTAGTAGCAATATTTTCCTAATGTCTGATCTGCTAAAACTGACATTTTCCTGACAACATTTATTTAGTCCATAAATATATTTTGAATCTTCCAGGATATCTCTACTACATATGGAAGAAAATTTAAAATTGGATAAGAGTAACTATTACTCATTTCCTACAAGCTGGAAAGAAGATGTCCCATAGATGTAATAGACAGGTTAGGATGTGTTTAATATTTCAACTGTGAAATGTCAGGCTTTCTACCCATACCTCTGATTAACAGAGTTTTAATCTACTTAGCACATAATTAATTCTATCACTATTAAGTTCAAGTTTTCATAATCCAGAGAAAGAAAAATCACCTCTCATACTATCATTAAAGACAAAGTACAAACCTAAGTCTCAATTTACTCTCCTGCATATTGAACATTACAACACCTGCATCCATAAGTGACTTTGCAATAATAAGCATACAGCAAGGGCTCAGAAAGTGCTTACAAATGTTCTTCATCCTTACAGCTTCCTTTAAGGTACTTTAATGCACTAGAGGAACAAGAAAAAAAAATACCTGCTCCCTATCACAACCAAAGGACTTTAATGAGATCTCAAGATATCTGGGTATTTTATCATCTATTAACTACAACTGACCTAAGCCTTGAGCCTAGTATAACATCAATGTAATGACTTGAATGCCACAGTTTTCTGTAGAAAAATCCATACAAACCTTTCACAGAGAGGTTTTTCAAGTGATATAAGCTATACAAATCACATACATCACTCACGTTAAATTATTTATCACAATTGGTATTTTAGGTTTAGATAGGTCAAAGTTATGATACATGAATTTGCATAATGCAAGTATACAAACATCCAAATACTTTTTAGACAACCTACCACAGAACAATATTTAATGTGTGAGAACTATCATGCTCATTTTTCAGGGTCAGAGCATATCCATGTTTTAACTGATTGCAGAGATATGTAACTGTATGCATTTATGACTTAACAATGAGCCACATACAACTTACTTCATCTTAGATTCTCATTTGGTAATCTATCCTTAGCTAAGCAATTAGAAGGGAGGGGTAGAGGAAGAGGAGGCAGTGAAGGTAGTGAAGGCAGGAGGCAGTGAAGGTAGAGAAGGCAGGAGGCAGTGAAGGCAGAAGAAGAGAAGGCAGTGAACACAGACAAACAAAAAAAAGTCATTGGAAAGGCTGCTCAGTTATGGTCTGCCATCACCAAGATTCACACCTAGGGCATGGCTTACTTACACAAAGTTCTTGGCAGTTATTAAACAAGCAGTTGATAAACAATTGTAGGCTGGTCAATTTGAGAAAGTGTTGCAGACTCTAAGGACTGATGGAAAGTGAGTCCTAGTCAGAGAATAGCACTTTTTAATGGAAAGCTGTTGTTCTAGTACTAAATCAAAACAAAATTTTAACTAGAGATAATCTAGACATTTGCTGTTATATCTGTGTATTAGAGACAGAACCCACTCAATCTTAAAGGGTCAGCATCTATTACTTTTCATTTAATTTTGCAATATGCCTTTCTCTATTTCAGGTTTCTTACTGTTGGTTTTCTCAAGTAATCTCCTATCTTGGGGGCAGGACTGAGAACCCCTTAGGAACTTGAGGTACCCTCCTAGTTCAATGAGAAGAGTTTCCTTAGCAGATCTGCTAAAATGTAAGCTTAAGGGAACCTCTTTTGCACAGATCCCTTCAAAGGCCCTGGGAGAAGCTTGTGCTATATGTCACCAGGATGTGTTTTTGTAAAATTTGCAAATTTTCACCATCATGAGTTAAATGAGCTAAGTTAGATGAGTTAAGATATCTGTCTCTCAGGATTCTGTGCCATCTCACTTTCCCAGGGTCAGTATTCGTGTTGGGTAGCAAATAAAGTGGCCATCTGATTTTTGGGATGCTGTAATGGAGAAATTAACCTGGGAATTATTTAGTTTGGATTTAGAGATAGATTTATGTAGTTCACAATTGCTTTTGTGTGCAGATATTTCTGTGACATAAATAGGTACAGTGTGAGAGACTGCATTGTGATATAAATGTGTCCCATGGTTCCTAGCATGCTAAGTACAAGGTCATAACAGAAATGGAGGAGGCATTTCTCAATGATGCCTAGCCAAAATAAAAGTTTTCTGTTACTAATAGCCTTGAAAATATAGTGTATACAATTAAAAATGTAGCATAAGCAATTATATGAACCATTTTTTTCTTTTTCTGATGAGAATCACATAAAGTAAAATTATCTGAATTTCTCTGTCTATAAGGCACAAGCTTACAGCAGTACGACAAATATGAAGCATGTACGTATGTGAAGTTGCAAATGCTAAGCGCCACAAATATGAATAATTTCAATAATTTAAAAACATTTTATATCAACCATACTAGACAAAAAAATCTATTCAAATTTTCCATTCTCTTTATAGAAAATACTCATATTTAAAAATCATTCTCAATTTTCTTTATAGAAAACATTACAAATCACGGTCATAAAATCTAAGGGTATGCAGCTAAGAAATGTAAGGGAAAACAGTATTATAAAGAGTATCAAGCAGTTAATTAAAAAAATTATTTTTCTGGCAGTATTTGTGGTATTTCTCAGTTTTATACAACTGTAACTTGTTAGGAGTTCTTTTTCATTGTGGAGTCAATCCTCACTATTCACAGATTCCATATCTGTGAATTTACCTACTAAAATGTATTTGTAACCCCCAAATCAATACTTGTGGTGTTTTCACGGTCATTCACAGACATGTGCAATGAAAATTTTGAGTTTTCCAAAACACATAATTTCAGCCAAGGTTAAACAAGCTGCCTTTTTTCCTTCTCATTTCAAATCTCTTACTATAAACAAGTGTCCTTTTTGCAGTATATTTAGTGCTGTTTTTCCCATTTTTTGTTTTTCCAGTGATTTCACTGTTGAAAATGGCCCCCAAACATAGTACTGAAGTGCTGTCCAGTGTTCCTTAAGGGCAAGAAAGTTGTGTGTGCTTTACTGAGAAAGTATGTGTGTTGGATAAGCTTTGTTCACTTATGAGTTATCAACGTTAATGAATCAACAATATATATTAAATAAGATTTCTTTAAATGGAAACACACATAAAATGAGGTCAAATCATATATGTTCATCCATTGATGAAATTGTTAATCTCAAAGGAATCGAGCTCTGTATTTCCCCTAGGAACAATGGTTCAATTCAGTGTTCATGATGACATTAAAGAATATAACTGACTTGAATAATGAGAGTTAATTGTAAACATTTAATATTTTATTTTGTATTCCTTTTCATAAAGACAGCACTAGAAATTGAATAGGTTTCAGGTGTATCCCCCAAACCTGAATCTGCTTCTGCTCAAGAGCCTACATATTCCCTTCATAGTAGTCTTGCTACTACACAATTCTTGCTTCGCTGGAACTCATACCAGGATTGTAGAAGAAGAACCCCAATCTTAACATTTGGTAGTTAGAATCAAAACTCCCATTCTTACTCTATTTCTATGTGGAAATCAGACCTGCTTTAAGATTTGGAAAATTGTTTCTAGAACCGTGTTGTGACTTAAATCAGAGGCAAACTATAGTGAAACCTACCATTTCTTGAAAAAAATGAGGCATATTTCTAGAAAGAGAAAATTACTTTAGAAATTACTTTTAAAACAAGTACATATTGGGCTGATATACCTAAATTAAAGAAATTCAAATTTAAGTTCAACATATATTCAAGAAAGTTAAAAGGATAAAACTTCTACTAGGTGTTGCTACTCTCAAAGATGACATGAGATAGGGAGAAGCATCTAGAATCCAATCTGTTGTTAATTTTATTTCCAGGTCAAAGATGTTAATGACCTGAATATGTATCCCCTTATATAACCTTAATAAGAAATGATGTTGTGAAAGCATTTTATTACTGATAATTAAGAGAATTTGAATATATAAAAATATGTAAACTAAAAAATGTCAAAATGTTGGCAGTTTAGCAAGTGTACTCTCAGGAATTTAAAAACCTCCTTCATTACCATTAGGAATCTCAAAATATTTTAAAACTCTTGCTAAGAAAATCTAAAAGCTAAAAGTTGGACTTTGGTACGAATTTCAGTTTTAAATGAAGGAGGAATTAATTTGTGGCTTACTGTAAGTTATCCTAATAGTAAATTGTACCATTTAATTAAGATTTGTTACTCAAAGAGACTACTGCCAATTGGAATCCATACTGCATGAAGAAGTAAACGTGTCTATTTGTAGATGACATGACACTATGTAGAAACTCTGATGGAATCTACAAAAAAGCACCACCTGAGTTTGGCAAAGTGGCAAGATGCAAGATCAATACAAAAAAAAAAATTGTATTTCTATTTGCTAGCAACACTCAGACAAGGTGATTCTAAAATTTAAATGAAAATGCAAAGAACAAATAATAAACAAAATTTCAAAAAAAAGGATAAATCACACTAACCAACTGTAACACTTACTACAAAACCAGTAACCAAGACAGTGTGGTACTAACAGAAAGACAGACACACGTGTATGGTCAATTGATTTTTTTTTTTTTTCAGTTGGAGTCTCACTCTGTCACCCAGGCTGGAGTGCAGTGGCACCATCTTGGCTCACTGCAGCCTCTGCCTCCTGGGTTAAAAGGATTCTCTTGCCTCAGCATCCCGAGTAGCTGGGATTATAGGTGTGCCCTACCACACCAGGCTAATTTTTGTATTTTTAGTAGAGACCGGGTTTCACCATGTTGGCCAGGCTGGTCTCGAACTCCTGGCCTCAAGTGATCCACCCACCTCGACCTTCCAAAATGCTGAGATTACAGGTGTGAGCCACTTCACCAAATGGTCAATTGATTTTTGATAAAAGCTCTAAAGCAATTAATAGGAAAGAGATAATCTTTGAAAAAATGATTGTAGAACAATTGAATAGCTATCTGCAAGAAAATGAACCTTAACTCTTAGTTTACGTCATTCCTCAAAATGGCTCACAGAGCTAAATGTAAGAGCTAAAATTATAAAATTCCTAGAAGAAACCAGAAAAAAAGTCTAGTCATCCTAGACTTTGTAAAAATTTCATGAATACAAAACACAAAAGCATAAATTAAAAAATTTAATAAACTGGACTTTGTCAAAATTAAAAACTTTCACCCTTCAAAAGACACTGTTAAGAAAACTAAAAGGCAAGCTACAAACTAGAATTTCCAAACAAAAATTTCCAAAGCACGTATCATCTAAAACATATAAAGAACCTTAAGTCAATAATAAGAAAGCAAGTATCCCAGTTAAAAACTAGGTAGAAGATTTACGCAGACATTTCACCAAAGACGATATGCAGATGAAAATATGCATATGAAAAAATACTCAACAATACTTATAAGGAAATGGAAAAAACCAAAAAACAAAAACAAAAACACACATACACAAAAACCATGATATACCCCTATACACACACTAAAATAGCCAAAATTTAAAAAATAACCATACCAAGTGTTAGTGAGGGTATATAAGAACTAAAGCTCTCAAACACTGCTGGTTGAAAATATAAAATGGCACAATCACTTTTGAAAACAGTTTAACAGTTTCTAAAAAAGTTAAACCTACACTGTTATATGACCCAGCCATTCCACTCCTAGGTGTTGCCTGAACCCAGGAGGCGGAGGTTGCGGTGAGCCGAGATCGCGCCATTGCACTCCAGCCTGGGTAACAAGAGCGAAACTC
>NW_016107398.1:6890781-6907392 GCF_001604975.1 Cebus imitator | reverse complement strand
AAAAATAGAAGTATATGCCCATAGAAAGACTTGTACGTAAATATTCACAACAGCTTATTCATAACAGCCCCAAAGTGGAAACAACCCAGTGTTTGTCAACAGGTAAATAAATAAATTTTGACATAATCATATGATAGAATACCAGTCAGTAATTAAGAGTAACAAATTATCAATATATACAACATAGATGAATATCAAAATAATTACGCTGAGTAAAAGAAGCCAGACAAAATAGTATGTACTGTATGACTCCATTTATATACAGCTCTACAAAACACAAACTAATCTATAATGATGGAAAGCAGATCTGTGTTAAACATGGGGATGAAGGTATGGAGTTGTGGGGGAAACACAAAGGGACATGAACACACTTCAGAGTCTTGATTGTTGTGGTGGTTTCATGGGTGTATGTATATGTCAAAACTTATCAAATTGTATACTCTAAATATGTGCAGCTTATTATATGTCAATTATATATAAATAAGGCTGTAAAAGAAAAAAAAAAAAAGACACTACTGCCAAACAATGAAGAGACTACCCTTGAGTTTAAGTCATCAGTAAGCCTTCATATTTGTGGCAAACATCTGGTTCTATTTTTCTTTTGTTTTAAATTCCTTTCTATAGTCAATTAAGGCTAGGTTCTTAATTTATTCATACAATATTTATGGAATATTTATAATTATGCTAGGCAGTGTTCCAGGCTCTACAGTACAGCATATAACTAAAGGTATCATAATGTATCAGTTCTCTTAGTGTTACACTCTACATGCTACTCTTGTTTTAAACTGGTAATTCATTTACTCATTAACTGATTTATTTAGATCCATTCCATGTTAATACTCTAATGTAGCACTTTGTTTTGGAGAAAATTCTTTAAAGCTAAATGTAGCATCATGTTAGTAAGAAACACAGATATGATATATTATTCTTCCAAGTTCTTATCTTCAAATTAAATAAAATAATACAAGTTATTTTATTATTTTTAATAATATTTTTAATTAAATAAAACATAACAGAATGCAGTTATGTTTTGAAAAACTATCTTTTAGAAATTCATGCTGAAATTATAAAATGTCTGGGATTTCCTTCAGAGTGAACCTGGAGATGGTAAGGAGCAGTGGCAGTACAGATGAAACAAAACTGATCATAAAGCTTGGTGATGAGGACAAAAGGGTCCACCAACTCTTATTTTTATGTATGTTAAAGTGTTTCATAATAAAAGCTTTCTAAAAGGGAATGATGAAGGAGCCCAACAGAAAACTTAGTGTACCAGAGAGATGGGAAATAGCAGAAAGATCCAAAAAAAAGGGATCAGAAATACAACGATCAAAACAAAGTTTGTAGGGAGTTTCAAAAGTGTATATGTGTGTGTGGATTTGAAGACAATCAAGTAATACTGTCAGGAAGCTTAAATTACTAGACTTTAAAACTTCCTAAGAGTAGACATCATGTCTATTCAATTTATGACTAAATCCCCAGCAATGTACCTAATGCTTGGCACATCCAAATACTTAAGGAATGAATTCACCAATGAACTAGTTATTTGGACCTAAGTTCCCACAAGCAAGGGCTCTGTAATATCTGTAAGAATTCAAGGTAAAGTTGTTTTTAATAATGCTTAGAAAACTTCCTTCAATAAATTTTCTTCTTTACTTCCAATCACCAGCCTATATATTTAGTCAACTTCCAGTACAGCAATCCCCTCTGTTGCATCATGAAATCCACCCATGACACCATATCCACTACCATTTCTTGTTCTGTCCTTAGTCACATTGCTCACCTTCTTTTTTTTTTTTTTTTTTGGAAAAGGTACCTTTTTTCTCACTATACTCTTAGGTTTTAGTTCTGAAAAACTGCTTTTTCCTAGTTGGTCTCACCTCAAACTAAAAATTTCTTTCGAATAGGGAAAAGCTCTGAAAGTTTCTTCCCATTCCAGTTGTATTAAGCATTTAGTAAATATTTTAATGTAGTGAAGGTGGTAACTTTTCCTAATGAGTTACAGATATTACCACTTCTGGCATTATTTAGGTTACGCAGAAATACAAATGCTACCTGAATTACTTGGTAGAACACAATTCACAACTCTAATAATATGTGATAATTTGATCTCACAGTCAGTACACAAGCAGATAAATAATATCTATTGCTATATTCTGGCTTTAAGAATATCTTAAATAATTAGTCTTGTCAAAGAAAAATAGGATCAGGAAAATCCTGTGTTGGAGTAGGGGATCCCATAAGCTGAAATGCATGTTTAATTGCCTCAGTAATGTAACCCCGGCATTAACAGTCCCCTTTTTCCAAAAGATCTTTTCCAAAACACAGTTACTGGAGAAGCTTTCTATTTCTCCAATAAAACTTATTTTTGAATGGAAAAAAAAAATTCTATCCTCATTTCAAAAGTGAAATGGTTGTTTTCCATTTTCATATCTTTTTTCTCTCTCAAAAAAAGAAAAATAATCTACCAATTTCCAGTAAAAGTCCTATTCAAAACATAAACCAAAGCAAGCAAAATATGGGAGGGAAACCAAAAATCTTTTTGGCTGGACACAGTGGCTCATGCCTGTGATTTTGATACTTTGGGAAGCCGAGGTGGAGGACTGCCTGAGCTCAGGAGTTTGAGATCAGCCTGAGCAACACAGTGAGAGAGGAGGCAGTTAGGGGCTGGTTAGGCAGACAGAGTGGGAGGGTGTCGGGAGAAGGACAGAGAAGGCCAATGTTCAGAGGAACAACTACAGGATAGCACCTTCACTGCCTCTGCAGCTATCAGGAAGAAAGGTGGTTAAGAATTTCCCCCTTATGCCAGGGTGTTGCTCTGAAACAGCTGTCCCAACTTAGATGCAGTTACAATAAATCAACCTAAATGTCCTCAACTTGACCCAGCTCATTATGTCATTAACACGACATTAACACTGTGGTTTTAGCACTGTGGGTGTGGCTTAGGCACTCATGAGTAATAACCAAGATGGAGTCACTCTGGCCGACCCCAAGCATGTGCAGATGCAACACCCCTAGGTGGGAGTTTTGCCTCTCCCATTTAGGCAAAACCCATAGAAGACTTCCTGGCTTTTGCCACACAAAAGACCCAGAAATCAGCTCCATTTCTGGAAACCTGCTTTCAGGTCCCCTCTCTTTGCTGAGAGTTTTCCTTTTATTCAATAAATCCTACTTGATCTCACTCTCTGGTGTCCACATACCTTATTCTTCTTGGTCATGGAACAAGAACTCAGAGCTAGCTGAACTAGGGACTAAGCCAACTGCAACAACAGGGAGATCCTATCTCTACAAAATAAATAAATCTTTATTGTTTTTTCTTGTTACATACTTTGTTCACCTCAAATGGGCTTAATTTTGCTTAAAATATCAATGTTGGAGTTATGCAGAAAACAAAATCCATTTTTCTATACCAGAAGACAGATGTTTTCAAGTTAAACTGGGAAATAGCTTTCCCCAGAAGCTATGTGCCCTAACTAGCAGCTCTCTTCATGAGAACTGCCAACTTCCAACTGCTCCAAACAAGTTAGAAAACTAAGGCATTGAAGTATATGGATCTCACTCATTGTGCCTGTTTAATATGAGCTGATTAGAAATCAGAACATACAGTTTCTAAAGATAATCTCTTCCACATTAAATCAACCACAAGTCTAGGAAAATGACTTACATTATGGTAAAATGTGGACTCAAGGTGAATATATATCAGCTATGTGCAGTTTTAAAAATGGACTTCATTAGAAATTACAGAAATAGAAACAACAGCATTTTCTTAATCTGTTATGATTTATGTAACACATGAGTAAGACCAGCACAAAATGGCATTTAATACAACCCAATATTATATGTTCACATTCTGGGTAAAAAACTTTTTAGATAAACACATACAGTAAAAGACTAAAGCCCTTAGGAGATTTGCTTGATCCATTCTGTTTGAGCCTAACAGCATACTTGGAGTTGTCTTCAATTGGATTATTATAATCTTTTAATCAGTTTAATCTTTGCAAACCATGCCATACAGCCTTCAACTCTACAGAGAAAATGATTTGACAACCATGGACTTTGTCCCACTAAACTCTAGTTGCCCCGAGTGCCTTTTTAATTTTCCTTTATGTCCTGTGAAATTTGCTCCTCTCAAGTAAAACCCATATATAGGAGACTAAAATTGAGACCAAACTTCTTGTCATAACTGAGCTATGTATGACTATAAATTAGAAATCAACTCCAAATGGAAACTTCAAAACCATGTATAATACATGGAAATTAAATTACCTGCTCCTGAACAATCACTGAGTCAAAAACAAAATCAAGTTGGAAATTAAAAAATTCTTCTAACTGAATGACAGTAATAACAAAATCTATCAAAACCTCTGGGATACAGCAAAGGTGGTGCTAAGATAAAAGTTCATAGCCCTAAATGCCTACATCAAAAAGAATGAAAGCACAAACTGACATTCTAAGGTGACACCTCAAGAGACTAGAGAAACAAGAACAAACCAAACCCAAACCCAGCAAAAGAAAGGAATTAACCAAGATCAGAACAGCAGAACTAAATGAAATTAAAACAAACAAAAAAATACAAAAGATTAATGAAACAAAAAGCAGACTCTTTGAAAAGATAAAATTGATAGATCACTGGCAAGATTAACTAAAAGACAGAAAATCCAAATAACCTCTAAGAAATTAAATGTAAGATATTACAACTGATTCCACTGATAAACAAAAGGTTATTCAAGAGTACTATGAACACCTTTAAGCACATAAACTAGAAAACCTAGAGGAGATAGATGAATTCCTGGAAAAATACAACCCTCCTAGCTTAAATCAGGAAGAATTAGATACCCTGAACAGACCAATAACAAGCAGAGAGACTGAAATGGTAATTAAAAAGTTACCAACAATAAAAAAAAAGTTGAGGACCAGACAGATTCACAGCTGAATTCTACCAAACATTCAAAGAAGAATTGGTACCAATCCTTTTGATAATATTCCACAAGACAGAGAAAGAAGGTACCCTCCCTAATTCATTCTCTGAGGCCAGCATCACCCTAATACCAAAATGAGGAAAGGACAAAACCAAAAAAGAAAACCACAGACTGGTATCTCTGATGAAAATAAGACACTAAAATCTTTAACAAAATACCAGCTAACCGAATCCCACAACATTCAAAAAGATAATCCACCATGTTCAAGTGGGTTTCACACTAGGGATGCAGGGATGGTTTAACATACACAAGACAATAAATGTGATATAGCAAATAAACAGAATTAAAAACAAAAATCACATGAGCATCTCAATAGATACAGAAAAAGCACTCACAAAATCCAGCATCCCTTTATGATTAAAACTCTCAGCAAAATTGGCATACAAGGGACATACCTTAATGTAATAAAAACTATCTGTGACAAACCCACAGCCAACTTAATAGTAAATGGAGAAAAGTTGAAAGCATCCCATCTGAGAACAAGACAAGGATGCCCACTCTCATCACTCCTCTTTGTCATAGTATTAGAAGTCCTAGCCAGAGCAATCAGACAACAGAAATAAAGAAAGGGCATCCAAATCAGTAAAGAGGAAGTCAAACTGTCACTGTTTGATGACAATATGATTGTTTACCTTGAAAATCCTAAAGTCTCCTCCAGAAAGCTCCTAGAAGTTATAAAACAATTCAGCAAAGTTTCCGGATACATTAATATACACAAATCAGTAGCTCTTCTATACACCAACAGTGACCAAGCAGAGAGTCAGTTCAAGAACTCAACCCCTTTTATAATAGCTGCAAAAAAATAAAATAAAATATGTGGGAATATACCTAACCAAGAAGGCAAAAGACCTCTACAAGGAAAACTACAAAATAGTGCTGAAAGAAAACACAGATGACACAAACAAATGGAAACTCATCCTATGCTCATGGATGGGTAGAATCAATATTGTTAAACTGACCATACTGCCAAATGCAATTGACAAATTTAACATAATCCCCATCAAAATACCACCATCATTCTTCACAGAATTAGAAAAAACAATTCTAAAATTCTTATGGAACCAAAAAAGAGTCCACATAGCCAAAGCAAGACTAAGCAAAAAGAACAAATCTGGAGGCATCACACTACCTGATCTCCAACTATGCTATAAGGCCATAGACCCCAAAACAGCACAGTACTGGTATAAAATAGGCATATAGACCAATGTAACAGAATAGAGAATCCACAAATTTATTTACTGCCAAATACTTAGAGCCGACTGATCTTCAACAAAGCAAACAAAAACTTATAGCTAAGAAAGGACACCCTTTTCAACAAATAGTGCTAGGATAACTGGCTAGCCACATGTAAAAGAATGAAACTGGATCCTCATCTCTCACCTTACACAAAAATCAACTAAAGATGGATTAAGGACTTAAATCTAAGACCTGAAACTATAAAAATTCTAGAAGATAACATTGAAAGAACCCTTCTACACACTGGCATAGCCAAGGATTTTATCACCAAGAACCCAAAAGCAAATGCAACAAAAAACAAAGATAAATAGCTGGGACGTAATTAAACTAAAGAGCTTTTGCACAGCAAAAGGAACAGTTAGCAGAGTAAACACACAACCCACAGAGCAGGAAAAAAAATCTTTGCAAACTATGCATCTGACAAAGGACTAATATACAGACTCTACAAAGAACTCAAAGAAATCAGTAAGGAAAAAACAATCCCATCAAAAAGTGAGCTAAGGATATGAATAGATAATTCTCAAAAGAAGATCTACAAATGACCAACAAACATGGGAAAATGCTCAACACTGCTAAGAATCAGGGAAATGCAAATCAAAACCACAACGTGATACCACTTTATTCCTGTAAGAATGGCCATTATCAAAAAATCAAAAAACAGTACATGTTGGCGTGGATACAGTGATTAGGGAACACTTCTACATTGCTGGTGGGAATGTAACTAGCACAGCCACTAAGGAAAACAGTGTGGAGATTCCTTTAAGAACTAAAAGTAGAAATACCATTTGATCCAGCAATCCCACTACTGGGTATCTACTCAGTAAAAGAAGTTGTTATATGAAAAAGATACTTGCACACACACATTTACAGCAGCACAATTCACAACTGCAAAATTGTGGAACCAACCCAAATGCCCATCAATCAACAAATGAATAAAGAAACTGTTGTGTGTATATATGCGCGCGCGTGCGCACGCACACGCACACACGCACACACACACACACACACACACACACACACGACGGAATACTACTGGGCCATAAAAAGGAATGAATTAATGGCATTTGTGGTGACCTGGATGAGACTGGAGGCTATTATTCAAAATGAAGTAACTCAGGAATAGAAAACCAAACACAGTATGTTCTCACTGATATGTGGGAGCTAAGCTATGAGGACAAAAAGGCATAAGAATATACAATGAATTTTGGGGACTTACAGGTACAGGTGAAGTAAGTCAGGAACAGAAAGCCAAACACCATATGTTCTCACTGATATGTGGGAGCTAAGCTATGAGGAGACAAAGGCGTAAGAATGATACAATGAACTTTAGGAACTTAGAGGTATGGGTGGGAGGGGAGTGAGGGATAAAAGACCACAAATATGGTGCAGTGTATACTGCTTGGGTGATGGGTGCCCAAAAATCTCACAAAGCACCACTAAAGAACTTATGTAATCAAATACCACCTGTATCCCAATAACCTATGGGAAAAAAAAGAAAAATACTTTTCCATGCACATTTATCCTACTGAGATTTTCCCCATCTCCTTGAATATTAAAGAATCACCTTTTCCTTCCAATGGGGGAATGCAGGGCAAAGGAAAAGCATGAAAGTAGTAACTTGTTAAATGGCAATATCTGAAACTGAAGTTAAGGTCCAAGTAAAGTGCTAGGTTTTGCTGTAGTTGAAAAGATTTAAAAAGCCAATGTAGCTTTAAATCATTAGCAAGATTTGCAAGTGAAATTCTCTAATATAGAACCAAAAAAATCAGCATATAGAGGATCAAATCAGCACTACAGGTGAAAGTACTTGCCCACCTAAAAACCAAGAGAAAGAGAAAAGAAACTAAAACAGATGGCAGGTACTTATTACAGTTTAGGTAACCGAACTATCACCAGATCACAGTTTAAATATAGTTGGTGGAAAATTTAGTGAATATGAGGAAATGGAAGGTTCAGAAATCACCGTTATTTCCATTTTAAATAAGGATGATGGTTCTGCACCACCAGCTGTTTATAGTTCATTGAATGAGGTTCTAGTTGATAGGAGATAATTACCTCTTCCCTACAGGAGGTGAAGTATTTCTCATTCTGCACACACCTCTGATGAATGGCCATGTGGGTATGAGAACAAGACAGCATGCCAAGATCAGTTTGGTTTTTAACGATATCTTTAAACACTTGATTTTCTATTTTTTCCTCTTTAAAGGTAGAAAAATGTGCACCTTAAAATACACAGAACCACATCACTGGCTGTCCTTTTGCTTTTATACAACACTTTAATCTTACAGGGAAAGTAGAACATACACAGATAGTATGCCATCCACGGCATTAGAGAAGGATGATGGTGGGGGATGTTCCATGGTCATTTCGACTTCAAACATTTTTGAGATTTGAAGATTTACTGATTCATTGTTTTCCCCTGAAAACTATTCTGTCTCTCAGTGCCTCATCAGATAATGATGTTCCCATTATCCCAGCCATTTCAGTTCTTTCATCTATTTGGAAAGGCCTATCAATTTTATCTTCCCAATCTCTCTCAAATTTGTCTCTTCACTTCCAATGCAAACTGCCACATACCTTAATACTTCCTACCTGCACTATGGTCCTCTTATCTTAAATGGTCTCCCTGCTTCTAGTCTCTTCAAATATCAAGTTCAACTAAAATACAACTTTCAAATTAGTATCACTTAAGTACCACTCTCATCATACCATTATTATATATAAAACCTTTCAAAAGCAGGTTGTGACTCCAAAATAGAAAGATGCTTAGAAATTATTTCCTTAAAAATATGTAAGATGGTGTGTGCATATTAATAAGAACTAGAAAGAACACAAAAAATTAGGAGAAATTAATTTAAAAGGGACTGAGACTTGATGTTTACCAAAACTTACTATTTGTTATAGTAACATTTATAAAGCAAATAAAATCTTTCAGTGACCACTTACTGTTTATGTACCATTAAACTTAACCTCTGTAATCTGTTTCCAAGCCTACCTTTCCAACTTATTTTCCATCCCTCCTTTCACGCAAGCTAAAATTCCAGTCAAAGTGAATTGCCACACTTACCATATGAGTTCCTGTACTGTTCTTTCCCAGTTACGAGCCACTGCTTACATGATAACCTCCAGCTGGTACATTCTTTTCCTTCATTTCTGTGTGTCCAAATCCTACTTAAGTATCTTTTATAGTTCTGTTCAAACCATACATTAGCCACAAAACTATCCCTGATGTCTCCTTACTCAACACTCCAATAAGCATTTCATCTGTTTCTCTCCTAAAAAAGGTAGCATGCTATATTTGTTCTGTATTGCGTGTGTGTAAAAAGCAGCTCCCTTTAGGACAGGGTCTTTGTTTTAGCCATCTTTGTATTCCACTCAAGGCATAACATGGTGACTTTCTGAATAAATATGTAAAATGTGTAAGCAATTATTTTCAAAAGGCAAGGGCCAGGAAGACTAAAACCTAACTGAAATTATTACTCTTAGTTATATGACAATCCTTTTTTTTTTTCATTCCAATTTATTCTTAACCCAACCTTCTTACCTGAAGGTATGTTATTCTCCGCTGGACCAGTTCTGTCAGATCTTTGGCCTCTTTTTCCCGCCAATCACCTGCTCCATCTGTCTGACTGAGGTAGTATAGATCCGTCATTATTGACCTGTTAAAACAAACAACATTGGAGGTCTAACTTATTTGTACTGCTTCACTGGATTACACAAAGTCTTAAGAAAAATGCCAAATTCTTCATAAAGATTGATGCTCACATTGATGCTAGTACTCATCTTTTATTTTCTATCAAGATTATGAAATTCAAAAATTAGTCTCTTAACATCCAATATTCATTCCTATAGTAAATTTTCACTGTTGAGAAAATATACTTTTTTTTGTTCAAGCCAGTCAGCTGCACTTGTTTCCCAACACAGACAAAGCACTACAGAGATCTGGAGGAAAGTGAATATGCAAAGCAAACGAATGAATAGATTAACATAGAGGACGAAGTTGATGTTAGTATTTGAACAGTGCCTCTTGGTTCTCTCTAATATCATTTCGTGCCCCGTTTTAATTTTTGTTTTCAAATTTAAACATTCTGAATGACAGGAAAAAGATGAGGAAAAATTTTCTGTAACTCATAGCAGTATAAACCAAGGGCCAGCAAACTTTTTCATTAAAGGGCCAGATAGTAAATATTTTAGTCTCTATTGTTCTCTAAGATCCTTTGCCTTTGTAGCAGAACGCTGCCCTAGATAATATGCAAATGAATAGGTATGGATGTGTCTGAATAAAACTTTATTTATAAAAATAGGCAATGAGCCAAATTTGGTTTTTGGGCCATAATTTGCTGAGTCCTGGTTTAAACTAATAAAATGATTGTTTAGCACCAGTAATTCCCACTCTGTGTAGCATCCATCACAATGTGCTGGATTTCCTGCAGAGTGAAGTAAAATCCCCAGTAAATTAAGAAGAGAAACTTTAGGGCTGGTAAAAATGGTTTTATTTATATTGCATGAAATAAAAATTATGACTTGCATTTAGTAAGAAAGAAAAGTAAAAAGCAAGAGTCTCTCTTTGTCTAACATCCCCTGCAAATCTGTCAGCAAATTTATAGCTAATTTCTAATTTTTCATGTATCACCACCAGCACTTTTACCAACTGAGACACCATCTTCTCTCACTTGGATTACAACCACCTCCTAACAAGGTCTCCCTGCTTCCACCATTGCCTATGCCTAAAGTCTATTCTCAATATAGCAGCCAGATCCTGTTACAACATCAGGCAAATAATGTTACTACTCTTAACATGAATGGGCTCCTCATCTCACTCAGAGTCAAAGCCAAAATTACTACTTTGACCTAAAAGACCCCACCCAACGTGGCTCACTTTAATCTCATCTTTGTCTTTGATCTCATCTCCCACTACCATCCTCCTTGATTTCTCTATTTCAGTCACACAGATCTTGTTGCTAACCCCTGACAGTGCCAGGTATATTCCTACTCCAGAGCTTTTCTTTTTGATTCTCCCTGCCCTGGCATGCTCTTTTCTTAGATATCTATTCACATGGCTCACCTAAATGACCTTGCAATCTTTGCTTAGATGTCACCATCTTCATAAGATTTTCCCAGATTATCCCACTTAAAAATCCAACACCCCCTCCTATCACCTGTCTCTCTTGGTTTTCCCTTTCCTCCTGTTTGAGTAAGTAGCTAGGCAGACAAGAGAGGGCAGGAGAAGGTATCCCTTGACTCCCAGCAATGTCAGGTGACCATCAGGTGATGGTCAGGTAGTTGTTAAACTGTCTAAAATAATTTAACTGGTTGCAGCTGGTGCCAGGGAAAGGCAGTCTCCTGAATAGAAAACACCTGAAATTGGTGATCAGCGGCTTCCTGATAAGATTTCAAGAGTTGTGTCAGCTGGCTCAAGTATGCGTGCTAGGAGGCAAAATGGCAGAGTTTAACTGTTATATGACCTCCTTCTAGGAACACTCAACTGGTATGACAAAAAATGACCCAAATGAGCACATGCACAACTTCAGTAAACACACTGCATATACAATCCCTCTCAAGAGCTGGCAGGCCACCTGCACATGCAGATAGCCTGCCCCAAGGAAAAATCAGGTAAGAAGAAATGCAAACCCCAGGACCACAGCAATGTATACAGGCCCAAGTCAAAGGCCAGGCAGCGCACTTGACCCTGTCAAGTTGCCCGCGTGGCCCTCTTACAAGTGTACTTTACTTCCTTTCATTCCTGCTCTAAAACATTTTAATAAACTCTCATTCCTGCTCTAAAACTTGCATAGATCTCTCACTCTGCCTTACGATCCTCTGGCCAAATCCTTTTCTCCAAGGAGGCAAGAATTGAGTTGCTGCAGGCCGATATGGATTCACTGCTACTAACAGTCCCTCCCTGCTTATTTTTTTAAAGTAATTATCATTTTCCAATGTACAATATCACTTACTTCTTATCTTTCTGCCCTACTAGAATTTAAGCTCCAAAAGAGTAAACTTTTTTTGGTTGCTTTTTTAAATTTTATTTTTTTGTTTTCTTTTTATTGTTGCTTAAATCAGCATGCACAGTAGTGCATGTCACAGCAAAATATTCAATAAATATCTTTAAATAGATGAATGAAAAAGTAGCAAAAGAAAAATCTTTAAGAGTTTATATAATGAGATAATGATGATCATTTTTATCTTTTACAAATCCAGTTCGATGGTAGAGAGGTTTGGGGAATAATCCTTACCTAGGTGTAGCTCCAGCTTCATCCCTTTCTCAACACTTTGTATTAACTCCTCTGTTTAAGGCATGCTTCAGAGTATAGATTATTATGAAAATTATAAAGTTATAAACTTATTTATATTGTCAACAAAATTACACATCTAGAAATCACTTACAATGATTGTATTAACTAAAAACATAAAGCATTAGCTGGAGATTCCAAAAGTACTTAGAGAAAACTGATGTATTACAATACAAAAAAAGAACAACAATAATAAATAAGTACATCTATTTTAAGTGTTTTACATTATTTCATTTAATTCTCACAATTATCTGATGAGCTAGATAAGAAATGTCGGCATTGAGAGTTAAAATAATTTGCTCAAAGTCACAAACCTCAGAAATGTCAGAGTAGGAATTCAAACCCAAGCAACAGGTTTCTAACTACCACGCTAACAAATATCAAAGTAGTAGGTCCAGAGCACAATAATGTGCACTCTGCTCAATGTAAACATCCAAAATCAGAAAGTCTGAATCAGAAGAGAGAACTTTGGGAGCCAGACATACCAATTTCTCAATTTCGGTTCTACCTCCTACTAACTTTGTGTCCTAGGAAAGTTATTTTGACATCTCTGAGACAAAGTATTCAAAATACCTTCCATATAGCTCTTTAAAAAATGCATAGTGGTAAGACACACAAAATAGTAATATATGTGATAGCAGCTATTTTTTTAAATGCTAGAGACCCTCAGGAGTTGTTTCAGAACTTTTACATTGTATCTGAAGAGCACCCACAAATAATTCTACCACTAAGAGGAAGGATCCATTAGATGTGGGTAATGGTACCATATGGTACTGACGGTCAATCATAAAAATGACCCGATACTGAGTTCCCTATAACACCCAGAAGAAGGGGATTGATCAATAAGAAGGAATCACTTAAGAGATAGTGAAACACGCTCTCGACAACTGTGATTTGCCTAAGAGTATGTGACACAGTCTTAGTACTCTTTTATTCCTGGTTCTTAACTAGATGCTAAACTATTTAGTAAAAATGCAATGGCAGCCCACAGGAAAGTCTTATTTACTATCACAGAAAGCCATTAGAAGTACACATGATTAACAGAGAATACTTGATAATAGCCCCTTTGAATAAAGTGAAACTATTAATACAAATAAAAATTAAAAATCTTACCCACCATTTAGACTATTCATCCTAAATTAATAGTGGAACAACTGTGAACAATGCTTCGGAACAACAGTGCCATTTGTGAAGCACTTTAGACATTTGTTTCATGTGTCAACATTATTCACACACAGAGGACACTTTGCAGCTTAGCTACTTCCATTTTCAACCTTTTTAAACAGGGCAAGAGGCCAATATGTGATGCCTTGTCCATTTTCATATTTGTCATTCTCAACTAGAATTCAAAACATTTTCTTTTCATGAAGGAGACTTCTGCTGCAAAAACCAAACGTACAATGTAAGAAATAATCTAAGTTTTTTAGGTTGGGCAAAGTTTCAACTTTTAAGTTTTTTCAGATTATAAAACTGAGTTCCCTATGGACTATTCTGTAGACTACAGTATTCTTTTATAGTTACTGGGGGTGGTGGGGAAGTCACTATCTGTATGAGATTGTGAGTTGCTCATGGACACACAGAAGTCTTTAACTATAACAGGGCTACAGAGCTCAGCTAGAAGTAAATTTAAAACATCTTCTCAGTTTTATGAGCCTCTTTCCCATCTATTTTTTTTTTGTTTGTTTAACAAATATTTATTAATCATCTGTGCTGTGCCCTAAGATACAATATTGAGGAAAGCAGTTATATTACTTTTTCTTATGAAGCTTACAGATAGCCAAAAAATGAAGAAAACAACTACGTTTTATGGTAAATTTTATAAATACAAGAAATAAAATGGTATGATAATCTGTTGAGCACAGGGATATAAACAATGGGTTCAGGCAAGGTTTCTCTGTCATGGGGATATCTAAGGTGAGACCTGAAGGATAAAAAGGAGCCACTCAGGTGGAGAGTGGGGAAAAAGACCTCACCTACCTGGGTCACTAACTGAAGCCCTGTGTGACTTGGGCACAGGCAGGGAGGAGAAGAGGCAGATGTTACAGTAAGAGCAGCAGGTGGGATTCCCACCTGATGAATGCATATCTTCCTCCAAAGACAGAGAGAAAAAGAAGCTATACTTATAGACAACAATATAAACTATTCTTCCTCTTATCTGTGGTTAACTGTATATTCTTTCAGATTGAAACTATCTTATATCTCATTTATTCATTTTGCAAATGTTTATACAGCAATGTCTAAATATTTCATAGGTTTCATGATAATCGAATGTGGTCATTTGTTTTTTCCTACCTATCAAATAGAAGTAATCACAAAACTTGTTCCAAGTATCAACTTTATTGAATGATTGATTGAGACAACGTTTTGCTCTTGCTGGCCAGGCTGGAGTGCAGTGGCACAATCTTGGCTTACTGCAACCTCCGCCTCCCAGATTCAAGTGATTCTCCTGCCTCAGACTCCCAAGTAGCTGTGATTATAGGCATGTACCACCACACTCGACTAATTTTGTATTTACAGTATTGATAAGGTTTCACCACATTGGTGAGGCTGGTCTTGAACTCTTGACCTCAGGTGATCCACCTGCTTTGGCCTCTCAAAAAGTGCTGAGCTTACAGGTGTGAGCCACTGTGCCCGGCACAAGTCTCAATTTTAAATAACAGTACTGTTTCTGGAGATATCATACAGTGGAATAACCAGTTTATCAGCAAATGTCTGTTGAAGGTTAAAAGGAAATTCAATATGCTCTTACTTTTACGTTACAGAGTCAAAGTGATTCTCCTGCCTCAGCCTCCTGAGTACCTGGGATTACAGAGGTGTGCCACATGCCCAGGGAGGTTTTTTTTTTGTTTTTCATAGAGACAGGGTTTCACCATGTTGACCAGGCTGGTCTCAAACTCCCGGCCTCATGTGATCCACCCTCCTCAGCCTCCCAAAGTGCTAGGATTACAGGCATGAGCCACCATGCCCAGCCGAGTAGAACAGAGTTTATGACTCCGAAAGCAAGCCACCTATGCCAGGTATTAAAACCTCCATTTCAAAAATTGATTGTTTTATGTTCTTTGTATTTTCTGCTAATTTCTCTATTTTAATAGTCATAAAACTGTTTAAAAAAAAAAAAAGAGTTCTAGTTTGCCTCTATGCTGCCGAGGAACCAAATACAAAGAGGGTTTTTTGTTTACGCTTGATTCAAAATGTTAAAGGGAGAAGTTCGTACAGGTGGGTGGCTCATGCCTATAATCCCAGCATTTTGGGAGGCTGAGGCAGAAGGATCACTTGAGCACAAGAATTCAAGACCAGGTTGGGCACCTGGCAAAACCCCCTGTCTACAAAAAATAAAAAGTTTAGCTGGGCACAGTGACACATGCCTACAGTCCCAGCTACTCTGGAGGCTGAGGCAGAAGGATCACTTTAGCCCAAGTTGTTTTCACACCACTGTGCTCCAGCCTGGGTGACAGAGCAAGACCATGCTTTAAAAAAAAAAAGAGAAGTTTCCCCTAAGGGCCAGCACAGAGATGTAATTTAAGCAAGAAGGTGAAGGAATTAACACTTAAGGGTAAATGTGCTGGGTGTAGTGGCGGGCACCTGTAATCCCAGCTACTCAGGAGGCTGAGGCAGAAGAGTTGTTTGAACCCTGAAGGCGGAGGTTGCAGTGAGCCGAGATTGCACCATTGCAACAAAACTCCATCTCAAAAAAAAAAAAGCGTTCCTAAGGTATTAATATGTCTGACCAAAGCCTACTAGAATCTATAATGTGTCAAGCACTATGTAAAGTATTTTATGTATTTTTCCTCATGTAATCATCACAATGCTGTGCTATAGAAATTATATTCTCATGTGTAGAAGAGAAAATAAAGCTCGGAAAAGCTAAGTATTTAGCAATTACGAGAAATGATTTTGGAGTAAAACAGCTCTGCTACTTAGCCTGTGTTAAATCATCTAATTTCTCTAGACCTAAATATAACTTTAGTTATAAAAAAAAGAAACTAAGCCAGGTGCAGTGGCTCACACCTGTAATCCCTGAACTTTGGGAGGCCGCAGTGGGCAGATGACTTGAGGTCAGGAGTCTGAGGCCAGCCTGGCCAACACAGTGAAACCCTGTCTCTATT
>NW_016107398.1:6843463-6890663 GCF_001604975.1 Cebus imitator | reverse complement strand
AAAAAAAAAAAAAAAAAAAAAAAAAGAAAGAAAGAACAAATAATGTGTATGTTGTAGGACTACTGTGCTAACGAAATGACATAATGAATGCAGAACCTTTATTATAGTGACTGGCATGTAAGAAATCCTTAGTACGTGATAGTTTTTAATGTCAAAATCATTCTTAACTTTGGAAGTCACATGTGTGGTAGGAGGAAGCAAAACAGAATTAGGGCCACTAGAAGAAAAACACTCTTTTCCACCTGGAGATTCTTCCTGTAATGCAAACTTTATTTTAGAAGGCACAGTTCTATTACAGGAGATGAAGAATAGTGATACAGGAGATGAAGATAGTGATCTGGCTGATAGAGATTAAGTGATGAGCAGAATAAGGATGACATCATAAGAAAATGTATCCCTTTGCACATGAATATTAGAATGAATGTTCTAGCACCACTTGAAAATAAGTTTGGATTCCTTAGAAGAAAGACAATCATACACAAACATTTTGTTCAAATAAATTGAAAACTTAAGAAACAATATCCACATTCCAGCTTAATGTAAGTCTCAATCAAATCACATCTCCAAGACCTTAGTAAGATCTTCCTTCATCCCTCCCTCTCTATCTTCTCCTGTGTGTTTGTGTGTGTATGAAATAAAATACAAAGAATAGAACGTTTGAAGGTTCACCAAACTTAACTTTTCAAGAGTGGGAATATCAATTCTTGGACCTTCCAAGGAGAACGAAAATACAAGCTATTGGGCAACAACAACTATGATCAGAAAGTTAAAAAAATCTGTAAGTTATAAACCTACCAATCTTTCCCCCTATACCCCTTATATGAGTCAAAGTCATTTCCTTTGTTACAGAATCCCCCACAATGTCTTATTGTACATTAGCAAATCAGCATAATTTCATAAGTATCACTCACCATTTGGAGAACACCATTTAGTCTTAGCAAAGCTGCTTTATATATTACTGATAACAAGATGATGCAAACTAGGTAGGGGAGAGGAGATTGCTACTTTATTGGATTGTTTTTCAATAGTTTCAGTAAACACAGTTGAAAAATGGCTCATCTCCTGTACTTTAGTTAGAAGTTTAATAATTGTTAGAAATTACCATAAACAGGACTTGGTAAAAATAATAAAGTGAATAAATTAAAAAATAATAATTGTGGTAATTTAAAAAGCAGTAAGAAGCAGCTTTGGTATCATTTTCATAAACTGGTATCTGGCAATATGAAGATGACAAAAAGAATCAGAGCAACAGTGATTAAGTGTGTCTCTGCATCGGCCTGAAAGGTTGATAAAACAAGACTCCATGATATGCTTGGAGGTTGAGGTACACATCTAAACTGCCATAAATCCAAGCACTGAACCTACAATACTATGTAAATAATAAAACCACAATGGCAAAAATATTTTCCCTTAACAGCTTATTTCTGTCTATTGCAAAGAGGTAGGCTAGGGTCAATTCATGATCAATGATCTCAAAACCTACAAGTATATTTAACTGTGTTACTGGGAAGAATGGTCATATGCAATCACTGGAAGGAAATCATCATTTAAAAATCTAGAGACGCTAATACTTGAGATCAATATAGCAGGTAATAATTAACATGCTACCCTAAATTTATTACACCATTAACACCTATAAATTCTTAAGAAGCCTGTAAAAGCTTCTAAAAGCCCAATAATATTACTAATTACTACCAGTTGATTACCCAACTGTGGTTGCAGACAGAGATTAGGCTCTATTAGTTATTAGCTATCAAGGCCAATCAGGTAAATAAATAGTGTTTTGCTAAAAATCTCAGGTGAGTTGAATCTCAGATTCAAACTTACAATATTTGGCCCCCAGGCTGCATTTTAATGCCTGGTAATACAAGTAATGAACATGAGCCACATTCCACAAGAGAAAAATGGTGCCCTGATTATCAGGAAACAGCATCAATGGGGCAACAAAGGAGAGGAGTCTTCCCCACAGCTCACTGATGGGTCACTAACCTATACAGAAATGTGATTTTTACCAGGAAACAGGCATCAGTGGTGAACTCACAAAGAGAAAGAGGGAGTCTATAGTTGTAGTTCTCAAAGACCAGCAACTTTAGCATCACTGAGTATTACTACTACTATTATGATCTGTTTTTAATCACAGGACACTTTTGACACCAAATGTGGGGTTTTCCACATTAGGTAATTCTCCAAATCTCTGTGGACACCAGCTAGGTATTGACATCAACTACCCAGAATTAGTGTGGACCTCTCAGTTCCATAATGCTACACCCTACTTCAGATGCCGTCGCAAGTACTAAGTGCCCAGGGTACCTACACTCTGTCAAATTTGGCTACACATCAGGGGTTCCCACAAGGAACTACTCAAGTGCAATAATATCTTAATAATCTTCTAACCCAGGTAGAAGGCTGCAAAACCCTTATAGAGCCCAAGACTCAGGAGGGCTGTTTTAAGAAGGCAGACCCAAACCCAGGTGGCAGCCTCATTGTAGTCACAACTACAGACTTAGAAACCTATACACTATAGTTTGAACCAATGTAAAAATAAAGTGGACTTTTGTGTCATATAAAAATTACCAGAGGCAAACATAAAAGTTTGTTTTGATTTTAATTCTTATACTTAAGAATCCTGAAAATGGTCAGTAAAAGGGTATATTCTATATAAATAATAAAAATCCTTTCTATTTGTACATTCATCAGTTTAAGGGTTATTTTTCTAATGTTTGGTTGTGTTTTGTTCATTATTTGTATTACCATATTCTAATCTGTCTTCCTGGAGTTAAATTACTACCCTGTGATGTTTCGTCCCAGGTTCACTGTCATTTCTGTTTAAGACAGAAAAACAAACTGACTTGGGTACCTTTTTTGTTTTCAGTGAAATACCGTTATTTAGCATAAAATAAAAGGCACTGTAAGGAATCATAATACATTTAATACGGAATTCAACAAATACAAAATGGAAAATTGATTTATATCAGTTTCTCAGGGGCCCATTTATTATATTCACTTTTCATTTGTACATATGGTCACAAAACATATGCAAGTTACATGTACAAATTATATTAATATTTACAAAATAATTCCTTAAATAATTATTTCAATTTAGCTGGACACAGTAGCCCACGCCTGTAATTCCAGCTACTCAGGAGGCTGAGGAAGGAAGATCGCTAGAGACCAGGAATTTGAGACTGGCCTGGGTAACATAGAAAGACCTCCACCTCCGGAGGCTGCATTGAGCCGAGATCGCACCACAGCACTCCAGCCTGACGAGCGAGACTCTGTCTAAAAAAACAAAAACAAAAACAACAAAAAAAGAGAGACCTCCACCTCTAAAAAATAAAAAAAAATTCTTTTTAAAGTGTAAAAGAATTATTTTACTTTAAAAATAAAACAGAAAATTAAAGTCTCAAGTTATTTAACAAGTCAAATCCTTTTTTTTTTCGCCTGAGAGAGAGTCTTGCTCTGTCACCCAGGCTGGAGTACAGTGGTACGATCTCCACTCACTGCAACCTCTGGCTCCCAGGTTCAAGTGATTCTCGTGCCTCAGCCTCCTGAATAGCTGGGATCACAGGCATGCGCCACCATGCCTGGCTAATTTTTGTATTTTTAGTAGAGAATCGGTTTCGCCATGTTGGCCAGGCTGGTCTCAAACTCCTGACCTCAAGAGATCTGCCTATCTCAACCTCCCAAAGCGTTGGACTTACAGGTGTGAGCCACGGTGCCTGGCCCAATTACTTAAATCTTAAAATTAAACATTCCATCAGAAGTCAATGGCCAAAATTCCCTTTTACATACGGCATAGTCTACCCAAGTCAAATCCTCTTCAGATATGAATTTCCCTACAAAACTGTGATAAGCAAAGAACACAAGCACAAAATTCCATTTAAGGGAAGCCTGGTGCCTAGAATCAGCTTTAGGGTAGAGAAATATTAAGGACAGAATTAGTCAGCCTTTGGTTTAGTGGATTAAGTATGGCCTGATTGAAAGCTGGGCAAAATATATAAAAGATTCTGCCTAATGTGTGGCCTAATAATTCACTGCACCTTGAAATCCATGCTATCATACTTCTATAAATTCATTAATGATAAAATGATTCCAATAAAAAGATAGATTTTTATTTACAATTTCACCTAAAACAACCCAGCAATTTTTCAAAATCATTATAATATTGCTGCTGATGTTAAAAAATATGAAATCTCTTACTTGTATGGGGTAATTCTTTTCCTCTTCACAGTAGTCAATTGTGCTAATACAACAATTTTTCTTTTATTGTTCACTAATGAGACAGTAATTGCCATCGGAATCCTACTGGGAACCTAGACTTTTAAATATAATAGGCCTAAAGACAATTTCACTGTATTTATAATGATTTTGAGATATATTTTGTTCTGTATGAACACAACAGCAACAAAACATTTTCCTTTCTGTGCAAGATAAACTTCATATTATTTAGCAATGTGTAGTATACAGAAGAAACAGCTTTAACCAGGCAGATCTCAGGTTCTTCTTTCCAGCAACTAAATTAAAGAACAGTGAACAGAATGTTCCTTTTTATTTAAAGAAAACAAACAAACAAAAAAAAAAAACAACCTGTTAACCTATCATTAGAAATCCTTTAAAAAATTTTGCTATTTTAAAGTTTTTAATGTTTACATTAGAAATGTAACCTTCAGACTCACTTAGTATGAGTTCCAATGTACCACAAAGCAAAACTGCACACTCCAATTCAAATACTGATTATATATAAAGAACATTTATAGAAAGATATTTTAATGTATTGTTGGCTGGCATCACTACCTTCAGAATTTATTTAGAATGTAAAGATTTCTAGAAATACATTTTAATTAACACTTTCTGGTGGTATATTTTGGTTGATAAACTGCACTTGGCAATTACCATCCTTTGGGACCTCAGGTACTCTTTTCTTAAACACTGTAGGTACTATTAATATTTACCACTCAACAGAAGGATTAACAAGTCTGTTTCTCATTCTTGGACTATAATCTTTTCTAAAGCCCAAATAAAATGTGAAAGGAGAATAGTACCTTTCATGATGTCCTAAATCCAAAAGAAATTCATCTGCATGTCTTTGGAGTTCATTTCCTTCTAAGTTCTTTAATTTCTTCAATTCACTCTGTAGGAAAAACCAGAGCTCTTTAGCTCCATTTTCAATCCTCCTCCTCAGGATTTCATGATCCTTCCCCAGGCCTGCAGTCAAAGAATAGACAGTTGTAGCATTTCCAACATTTTGATAAAAGGAAACTTTCAATTACTTGTGCTAAAGCCCATATACTGAGGAGGGAAAAACAATGTATAAACACCTACCATTTCTGGTCTGTTTCTTGTAGTTTTCAATCTGTTCTTTGGCCTTAACAAGCTGTTCTTCTAAAACACGTACTCTTCCCGTAGCTGGCCCCTGATCAATGGGGCCTTCTGGTATCCTATAGTTCAGGAAAGAAAATGTAAACATTTAGCTTTTAAACTGTAAAACAAAATAGAAACTCACTTTACTAAAACATTTATACTGTAAATTCTATAAGCTGTTGAACCATATTGCACAAAAGAAGTACCAAACGGAATTTTCTCTTCAAAGGTATATGATTAACCAATGAAATGGACAATGAAATGATAAACAAAAATAGAAAATAATAATCTACCTCAGAAATCTATGATCTTCTAGGAGTCAACAAACCTCTAGAACTTTTTCCTAAAATCTTTCATTCCATTACTTAGAGTATCACCATCACTGGCAAAGTGGTCAATTCTTCATTAGTGGTTAGGAGTAAGAAAAGTGAAGGAAAAAGTAAAGAAAAGGCTTAAAAGAAATAAGGAAGTATATCTGAACATGTGTCTAAGGATATGCTCAAACATCAAATATAATGTTATTTCTAAATTAATTACAATATCAGATTATATAAATCTGTCTTTCAATTCGTGACCTTAAAGTACTAAGTATTAGTTTTATATAGAAAAAAGAAAGACAAGAGCAGATGAAACATACTGGAAAAAAAAAAAAAATGGGCCAAGTGTAGTAGCACATGCCTGTAATCCCAGCACTTTGGACGGCCCAGGTAGAAGGATCACTTGAGCACAGGAGTTCATGGCCAGCCTGGGCAACACAGCAATCCCCCATCGTTACAAAAAATAAAAACACTAGCTGGGCACATGGTGGTGTGTGCCTGTAGTCCCAGCTGAGGCAGGAGGGCGGTTTGAACCCAGGAGTTTAAGGTTGCAGTGAACTATGATAATCTCACTGGATTCCAGTGTAGGCAGCAGAGTAAAAAACCCTGTCTCAAAAAAATAAAAATAAAAAAATGGAAGATTACTGTCTTACTCATTTCTATCAGCAACAACAAAAAAATCAGTCAATAATATAAAATTTTGGAGCACAGAACAGCAATCCAAGATCTTTTACTTATATTGTCAACCTCTCTGTTCAACTTAATTCCAAACTGTGCTTGTTCCTAACATGTTTTGTTTTTATATGACTTTTCGAAATATACTATACTCCACTTTGATGTACATAATACAATTTTGTGTTAGGCTAAACAAAGGTCTCCCAAAGATATCCATAACATAATCCACGACACCCGTGAATATTACTTCATGGCAAAAGAAGCTCTGAATATGTACATAATTAAGGATTTTGAAATTGGATTATCTAGGTGGGCAATTTTGTAATAACAAGTGTCTTCATAAGAAGAAGTTAGAGGAAGATTTTACTACAGAAGAGGAAAAGGTTATGTGTTACGTGGCTGTTAGCTCTGAAGAGAGAAGAAGCGGCCATGAGCAAGGAACACATTTTTAGAAACTGGAAAAGGCAAACAAATGAACAAACAAAAAACCCTAGATCCTCTCCTAGAGCTTCTCTAGGGAATCCAGCCCTCCTGACACCTTGGTTTCAGTCAGTGAAACTCATTTGAGATCTCTGGCCTCCAAAACTGTAAGATAGTAATTTTATGCTGTTTTAAGCCATAAAATTTGTTGTATTTGTCAAAGCAGCAATAGGAAATTAATACACACATATATGGATCCCTTTGCAAAATTGTCCTAAGATCAAATCGTTGATTTTTCTTTCAAAGTCTATTTAAACGAGGAAATATCTGTAAAGGTACTTAGCACAGTGTTGGGCAATAAATTTTATGAAGGCTACTATTATATCTGAGCTTTGTCATTTTAGAGATGAGCTGTAATCTCAAAAAGTCTGGGCTATCTATTCTTAAAATCACAGTTTAAGAGAATTTAATTTTTAAATGATAATTGGCAGCATTTAAATTCATATGTCAACATAGTCTTTATTTTTCATTTATTTATTTATTTTTTGAGACAGTCTTGCTTTGTCGCCCAGGCTGGAGTATAGTGATGTGATCTTGGCTCACCACAACCTCTGCCTCCAGTGTTCATATGATTCTTGTGCCTCACCCACCTGAGCAGATGGTCATGATGGCATGTACTACCACACTTGGCTAATTTTTTTTAGAATTTTGGTAGAGACGGGGTTTCATTGGATTGGCCAGGCTGGTCTCAAACTGCTGGCCTCAAGTGATCCACCCACCTCAGCCTCCCAAAGTGCTGGGATTACAGGCATGAGGCACTGCACCCAGCCAACATAGCCTTTGATACAAATACTCTTGACACAAAAGGTTTTTTATAGCTTTTCTAACATTTTTTATATAACCTGATGAAGCCAAATTAACTGTCAATTACCTCTACTACTTCAGAATACATGCTTAATAAACTAGCTATTGTTACAGCTATACCAAAGTAACTGGAGACATTTTATAATTTCCTATAAAATGGTATTCATTAACATTGAACAGGAACATAAAAAGTAACCATCCTCCAATCATGAATTTCCGAGGCTACAGAATATCAATGAAAAAGGCTTCATTTGTATAAGCGCAAAGTGAATAATAATAAAATGAATACAGTAGTTGGTGCACAATTACCCAATTTATGAGCACACGTACATTCACAAATGAGGCATGTCTGGTATATAGGTTTTAAAAGTTATGTTTCTAAGACTTGGCTTAATCTCTTTCTGAATTAGGTGGCTGGTTTCTAGGAAACAATTTGAAAACTGAATAAAACTTCAATCTCTTGGGATTTATTTTGACAGCAATATACCATAGGACAGGTGTGTCCTTTTTCAGAATATATTTTAATGATAGAAATATTAACAATAGAAAGATTATGTCTCGGTTCTCCTTTTTATGTCATTTCTTCAAATACTGGTGGAATGAATACAAGAGGCAAAACAGCCATAAAAAATAGCATACAATCTTTTCAGTAGATTTCCTCGAAGATTTCCAATTTAATTACAATAAAACATAATGGCATTAGTAATCTATATCACCTAATAATCTAATCCAACTGTGGGGAAAAAAAGTGTACATAAAGAAAAGTACTAGGAAAAAAATCACTCTAAAAAAAATACAGGAGAACTATTCTTTCCAAACTGCATCCAGAAAAGAGTCAATATGCATGAACAGTCTCTTTTTTGAATACTTAGGGAACAGAATGCTTCCTTATTATATTCAACATGCTAAAGATATACATTATCTAAGATTTCCACTTCTGGCCAAGGCATTTACCATCCTGCCTGAAACAACTCAAAATCCAGATGAGATATATTAAACAATGATCAAATGAAGCTGTAATCAGGCAACAAAGGGCAGTCATCATGAGAGAAGGAAAACAAATGATGACAGCCCTATGACTGTCCCATCTTACTGCATTCAGAGAGTTTCCAGACCACAGTATATGGAGGGGAAATGCAGATGGAGCCAGTATATTCAATGAGTTGAAGAAATGGAGCTAAGAGTCTAAAAAGACCAGGAAAGAGTATGAATAACAGAGAACTGTAGAGGAGAGAGAACTCCAGAAATCTGCAAAGGTACCACTTGAGAATCAGCAGAGTACTTAGCACACACGTAAGGAACTACTCAGGCTGGGGAAAGAACTCTCTAAAAGGATTAGAGGAAGTAGTACCTGGGATTCATACAGATTAGCTAGAAACAGTTCCTGATAACACCAGCCAAACTAGAAAACGGTAATTTCTGGGGCACTGGGTAAAATGCTCAGAAGGATTTCGCCTCAATAGTAGGGAAATGTGCCCCAGACCAAACATTGCTTAGGTCCTGCTTAAAAATTCTTAAAAAACAAAATAGGATCCAGTTATTTTTAAATAACTATATCCCAGAACAAAATTTAAGAATATTAGTAAATTATACAAAAGCTTCTAGTAACAAACAAGGTAAAATTCATGATGTCCGGAATCCACAAAAGTTACCAGGCTTGCAAAAAAAACAAGAAAAGTCAACCCATAAAGAGGAGTAAAATCAATCTATCAAAACCAACTTAAAACTGACACAGATGTTAGAATCAGTATAGATGTAACAGTTATTACGACTGTATTTCATATGTTCAAAAGTTAGAGACAGGGAAGATATTAAAAAGATGTTAAAATTTTAATAAATAGGGCAGGCGCAGTGGCTCATGCCTGTAATCCCAGCACTTTGGGAGGCTGAGGTGGGCAGGTCACCTGAGGTCAGGAGTTAGAGACTAGCCTGGCCAACATCGTAAAACCTTGTCTCTATGAAAAATACAAAAATTAGCTGGGTGTGGTGGCGCATATCTGTAATCCCAGTTACTTGGGAGGCTAAGGCAAGAGACTCGCTTGAACCCAAGAGGCAGAGGTTGCAGTGAGCCAAGATCATGCCTCTGCACTCCTGACTGGGTGACAGAGCAAGATTGCCTCAAAAAAATATTTTTTTTAAATAGATACCCAAATAGAACTATTAGAGATGAAAACTGTGATGTCTGAAATGAAAAATATAAAGAATCAGATTTACTGCAGATTATAATTGTAGCTTCTACCTAAGAAACTAAGAAAAAAGAGCAAATGAAATTTCAATTAAGTGGAAGAAACAAAGTAATAAAGATCAGAGAGAATATCAATGAAATGGAGGAAAAGTAAAACAGATAAAAATCAATGAAAATGGTTCTTTAAAAAAAAAAAAAACCAATTAAATTGTCAAACTTTTTCCTAACAAATATTTTCGGTTTTACGGGCCAGCAAGCAAAATCAAGGCTATTACTTAGATACATATATAAAACATTTAAAATGTAACAACTTAAAAATGTAAAATCAATCTTAGCTTGCTAGCCATGAAAAAAAGAGGTGGTTGGTAGGATTTGACCCATGAATCATAGTTTTCCAAACCCTATTCTAGCCACACTGAACAGGAAACAGAAGGGGAATACTTCCCAACTCATTCAATAAAGCTAGCATTATCCAGATATCAAAACCAGAGAAAGATATTGTTAAAAAAAAACAAAAAACAAATTGCAGAACAGTATCTCTCATGAACACAGATATAAAAATTCTAAAAAATTTTAGCAAACTAAACCCAACCATATGTAATGTAGATAGTAAATCATGATTAATTAAGGTTTATCCTAGAAATGCAAGACTGGCTTAGCATCAAAAACTAAATCAATGTAATTCTTCCTATAAACAAAATTTTACAAATCACATTATCTGAATAGATTCAGAAAAAGAACTTAACAAAAGTCTAATGTAAATTCTTGATAAAAAATGTCAGAAACAGTCGGGTGCGGTGGCTCATGCCTATAATCCCCGCACTTAGGGAGGCCAAGACAGGCAGATCACCTGAGGTTGGGAGTTCAAGACCAGTCTGACCAACACAGAGAAACCTCATCTCTACTAAAAATACAAAATTAGCCAGGCATGGTGGCACATGCCTGTAATTCCAGCTACTCGGGAGACTGAGGCAGAAGAATCGCTTGAACCCAGGAGGCAGAGGTTGTGGTGAGCAGAGATTGTCCCATTGCACTCCAGCCTGGGGAACAAGGGCGAAACTGTCTCAAAAAAAAAAAAAAAAAAAAAAAGGGTCAGAAACTAGGAAATTAAGAAAATTTCCTCAACCTGATATCAAGCATCTATTAAAAACTTACTGTTAACACCACAGGTTAATGGTGAAAGCATAAATATATTTCCTCTCAGATCAGAAACAAAACAAGGATGTCCTCTCTCACCACTTCTATTCACCACTGTATTGGAAATTCTAGCCAGTGGAGTAAGGCAAGAAAAAGAAACAAAGGCATTCAAGTTGGATTGAAAGAAGCAAAGCTATCCTTACTCACATGACATGATAATCTATGTTGAAAATCTAATGGTGTTTAACAAGGTTGCAGAATATAACATCAACATACAAAATTTAATTGTATTTCTATATTCTAGCAAAAAAATATTGGAAATTCATATTTAAAACCACATATTAGTTCCAATAGCACCAAAAAATGAAAAAAATTAAGTATCAATCTGGCAAAAGATGGGCATGACTTATGAATTTAAAATTATAAAACAACACTGAATTTGTTTAGAAACTGACAGGCCAGTTCTAAAATTCATATAGAAATACGAACATCTAAAATACTCAATACAAATCAGAAAAAGGTAAAACTAAAGGGCAAACACCATCTGATATCAAGGCCTATTATATCTGGCTTGAGTTGGTGTCTGAATGATTGAATGAACGAATGAACAAAAATTTTAAAAATAAAAAAATTTTTAAACACCTATTATAAAACTATATACAATAATCAAGACAGTGAGGTACTGGTATAAAAATAGATAACAAAGAGCATAATGAAACAGAGAAGTCCAGGAATAGGCCCACACATAAATGGACACTCAATTAATTTTTTTTAATGAAGTCACAAAGATAATTTAGCAAAGGACAGTTTTTACAACAAGAGGAAAACAAGAAATATACCTTTCTGACCCTCAGTTCAGCAAAATTATCTTAGATATGACAGAAAGGTATGATCCATAAAAGAAAAAATGATAAACTGGATTTCACTAACATTAAAAGCTCTTCTTTTAAATAGACACAGAGTACAAGAAAGTCCTTTTTTTTTTTTTTGGAGACATTCTATCACCTAGGCTGGAGTGCAATGGCGTGACCTTGGCTCTGGCGTGACCTCAGCTCACAACCTGCACTTCCCCAGTGCAAGTGATTCTTCCATCTCAGCCTCCTAAGTAGCTGGACTACAGGCACGTGCCACCATGCCCAGCTAATTTTTGTATTTTTAGTAGAGACAGGGTTTCGCCATGTTGGCCAGGCTGGTCTTGAACTCCTGGCCTCAGGTGATCCATCCGCCTCGGCCTCCCAAAGTGCTGGGATTACAGGCATGAGCCAACGTGCCCAGCCAAGAAAATATTTTTAAATCCTACATCTGTTAAAGAACTTGTATCCAGACTACATAAAGAACCAAATCATCAGGGGAGAAAAAAAAAGCTCATAAGCAAAAAGATTTAAACAAATGTTTGAACAAAAAAGACAAAGAAGAATTAAGCACACTAAAAGATGCTAAACATTAGTTATTAGGTAAATACAAGAAAGGTGGACTGTGTTGCTGCAGCACTAGATATATAGGCTGGCCTGGTTCACTGCTTACATCACAAAACATGAAACAGGTAATCATTAGGATTTCCTGTAGATGATCCTCATTCCTATTTTAAAAACCTTTAAGGATGCTTACATGTTAGGTTTTTCTGAGATTTGATGTATATTTCAAAAATTATTCTCCCCAATAAAAATTCGATGAAAATCTTTATTCAAACAAGAAGGTATCCTTCTAATACCCAAACATTAGCCCCATTCTAAAGGAATGCAATGCATATAAAACATAATATGAATACCAGTACATTACTGTTTTGCAGTCAGAATATGAAAAAATAGTGAGTTGCAGCCTAAATGGAATGATTACACAGCTCTCTGAGAAATTAAACTTTTCTCATCAAAAATGTATTTAATAATTCATGTAAAACAGGTTGCTTTTCTTAAACACTTTCAACAATTATGCCATGAATATTAGAAAGAATAAAGGCCTTAATTAAGAAAAAGAACCTAGGTACAAGTAAACAATATTAGGAAAGAAAAGAGAATCATAAACACAGATAAAGAATTTTTAAACTTATCAAAAAATACTATGAATATTTGCAGGTACTTGCTTTAAAAACATGAAAAAAGTAATTTCTAGAGGAATTAAACTACAAATGAACTCAATAATTTATAGCAATTTTATCACTGGTCAAAAATCTATTGAATTTTCTAAAACTTTAAGTTCAAGCATTTTTATACGAGTTTTACAAATATTCATAAAACATCTGAATCAAAATCTAGGAAATATAAAGAGAGGAAATCCTAAAATTCCATTCCTGAGATTAGTATAAGATTGATATAAAAGTAGACAAGGACAACAAAAAAATTAAAGACTAATTCAATTACAGGCTTATTTTCAAACTCCCAAATGATATATTAGTAAATATAGCAATATAGTAAAAAAATACATGACTATCTCAACTTTATCCTAAGAATACTACATTGGTTTATTGAAAAGCTATTAATTTAAACTGATTGTATTAACAAATTAAAACAAAATTGCAATTCAATAGGAACAAAAACAATCATTTGATAAAATTTAACATTTATTCATTACAAACATCTTAGCAAGAAAGACTGAATGGAAGGTAAACTCTTTAATTCAGTAAGAAATATCAGAAATTCGTATTAAATATCACATTCTATGGATCAACTATCAGTAGCATTCCTTTTAAAGGTAAGAACAATAGAAGACAAGCCTGGCATCTATGCTTCTATTCATCACTGTACTGAAGGCCTTAGCCAATGTAATAAGATAAAGAAGAAGACAAGTGTAGAAAATGAAGAAACAAATGTTATTCAGATAATATAAACTTTAATATAGAAAATCCATAATAATCTACAAACTGTACTAATAAAGTTCAGGAACATTGCTATATACAATATCAATATATAAAAATTAAAGTCCCTATACAATGACAACCACAAATTACTAAATGTTTTAAAAGCACCACATTTACAATAGTAACAAGAGTATCATAAGCTTTCAAGGAATAAATCTAACAAAGAGCAATATAACCTGTACGTTAAAAAATTACAAATTTTGGCCAGATGCAGTGGCTCATGACTGCAATCCCAGCACTTTGGGAGGCTGAGGTGGGTGGATCACGAGGTAAGGAGTTTGAAACCAGCTGGGCCAAGATAGTAAAACCCTATAAAACCCTGTCTCTACTAAAAATACAAAAAAAATTAGCCAGGCATGGCACATCTGTAGTCCCAGCTACTCAGGAGGCTTTGGCAGAAGAATCACCTGAACCCAGGAGGTGGAGGTTGCAGTGAGCTGAGATCATGCCACTGCACTCCAGCCTTGGTGACAGAGTGAGACTCTATCTCAAAACAAAACAAAACAAAACAAAAACAAAAAAACAAATTACGAATTTTCTGAAGTAGTCGTTTCCCAAATTGATCTATAAATTGAATGCAATTCTAATAAAAATTCCAAAAGGATTTTTTTAGTTGAATTTAGCAAAGTGATCCTAAAATATTATGGAAAAGCAAAATCTCCAAAATAAGCTGGTTGATTTTGCAAAATAAGAAAAAAAATAGGATTTTTCCCCATCAGAACACAAAACAAAGTTTTAGTAATGGAAACAGTGTAACATTGGCACAAAGTCAGATAAATAAGACTAATGGAACACAATAACGCACCTAGAAAGAGATCCTAGCATATATGACACAGGTATCATTCTAAATTACAAGGGAAAGGATAAATCATTCAATAAATGGTGGTGACAGATGGTTTCACAGAAAATTCAAACTTAATCTGACAAAGAAAACTTTAAAATTTCAGAAGAAATTTTGCATTCTTCATGACCTTGGGAGAGAAAAGAATTTCTCAAGTAAGATTTTTTTTAAGCCCAAACCATAAAGACTAATAAATATGACTGCCTTAAAAATTAAAAATTTCTGTGCAATAAAATTAATAGACAAGTCAGATAAAGAGAATGGAAAATATATAATTTATATAGGATTATTATGTAAACTATATAAAGAACTCCTTCAAATCTATAATAAAAAGGCAAGGCAATGTAATAGAAAAATGTACAAAGTATATGAACTAGCAGTTCATAGAGGAAAGCTTTATTCATCAATAATCCTGAGAAATAATCAGCATTTTTTTGGTAACCAGGATATTCAAATTGAAACAGAGACATTCTCTCCTCTATTAGAACGGCGACAATTAAAAAGTGTGATGCTGAGTGAAGTGAGAATGCAGAAAAACTGGAACTCTCACATATTAGTTTTTAAGGGCTGCCATAACAGAATAGCATAAAATGGGTGGCTTAAACAACAGAAATTTATCACAGTTCTAGAGGCTAGAAGTCCATGATTAAGGTTACCAGAAGGTTTGGTTTCTTCTGAGGACCCACTCACTGAGTTGCAGAAGTCTGTCTCTTCTCACTGTATCCTCAACATGTCTTTCCTGTTTGCAAGCCTCCCTTCTTTTGTTTGCTAAAACTCTCCCTTCTTATGAGGACACCATCAGATTGGATTAGGGTCCACCTTAATGACCTCATTTTAACTTAATCACCTCTTTAAAGTGCCTGTCTCCAAATATAATCACATCTGAGGGACTGGTTTAGGGCTTCAATTTATGAATTTGGATGGGCAGGGGAAGCAGTTAAGCCCATAACATACACTAAAGGTAGGAAAGTAAAATTAGAACAATTTGTTTAGAAAATATTGCTGAATTGTTCCAAAGTTGAAAACACACATATATTAAAACCCAGAATGTATCCTTCTACAATTATCCTAAAGAAATTTTAGCACAAGTCCACAAGGAGACACTAGTTGTCCATTAATAGAGAATGAATAAATAGTAAATTGTGGTTATTCATATTCAGTAATTTATTCTACAGTTAAAATGAACAAACTGTACCTACGAGTATCAATCATGCATAATCTTACATGAATTTCAATGCTGAGTGAAAAAGTTGCAAAACATACCTAGATGTTGTATGATACATTCTTACAAATTTTAAAAAGATATAAAACAACATACTTTCATGCATACGTATTTACATAATAAAAGAATAAAGTGTGGACAGGAGGTATATACAACATTCAGAATAAAAATTCCTCTGGAAAGTAAGGAATGAAAGCAGGACTAGAAAGTTATATATGTTGCAGCCAATAAACGTATGAAAAAATGCTCATCACTGGTCATTAGAGAAATGCAAATCAAAATCACATGCGATACCAGTTACAATGGTGATCATTAAAAAGTCAGGAAACATGCTGGAGAGGGTGTGCAGAAATAGGAACGCTTTTACACTGTTGGTGTGAGTATAAATTAGTTCAACCATTGTGGAGGACAGTGTGGCAATTCCTCAAGGATCAAGAAAAGGTGGGTCAAATGGTAGCCATTTGATCCAGCAATCCCATTACTAGGTATATACCCAAAGGACTAAAAATCATTCCACTATAAATACACATACACATGTTAAGTTTATTGCAGCACTGTTTGCAACAGCAAAGACTTGGAACCAACCCAAATGCCCATCAATGATAAAGAAAATGTGGCACATATACACCATAGAATACTATGCAGCTGTAAAAAAGGATGAGTTCATGTCCTTTGCAGGGACATAGATGAAGCTGAAAACCATCCTTCTCAGCAAACTAACACAAGAACAGAAAGCCAAACACCGCATGTTCTCACTTATAAGTGGGAGTTGAGCAATAAGAACACATGGACACAGGGAGGGGAACATCACACACTGGGGCCTGTAGGAGGATGGCAGGGGGGAAGGGAGGGATAGCATTAGGAGAAATACCTAATGTAGATGATGGGCTGATGGGTGCAGCAAACCACCTAGGCATGTGTATACCTATGTAACAGACATGGATGTTCTGCACATGTACCCCAAAACTTAAGTATAATAATAAAGGAAAAAAGTTATATATGCTTCATTTATCTTTTGTATTGTTTTCGTTTCAATTTCATTTAGTTCTGTTCTGATCTGAGTTATTTCCTTTCTTCTGCTGGGTTTGGGTCTGGTTTGTTCTTGTTTCTCTAGTTCGTTGAGGTGTGACCCCAGGTTGTCTATTTCTGCTCTTTCAGACTTTTTGATGTAGACATTTAAGGCTAAGAACTTTATTCTTTTTAATTTCCATCTTGATTTCATTGTTGACCAACGATCATTCAGGAGCAGGTTATTTAATTTCCATATATTTGTATGGTTTTAAAGTTTCCTTTTGGAGTTGATTTACAGTTTTATCCCACTGTGGTCTAAAAGAGTACCTGATATAATTTCAATGTTTTTAATTTATTGAGACTTGTTTTGTGGCCTATCAAATGGTCTATCTTCAAGAAAGTTCCATGCACTGATGAATAGAATGTATATTCTGTGGTTGTTGGGTAGAATGTTCTGTAAATATCTGTTAAGTTCATTTGTTCCAGGGTGGAGTTTAAATCCATTGTTTCTTTGTTGACTTTCTGTCTTGATGACCTATCTAGTGCTGTCAGTGGAATACTGAAGTCCTCCACTATTATTTTGTTGCTGCCTATCTCATTACTTAGGTCTAGTAGTAATTGTTTTATAAATTTGGGAGCTCCAGTGTTGGGTATGTATGTTTTGGATGGTGATATTTTCCTGTTGGACAAGGCCTTTTATGATTATATAATGTCCCTCTTTGTCTTTTTAAATTGTTGCTGCTTTTTGTTTTGTCTAAGAATTGCTACCTCTGCTCACTTTGGGTGTCCATTTGCATGGAATGTCTCCCCCGCCACCTTAAGTTTATGTCAGTCCCTACGTTTTAGGTGAGTCTCTTGAAGGCAGCAGATGTGTGGTTTATGAATCTGAATCCATTCTGGAATTCTATATCTTTTAGGTGGAGCATTTAGGCCATTTACATTCCACATTAGTATTGAGATGTGACATACTATTCCATTCATCATGCTATCTGTTGCCTGTATACCTTGGATATTTTTTTTTACTGTATTTTTGTTTTTTTGAAAAGATAAATAAAATTGATCTTGCAAAATTGAACATTAGCAAGACTAACCAAGAAAAAAAGAGAGAAGATCCAAAGAAGCTCAATTAGAAAATGAGCTTATGGTCATTGTGAAAATGACCATACTGTCAAAAGCAATCTACAAATTCAATGCAATCCCCATCAAAATACTGTCATCATTCTCCAAAGAATTAGAAAAAACAATTCTAAAATTCACATGGAACCAAAAAAAGAGCACGCAGAGCTAAAGCAAGACTGAGCAAAAAGAACAAATTTGGAGGCATCACACTACCTGATTTCAAACTATACAATAAGGCCATAGTCACCAAAACAGTGTGGTACAAAATCCATCTTGAGTTGATTTTTGTGTAAGACAAGAGATGGTCTATGTGAGACACATAGACCAATGCAACAGAATAGACAACCCAGAAATAGACCCTAATACTTACAGCCAACTGATCTTTGACAAAGCAAACAAAAACATAAAGCGGGGAAAGGACACCCTATTCAACAAATGGTGCTGGGATAACTGACAAGCCACACGTAGGAGAATAAAACCTCATCTCTCACCTTACACAAAAATCACCTCAAGATGGATCAAGGACTTAAATCTAAGACCTGAAACTATAAAAAAATCTAGAAAATAACGTTGGATTAAACCCTTCTAGACATTGGCTTAGGCAAAGACTTCAGAAGCAAATGGAACAAAAACAAAGATGAACAGGTGAGACTTAATTAAACTAAAGAGCTTTTTCACAGCAAAAGGAAGAGTCAGCAAACAGACAACACACAGGAGAAAATTTTTTCAAACTATGTATCTAACAAAGGACTAATATACAGAATCCATATGTAACTCAAACAAATCAGCAAGAAAAAAAAAATCCCATCAAAAAGTGAGTTAAGGACATGAATAGACAATTCTCAAAAGAAGATATACAAATGGACAAAAAACATATGAAGAAATGCTCAACATCACTAATAATCAGGAAAATGCAAATCAAAACCACAATGTGATACCACTTTATTCCCACAATAATGGCCATTATCAAAAAAATAAAAAAATAATAGATGTTGGCATGGATGTGGTGATCAGAGATTCTATACTGCTGGTGGAAAAGTAAACTAGTACAGCCAATAGGGAAAGCATGTGGAGATTCTTTAAAGAACTAAAAGTAGAACTACCATTTGATCCAACAATCCGATTACTGGGTATCTACTCAGAGGAAAAGAAGTCATTATACAAAACAGATACTTGTACATGCATGTTTACAGCAGCACAATTTGCAATTGCAAAAATGTGGAGCCAGCCAAAATGCCCATCAATCAACGAGTGGATAAAGAAACTGTGTACGTATATGTGTGTGTGTGTGTGTGTGTGTGTGTACATATATATATGTGTGTGTGTATGTATATATGTATACACACACAGTGTTCATATATATATGTATATATATGTGAGTTTAGTGGAAAATATATGAATAAATTTAAGGTACAATATTATACATAATAACAAGCCTAGTCCCCACGAACTTCATGTTACTACTGACAGTGTCTTATTTTTCACAAATGTTTTACATATTTTAACAGCTGCAGAATATTCATCCCATGGAGACATCATAATCTCTTAACCTCCCCTACTGCTATTTAAATTTAAGTTGTTTCTATAACCACTTATTAAATGTAAGTGCTTATTTGTCACTCTTCCCTGCTACATTCAAATCTATGAGGGCACTATTCTATACATAGTACATGACATTCTCTGACACAGAGTCATTGCTTCATTAATATTTTTGGCATAAATGAAGTAACACAAGCAAATCACTGACTACTTCGAGCGAGGAGGAAAAAGAAGAATGAAATGGTAAAGGCAGGAAACAATAACAAAGCTCTGTCACATAACCAGCTAAAGATCAGTGAAGTGAAAATAGAACATGTGTAAAACTGAAATATAAGTAAATGGAAAATCCAATTGACACACCTTTTACAAACAGGTTTTGCATTAAGAGATGAGTATCTTTAAAGAAAGAAAATGTCCGAAATATGGATTACTGTGGGGAATTTTAGACACATTATTCTAAGGTTTACTTGGTTAAAGTATACAATACTAATCCTATTTAAAAAGTTACTCTATTAAAATCTACTGGTTTTCTGAAAAAATATTCTAGACCACAATGAGATTTCTCTCACCAGTAACATCTAATTTTCTTCGTGTACTCAAAAGAGAAAGAATCTTCGGTGAGAATATCTTATGGGCACTGGATTTACAGCAGATTACTGAACTTTTGTTAGAGCATATGTATTAAGCGGACCTAATAAAATTAACTATTACTGGAAATCTCTTTTCCCCAATAAAGAAAGCAGTTAATGGCTTTATTAAGAAATGGAAAGACCTTGGTTATGTGCCAATTCACACTACCACAAATCTTTTCAATATAAGGTTCAATAGTAGGGGTAGGGTAAATGATAGTAACACTGCAATTACTGGTTTATGAAGTGAAGCAGAATACTTAGGACAAAATGTTGAAAACAGACTTCTAAACCTTGCATACAAAGAGTATCTCTAGACGTCTGGCCCAGGAATGTATTCTGGAATTCTAAGAATGGGCTTCCTGAAACAGAACTGTAAGGCCTTTATATGACATAGGTCCAAACTCAAGCAGCTTGCTTATCATCCTGTACCAGCCATTCCCTAGCATGAGTAAGAATGTAAAATATTTCTAAAAATACTTATAACCAAACCAAAAAATAAATCAATTTCCAAAAAGGAACTTTTGTCTCCTTTCAAGCACATCTTCAATTTTTAAGAAATGCTTTAAGATAAAGATAAAGAAGGGGTGAACCAGCGTTAAAAGTGTGGGAGATGGGAGAAACATAGTAATACTCAATGAGTCTGAGTTTTCTCCTCTTTCTTTTCAGAAAAATGATTATCTTATTTATATGCCTGATACTGATACCATTTTCTGAAATTTTTCTTTCTTTACTTTAAAGCTGATGTCTGAGCTGTGTTTGCTTATTTCTCATTTATAAGGTAGGAAACAAGGCTCAGGCAGAAATTAAATGTTATGTTCAGAGACTTATTAAAAAATATTCCCGGCCAGGTGCGGTGGTGCACACCTGTAATCCCAGCACTTTGGGAGACCAACACAGGCAGATGACGAGGTCAGGAAATGCAGACCATCCTGGCCAACATGGTGAAACCCCGTTCTCTACTAAAATACAAAAAAATTAGCCAGGTGTGGTGGTGCACGCCTGTAGTCCTAGCTACTTGGGAGGCTGAGGGAGGGGAATCACTTGAACCTGGGGGGTGGAGGTTGCAGTGAGCCAAGATTGCACCACTGCACTCCAGCCTGGTGACAGAGCGAGACTCTGTCTCAAAAAAAAAAGTTCCAAGAACCATAAAAACATTTGCAAATTTTTTACTTCTAAATAAAATACATTTTCCAATAATATTTCAGTAATTATAGTATTGGAACAGTAATTATACTACTATGAAAACATTATTTTCCTACACAATTCAGTAATTAAGTTGAAGAACAGAAGAAAAGATCTCTATCAAAAAACACTCAAAGCTAAATTGGTAAATAGATGCATACAGAGTAAATAGAGACAAACCATAACACTATTACTTAACAGAACAAAATTTTTTTTAGAAAATTGAGCCAAACCATATCACTATGACAAAAAAGAATTAAAAATGTTTTTTTTAAGACAGAGTCTCATAGTAAGCTGATGTAAATACAGCTTACTATGTAGCCTTGACCTCCTGGGCTCAAGCCGTCCTCCCACCTCAGCTTCCAGAGTAGGTGGGAACTACATGCGTATGCCACCATGCCCAGATAATTGTATTTTTCAATTTTTTGTAGAAACACTCCAGCTCCTGAGCTCAAGCAATCCTCTCACCACAGTCTCTCAAAATGCTGAGATTACAGGCATGAGGCACCACACCTGGCCAACAGATTATATTAAAACACATTAAGAACAAATTGACTGTGAGATGGCATGAGTCACAAATACCTGGCTCAATGTTAAACTGATTTAGTTGTCCATATTAGTCAGTGCTACTAGAGCCAACTGTCTTCAGTGTTATATGACAGATGTTTAGAGTTTCCAAGCCTCCAAAGACAAATTCTGTTCCACCATCATGGACTTTATTCCAAGTCAAGCCATTCTGTGATAGGCACCATTCTTCTTAAGTGTGGATAAATTAGATTAATCCACCACCATCACTGAAAAGATCATTCAAATCAGCACCGTTTAAACTGTTGGTTAAGTGCATTATCTAGAATAACAGCATAGGGATTTAAACTGCAGTTTTTACAGGAAGACAGATTTTATTAAAAGTTTTACCATTTATTTGCTTTGTGACTCTGGACAAGTTATTTAACCTTTCTAAGCTCCTGTATCCTTATCTGTTCTATGAAAATAACAATAGTACCACAAAGACTTATTTTGAGGGCGAAATGTTCCAAAATAGTAGGGGCTCAATAAATGTTACCTATCAATATTATTTATTGTGTTCTATTGTGGAATGGCACAGATTACTGGTCGACAATTTTATGGTACAGCCCTCAAATTTTTAAAAGGATTAAAAGGAATATGATGACAGCTTCCTCTTACCAATTATGCTGCTGAGCTAACTACGATGTCTATGGTCTAGAGAAAATTTAATAAAATTCTACATATCATAGTAAGTGTTTAAACAGACCATACTTGGAAAACTCAATAGACTAGCATATAGCAAGTCCTATGAGAGAAAACAACCATGAATTTTACACTATGATTTTCTTTTTAAAATCTGTTATATCATCAAAGAATTCTGTAGTTGATATTCTTGAGGTTGGGTATTTGTATATTTGCTTTCTTATTATGCTACCTTGGAAGTATTAGTTGAAAATTATCTAAAAAAATAACTCTTGGCTGGGCATGGTGACTCACACCTGTAATCCCAGGCCAATTTGGGAGGCCTTTGGGAAGCTGAGGCAGGCGGATCTCAAGGCCAGGAATTTGAGAACAGTCTGGCCAACATAGTGAAATCCTGTCTCTACTAAAAACACAAAAAATTAGCTGGGTGTGGTGGTGTGTGCCTGTAATCCCAGCTACTCAGGAGGCTGAGGCAGGAGAATCATGTGAACCTGGGAGGTGGAGGTTGCACTGAGCCGACATCTCATCATTGCACTCCAACCCAGGCAACAGTGCGAGACTCCATCTCAATCAATTGATAATTCCCCTAACTATTCTGTAAATCCATACCATCATCTCCTTCAAAATCTTGAAGAATGAAAGAAAGATGGCTCTTAAAAACTTCAGTAACAATAAAATAGCTGATCATGTAAGAAAGGAAGACAGTCCTACAGAACAATGGTTTGGATAACTGCTATAAATGAATTAATAATTTTGGAAAGAATACTACAAAAATTATATGACAATATCAAGAGTTCTAAGTGAATACTGCTGCTGTCAAAGCAATGATTAATAACTATGTTTTATCTTCAAACTATGCACACTCATACCCAAGTAAAAAGATGTATAATAGCTTTTATTATAGCAGATCTATATTTAAAATCAAAACATCAAAATTACAACTTTCCATTTTGCATATGTATGTGCATGTGTTCATCTCCATGTATACTTTCTCTAACCCAGTTAAAAAAATAATCATTCCAAAAGAGTAAAAAAACACACAGAACCTAAAGAGGACAAAAATTAATCTTCAGTTCTACTGACAAAGGTTTTAGATTCCAGATCACCAATTTGTCATGTCATTTTACAAACTTCATTTCCATTGTTATTGGATAAATTTACATTTCCTAGCCCAGGTGATATTATTTATGCTGATACTTTTCAGAAACAAAGATAGTCACAGTAATTGTTTACCAGCCACGGCAGGAATGTTTTAGGCTAGAAATAACGTGAGAGAATGTGTGGAAGATAAATCGTCATTATTTGATAAAGAATATATGTCAATTCTACTTAATTCAAAGTGAACTTTCTTCTCAAAATCAAGTAAGTGGTTTTAGTTCTAATCCAGACTGAGGTATATGTCATTAAAATGAGGAAAGAAAATACTTTACTTTTAAGGAGGATGAAGTGAACCCTGGAAACAAATTTGCTTTATCATGTCACCTAAATAAGAAATTCTAATATTTTTAGTTCATATTAAAACAGCCAAATAGACTGTATTCCAGTTCAAGAAAATATATTTGAAATTATGCTAGCTGATGGCATTCTGGTTATTATATCCTCTCATATTAACCATATTGAGACATTTTCAGGAGACTTAGGAATCATTAATTAATAAATACAGTAAATATAAGGTGCTAGATAAGTGCCATCAACAAATATTAAATATTCTAATGCATAAGATGAAACTTTAAGAACACACATTTGAAAGTGGTTTTGATAGTGACAGGAGGCAGAGAAACTCTAGGCAGACAGGAGCAAGTCCCTGGCAAAATCCCACCTTGAAGTCAAAAAGCCTGAAACCCCCAGCCCAAAGTGAAAACTTCCATCCCTGTGTGCCCGCTCTCTCCCAATTGGTCGTTTCTCAATTATGTCTTTTCACCAGTTGAATGCTATCTTTTCCAAAACTACCTAAGGCCCATCCCAACCTGCATCCTATGCCTATAAAGACCCCAGGCTCAGTCGCAGAGTGGAGAAGTGGTTGGATATTGAAGAGAGGTGACTTAACTTCAGAGATGGTGGCTGGATGAGGCCACTTGACTTCAGAAAAGAGAGGAAGAGAGGCAGCCTGTCTTCAAGAGAGAGTGATCAGCCCTTTCTGTCTCCTTTCTCGTTCCCCTCTCCACTGAGAGCTGTTTTCAACACTCAGTAAAATTCTTTATATTCACCATCCTTCAATTTGTCTGCATGACTTCCTTCTTCTTGGGCACCAGACAAGAATTCAGGACGTACCCCACATGAGGATGCCCAAAAAGTCTATCACACTGGCCCTCTGCCCTCGCTGGCAGAAGGCAGCCCACCTGACACAACGAGGCAAGGGACCCACTGAGCTGACAACACACAGCTATCTGCAAACGATAGAGCTAAAAGAGCATTGCAACACATGCCCTGGAGCCTTGGCATCACAGACACCCCTACCTGGATGCTGCCGCAGGGCCTGCATGGAGTTTGCTCCTGCCACTGCTGAAGAAGCTGGTGGTCCCTGCACTCATTCACTTGCAGGCTCCCTCCGGTGAGGGGTGGAGCCTGGAAGATCCAAGTAAACAGAGTAAGCTCCTGCCAGGCTGCAGGCCAGTTCCTGCACTTGCTCACTCCAGTTCCTGTACTTGTTCACACACTCCATCCCTTCCACAAGGGGTTAAGCAGGGTGGGCTGAGTAAAGGAGGCACCCCTGTCATAAGTCCAGCAAAGGGGTCGAGAAAATATCCTGCATCAGTTTTTCACTAATTATTTTTTGATTCGTTTTAATGGAGATTTATTAAAAGTCAAATTTGGCACTGTGAAATTTGTTAGAAGAGCGCATCTTAGAGAAGCTCATCATTTCACAACTATTTTAATTTCTGTATTAGTATCACATTCTGCTGAGAACACCGTGGATCCCTCAGTGGTGACTGTGCAACCCCAAGCTTCTGGAAGAATTGGCAAAACCCGAGCTATCTGAAATAATCAGAAGAAATTATTGTTGATTTTTAGCCTGTAAATTCTCTTAGAATTTGAAATGAGCTATTTGCTTTGTGAGGCCTGTTACCTAATGTATAGATCATATTTGAGAAAATGAAGAGTAATGTGAAAAGCTGAGATGTAACTTGTAACTTTGCCTCTGCTGAGCTGCAACTTGTAACTTTGGCTCTGCTGAGCTGTTGCGGTAAAAACAGGAACTCTGTGAAAGGGACTAACCACAGAGCTTGACTGCCTGAGAGAGATGACAGCATGTAATAGGCTTCTCGTTGCAGAGAGCCTGTAAATGGACATGTAATGGAGAGGCTTATTACCTAGATTCCTTTCCCAGGAAAGGAATATTGATTATTGCCCTGGAAAGGGAATGCGACCCTTATGGAGAGCCTATAAACGGAAGCATGAGGGGTGTCTGTCGTGAGGAAAATCCTCTGTGGTTGAGATAAGGATGTAAAAGTCTTTCTTCTCCCACTGTTCCTCCAGGCCTGCAAGGAGGCCCCATCCTCTTGCAGCTTTGTGGTCAGGCTTGGTTGTCCTGTGTCAGATCCTGTTCTCCCTGCAGCTGTGAGCCCAATGTATTTTTGCTGATAATTATAAGTTTATGTTTAACCTCTATTCTTGCTAAGGTGTATGATTTCTATGCTGACACACAGAAAAGTTATCTTTACATTGTTCTGCTTTTATAATACCACGTTGTGATTTCTGTGCATCAGTTTTTGCAAATGTATTCTTTTTGTATGATCATTTCCACATGTTGTGTAGCTTCGCTCCCCCTCGCCTATTGAAAGAGTCCAGTAAAAAACTGAGGTTTTCAGAAAAGTGTCAGACATCCACGGAGCAGCATTATGTGGTGTCTCCCCTGGGCCGAGCTTTAAGGAAAGCTTTTTCCTTGTCTCTCTCTCTTTTTCACTGACCACTCGATCACTTTGAGAGATCTTAAACCTCCCTGTTAACTTACCTCCCTGGGGTTTTGTGTAGCTTAATTATCATTGGCAAAGCAGCTTGATATTGTTGGATGAAAGTCAGTTAAGTTATTAGAGGTAAGGTAGTATTATGATTGTGATTTTGCAAACAGGTTATCTTTTTTTTTCATTGGTGAGATGGGGGAAGCAGAAGATAATCTTTATCTTGGGTCTTTTTGATATACTGGGAGCTGGTCTCTCTGATAACATTACCTTACATGGATATTCTACAGATAATATTAACCTAATCTTTATACTATGAAACCCAGAAACTGTAATGTTCATGAAAAATTTTGAACATTTCAAGAACAAAAGAAAATCTGGTTTGACTGCTATTGAAATTTTTCCTATTTCAAAATAAATGTAGTAGATTCCCCTCTTAACTTCAATAATCATTTAAGTTATATTATTCTTTATTACCACTATTAAACTATCACTTAAAATAAGTAAAAGGCATACAAGTTTTCACACATAAAGACTCACAAAAGGAGTACAGTGCAAGTGATGTTTTACAGTGATTCAAGGAATAATTCAGAAAATATGGTAAAGTCAACAATCTAGGATTACACTGGAAATTCTATAGAATTATGTTGGGGATTATAAACATTAACGGAGCCTAGAAGGACTGACCAATTGCCTGAAGACTACTATTATAGAAACTAAACTGGATACATTACACGATCTCAGAGGATGTGAAGAAAATGCAAAAGAAATTACCAAATTACCAAAACCACACCAATACTATGTATAGAACATGCCTTGGTCCAGCCCAGATGCTGACATGTAGTAAGTGTCCAACAAATGTCTACCAAATGAATGATTCATTAAAGAATGACTCGAGATAGTAGTTTCCCAACAAGTAAAAAAGAGGAATATCTTCCACAAAAGACAGAAATACATGAGATGCATTGTTCCCAATGCTGACAAAACATTCAGGTTCAAATAAAGTTTCAATAACTCAACAGACTGTAGCTCAATAATGATTATTTTAAAAGGAGAGGGAGATTGAATATGCCTGAAAACTTCTAAGGATATTCTAGAAGATTAACTGTCCTACCTAGAATGAAATGTTTAAGTAAAAGAATAAAATGCCTTAAATGTAAGCTTAGTATCATGTCCTCTGGTAGAGTCCTCCTTTGCCTTCCACCAAAGACTGAAGTTTGAACAGCTTCTTTAACATACGAAATATGCACAAAGTTGCAGAAAAATATTTGTAATGAATCCCTCAGTTAATAAGAAACTTCCTGAAGAACTATGAGGTGAGATCTAGAAGTAATGATCTTTTGTTTATTCCCAGTTTTTTTTTTTTCTGAATCTTGCAATAGAGTTTATATTTTTTTAGTTAAAACCAACTCGTGCAAAGAATTATTACAATCTGTGACTTGCCTGTGGTTTTAATGACATCAATAGTGTGCTGTTACTAGCGTATATGTCACACACACACACACACACACACACACACACACACAGTCTGCTTCAATGCTTCATCAAAAGTACACATTTCTCTTGATTTATGTGCCACAATAGCTTAAGAGAAAGGCAACAACTAATTTTCAGCTGAGATATTAAACATGGAGCTCCTTCATAAACCATTCTAGCTTCAAACTATACTACCTGAGATTAGGACCCAAGATAAAGATTCTCTTCTGCTTCCCCTCATCTCACCAATGAAAAAAAAAGATTATCTGTTTGCAAAATCACAATCATAATACTATCTTACCTCTAATAACTTAACTGACTTTCAACCAACAATATCAAGCTGCTTTGCCAATGATAATTAAGCTACACAAAACCCCAGGGAGGTAAGTTAACAACTGAAGGTTAATCTTTTCAAAGAAAGACTTGCATTTTTCTTGTATATTATCTTGCTGCCTGGCTGATGTATAACATACTTGTCAGAACAAGGGAGTTGAATTTCAAAGATAGAATGTATTGTAAGCTCTCAAAAGTAGAATCTCACACCCATTTCATGTTCTTAAATACTTCGATCTAAACCTGAACAACTGTTTTTGCCTTTTATTGAAAACAATGACAAGTGATAGGCCAGGAGAAACCCATACAGACCATTAATACCAACTCCAAGAGTAAATCTGAGTTGCTTCATATTAAAATGGAAAAAATTTTAACTAATTCACATTCATTTAAGTAACTTAAATGTATTCACACTATTCTTTGCGTGAGGGAAGAATTAACCTTTTGCACAAAAATTTCTAGGCTTTGTTTCCAAAGTGATAACAAAGTGGTTTCTGTTTTCTTCCATTACTGTAGAACAATGTGATGGGGTGTGTGTGTGTGTGTGTGTGTGTGTGTATTTTTCAAAAATATAGGTAAAAGACCCCAAACTAAAGGCTGTAACATTTTGCCAAATCAAAACAGAAATGTTTTTGTTTTTCCCCAACAATGAAACGATGAATGTCTATAATTCCCAAAATACAGCAATGCCATCACCTCTTTTTCCCAGGGAAAATTTTATCCAGGGAGATGGGAGTGCCAGAAGGTCAAATAAAACTACTATCCTTTGCTCTTAGACATATATCACCTTGAAGTATGAAGCCTATTTCCAACAAATACAACAAATAGGAGACTAGAAAAACAATTGTTTATGCAGGATTTCTCTGAGTTATTGAACCCATAAGTTACCTGGTAATGTTTTATAATCCTTTATTTTCTCTGGAGGTAAGAATCACAACACGGGGAGTGTGTGTATTTTTCAAATAAAATATAGGTAAAAGAACCCAAACTAAAGGCTGTAACATTTTGCCAAGTCAAAATAAAAATGTTTTTGTTTTCCAGATACCAATGTACTCTAGATATCAACCCCCATTTAGTTAATGGATGAATGAAGCATTGGGTTTTATCATGCTCCTATCTAGGCAATTAAACCTTTTCATTATTAGCATTTTCTATAGCTTGGTCAAGAGGAGAAACAGAGGATATCTTAAGGGATTTTCCCAATGGTACCTATTTTTTGGCTCCATGATGCAAAGACATGAAAACAATTCTGCAGGTTAAGTCAAGATGTTTGGATTTCAGCATGAAGTCATCCCCTTCCACGTGAGTTTCTTTTTATACCATGTGACAAATGAACTGGATATGCTGGGTGAAAACATATTCACTGCAAAGTTTTTAATTCTAAAGACTGAGAACTAATGTTTTTCCTGTTTTAAATGGTTATTAAAATACTCAATTTTATGGCATGAACTCATGGTCACCAAATGATTCTTATTTTGTGCAATATTATGAAGAAAAAAGTGTTAACTTATAAGGACAAAATCAAGTAATCAGAGCTCTCAACAAAAAACTGCTAGGAAAGTCATGTCACCAATGAAAAAAATGATTGTTTGCAAAATCACAATCATAACTACCTTACCTCTAACAACCTAACAAGCCTTTCATCCAACAGTATCAAAGTGCTTTGCCAATGCTAATTAAACTATACAAAACCCCCGGGAGGTAAGTTAACAACTGAAGATGGGGTTATCCATTGGTATGTCATATCTCCAACAGATTGGGTTATTCACTGGTATGTCCTATCTTTCTGTTTCTTTCCTCTAAGATAGGGAGGATACCTTTGAAAGGATGCACAAGAAAGTGACAGAAGATGCTGCCTCTAGAAAGAGGAACTGAAGGGTTGAGTTTGTGGCAGAAATACCATGGCAATGTATACCCATTTTGTATTCTTTGGATGCTCTACCATGCCTATGCATCACCTTACAAAAATGAAAATCTCTTGTGTCAAAAATTTAATTAAAGTAAGTTTATTACTGTGAAGAGAAAGAAATGAGAAGAGAGGTCTTTAAACTGAGTTAGTGAAGTTGAACCAGTCTAAGTCAAACACTCAAAGCAAAGCCCTTGACAAGCAAAGGATGAATATCAAAGCAAAGGTCTGGGAAGTGCTATGGTATTCTCTGTAGAACTGTCTCTATGCTACGTTCTTATTTTCAAGTTTACAAAGGCCCATAATCCTTTATTTCTTTTATGTGAATTTAGTTAAATAATGCTATTGTAGATTTTGATATTCAGTTTCTACTGAAATCAGGATTCCTTTTCTAAATGACATTCCATCATAAATAAATCCACCTACATAATATATAAAAACAAAAGAAGCAGTACTCATTGGTGGATTTTATAACACCTCTTTTCCTGACAAACACTTCTAAAAATGCCTGTCTCTTGTATCACACTGAAGAAAAGAAGAAAGTTGAAAAGGAGGAAAGTAAAGAGATTGAGAGGGACAAGAAAAAGAAGAGAAATAAAGGAGCTGAGAAAGAAAAGGAAAATGTGACACAGTAGTTCCCTCTTATTTGTGGGGATACTGTTTTAAGACCCCAGTGGATGCCTGAATTACAGATAATACTGAATCCTATTACAAATTATTTTCTCCTGTACATACATACTTACTGTAAAGTTTACTTTACAAGTTAGGCACAGTTAAGAGATTAAAAAGAATAATACTAAAATAGAAGAACTAAAACAAGATAATATAATAAAAGGTATGTGAATATGGTCTTTCTTTCTCTCTCTCTCAAAATACCTTATTTTCAGATCACAGCTGACTGTGGATACTGAAACTGCAGAAAGCAAAACCATGAATAACAGAGACCACTGTAACATGATCTCTGCAGGACTAAGAGTCACAACTCATGTCAAAAAAATTGCCAAATATTTATTACACACCAAATACTTAAGGACACAAACATGAAACAAACACAGCCACTATCCTCAAATATTTTACAATCTGGAAATGTCAGATTCACAATTTGTGGAAAAGCCAGACACAAATTATGAATTGCAGTACATGTAGTAACAGCTATAATTTGGTATGATAGTTTAGACCATAGCAAAAAGAGTTAAATAATGCCTGGTATAACTAAAGAGCTTAAAAAGGATACCCACACATGAACCATCCAAAAAGTTAAGGAAGAATCTGTTGGGTGGTGAAGGAAAAGACATTTCAAACAGAAGGAAGAGCATGTGGAAAGGCATAGCAGTGTGAAAGAGCATGCCACATTCAGTAAAGATAAACTTATTTTATATGGCAAGAGCATAGCGTACCGGGGAGAACAGGAAGTGAAGGAGAAAAGGGAGGTTAAGGTGGAAGGAGCAGTGGAAAATTAAGCTAGAACAGTGGGTAGCATCAGTTTTCTTAAACTTTAAAATAATGTTTGTTTTAAAAGTAAATTTGCTGGGGTGAAGGTTGGTGGCAGCGTTTTAACTTAAAAACAAATTTCTTGAGAACACAAGTAAATACATTAACTATCAGTAAAAATGGATGGCACCATTTATCAATTACCCTCATCTATTAATTGTATTAGGTTTAGTGGGCTGTCCACTTGAAAACAGTGAAGACTTATTTTGGTTTACATGAACCTGAAAGCAATAAAGCTGTATTTATTATCAAATGTTGCAGAATTCACATCTGTCATTAAATTCAGACTGACTGCTAACCACACAACTAATATATAAATGCATTTGCCTTTATAAAATCAGGAATGTACAAATCTAAGCCCCAAGAATATTCATACTTAGCAATATTTTAATAGTCCAAGTGTCCTTGTGATTGTGTTGCCATCTTTTATGCCTAAAAGTTATCTAGATGATATAATTTTATTCTTTTTTTTGAGAGAGAGTCTCACTCTATTGCCAGGCTGGAGTGCAGTGGCACACTCTTGGCTCACTGCAACCTCTGCCTCCCTGGTTCAAGCGATTCCCCTGCCTCAGCCTCCTGAGTAGCTGGGATTACAGGCATGTGTCACAATGCCTGGCTAATTTTTTTGTATTTTAGTAGAGACAGGGTTTCCCCATGTTGGCCAGGATGGTCTCGATCTCCTGACCTCGTAATCCAACTGCCTTGGCCTCCCCAAGTGCTGGAATTACAGGTGTGAGCCACCACACCCAGCCAATATAAAATATCAATAGCACAGGTACTATATAGATGTTTGTCACAGTAAAATTTTTCAACCTATACATACACATACTATTTGTTTTCTTTGTGACTCACTGTGGCTATGTATGGCATTTCTCTAGAAACATATTAATTCCTACCTATTATCACTTGTGTAACGAAGTAACAGACCAGTAACCAAAGATTCTTGTAACGCAGTAACAGATCAGTAACCAAAGATCCAAAAGACTTGGACTACTGCCTGCTTATAAAATTAAATAAATATCTGACTTAAGTCATATCATTTCTGAACTTCACTTTTTCTCATATGTGAAGATCATCCTGAATATATAAAAATTGTCTTTTACAGTGAATAACTTTTTCCTAAACATATAAAAATTTCCTATTTTTGAAAAAATTAGTAAAGAGATGAAAACATGTAAAGGAGAAAAATCCTCAAATATGTCAAAATAGGTTAAAAAGCTTTTACAAAATTAGAAGATATTGTCTTTTTAAAATATAATACATTTAATTTTACCTTTAATAAAGCACAAATTCAGTGAAAATGCATGAATTCCTCAATTTCAAATGGATTTTTAAAAGATCTAAGGTTAAAAAACTGTCAAAAACATTAACAGACTGAACTAGTCATATCTTTGTAAGTGTATTTTTAATTTTAGATGTAATTTACTGAAACATGAAAATACTTCCAATTCCAAATTTTGTTGGCATGTTATTCTTCACAGCTAAACTTTATACCAAATACATTAGATTCCATAATCATAACTAACATAAATGTCTAGTATTTCACATTCAATGATGTCACTGCCAATTTTATCAATTTATCTTTTAAATGGGTCAATATCCTAATTAAATAATATATTTTTCAAAAGGGATTATAGGTATTTGGGAATGTCTGCCTCTTGAATCTATACTTGGCTGGTGTCTTAGCTAAGAACAGCATTCCTAGATCACACTTTATTTCAAAAGAGTAAAAAGATTGCTAGATTCATCTCCAGCACTGACTGATTCTAGGAAGAAGCTTAGCAAGAGCCTGATTTCCCTCCCTTTGAAATGATATGTTCTTCTTTATGGATACCTGGAGAAATATTAAAGTTTCATCATTTAACTTAGATATGTCAAGTAATCAAAATTCACAGAACCCAAAATATTATTTTGATCCAAGGATGTGTTTCTTCTTTTCAGGGAAAGTGTCTTTATTATATTTTTGAGTAATTTTTCTCTTCCATATCTTCTATTATCTATGCAATTATCTTAATGCTGGATCTTTGCTGGTTATCTATTTTATTCTCTATATTTTAATCTCCTGCTTTTTTGTCTATATTCTTTCTGATTATGTCAAGTCTTTCTTCAGTATCAATATTCAAATTTAGCAACTGTTTGTATCCCTTACTATTTCTACTACTTCGCTTATTGTTTCAGTAATGACATTACAAAGTACCATGCAGCAAGTTTCCTTCTGGGGCAAGGCAGCCTGATTTTCACATGCTGAATTGTGACAGCTTTGAGGAAATCAGATGCCAATGTTTCCAAAGAAAACTACTAATTAGACATACACCACTCATCCCCAATCTTCACTGTTGTGTAACAATTTATGAAAAATCATATTATTTATATTTACTTTTTAAATTCCTTGTCTAAAAGTATATTTAAAAATACAAGTAATAATAGTTGCATCAAAAGAACAAACAGCTTAAAATATCCATACTTTACATGTTTATGTTACTTCCTGTTATTTCATATTACATATAGACAGAACTTCACCCTGGCTATCATTTCAAATCAATCATTACAGCTGGGTACGGTGGCTCATACCTGTGATCCCAGCACTTTGGGAGGCCAGGTTGGGAGGACTACTTGAGACTAGCTGAGACCAGCCTGAGCAACATGGCAAGACGCTGCCTGTATAAAAAATTTAAAAATTAGTTGGGCATGGTGGCTCAATGCTTGTTATTCAGCTGCTTCGGAGGCTGAGGCAGGAGGATCACTTGAGCCCAGAAGGCTGCAGTGAGCTGTGTTCATGCCACTGCACTCCATCCTGGTCAAGAGAGTGAGATCCTGCCTTTAAAGAAAATTTCTTTTTAAAAAATTAAAAATAAATAAATAAATAATATAGAAAACAATCATTCTGCAGGCTAGAAAATTATAAAATGGGGAAGGGGCAAATGTGAATGCATGAAAGTGTACACAAGCAAACATCCTAACAGTTGATTTGGGAGCCAAATGAAACACACCTGCTTGCAAATAAATTAGTTTAATCAAGAAATGTATAAACAATTAGGAATATCTATTAAAATAATTATTTAGGTTACATATATTTCCAACATCCAATATGTACTATTGTCTTATTTTAAGAAACTGCCACAGCCAATATAGAATATAAATTAGACATGTCTGACTACAAAACCTGAATGAAGGACTATATGAATGAATGAAGTCTTATAAACCAGTGTGCCAAATACAAACATATACAAACGAAGGAGTTGAATACTGAAAGATGTCAAAGAAGAACACAGGGCAAAATAAACTAATTTTCACTTGATATTAAATAAATTACAAGTAATACATGCGAAAGTACTTAGATCCTGACACAGAGGATGCATTAAAATATTAGAACTTGACTCTGAATCTACGTATCTTCAATATCTTGAATCTATCTACTTCCTCTCTGTAACCATGTGATCTATCATATTTCTATCTTTATTCCATTGTTTATGTCCCTAATAAGCAAATGGCAACGGTGATAGATAGTAATTCACTTTCTTTAATCTTTTAAATAAGGAGTTTCAAACTTTGATGTTAAGAAGTAAACAGGCCAGGCACAGTGGCTCATGCCTACAATTCCAGCACTTTGGAAGGCCAAGGCAGGCAGAACACCTGAGGTCAGGAGTTCGAGACCAGCATGGCCAACATGGCAACACCCTGTCTCTGCTAAAAATACAAAAAATTAGCTAAGCATGGTGGCGGGCATCTGTAATCCCAGCTACTTGGGAGGCTGAGGCAGGAGAATTGCTTGAACCCAGGAGGCGGAGGTTGCAGTGAGCTGAGATCATGCCACTGCACTCCAGCTTGGGTGACAAGAGTGAAACTCCATCTCAAAAAAATAAAAAAGAAGTAAACAAAGACTGTTAGCTGGCTACTTCAGTTCTTTTAATGAAAATAAATGCTGTCTTCCTAAACACTTGCCTACTCTACTCAACAAAGATGAGATCATTAATATCAAAGTATGGGGTTGGAAAGAGCAAACAGTTTCTATGCATATTCTAATTAATCATTAAAATCACTAAAACCAAGTTATTGTAGATGCTAAATTAATTTCACTTCACTCAGTATTCACTTACTTTTTTTTTTTTGCTTATTATTTTCAGCAATCTAAATAAAATAAATTAAATGTCACTTCTGCTGCCTAGAGCCCATAAGGTACTTATCAGAGTTTTACTAGGTTTTTCTGTTGGTTACAAATGGCAGTGTACATTTTTATATTTTATCACAGTGACAACTATGACTATGGCCTGACCTACAAAATATATTCTCTCTAATGCCTTTCACAATGACATGAAAATAAAAAATTTCAGAGGAAACTACTGTATAATTATTGACAAGAATTCTATGGCTGGACAACAACAAAAAAAATCAAATGTAATGAAATGAAACCCCAAAATTTTCCAGGCCTGACGGCATGTGCCTGTGGTCTTAGCTGGCTTGGGAGGCTGAGCCAGGAGGATCACTTGAGCCCAGGTGGTCAAGGCTGCAGTGAGCATTCTAGTAATTAGGACACTATACTCAGTCTGGGTGACAAAGTAAGATACTGTCGGAACGGACAGGACAGGACAAGACAGGACAGGATTGGAAGAAAAGAAAAAGAAAGAAAACCATGAAACCAAAAAGTTGTACTCTGACCAAAGTGGTAAAAGGCAAATCAATAAAATCCTTTTAAAAATAAGATGGCAACTAAAGATGCTGTTTTAATTATAAAATAATTAAATCTACAGATGAAAATGTTTATTTATGATTTATACAAAATATAGTTCTTAATTCCAATCCACTCATGCAGCATTCACGATGCCTAAGGTACTAGGCTAAGTAATATGTGGGATCAAAGATATAACAGGCATAGATCAGCATGTTTAAGATGACCGTTATCTGCTGAGAATACAAGGAATGATTTTTAATCAGTTACAAGTGTTCCCCAAATCAATTGGACTCATTCATTCATTCACTCATTTGATGAGCATTTTATTAAAGATACCAGATTCTGAACACTATGATCAATAAGGTATGATCTATTCCATCAAGATACTCACTTAAGATTCAGTTAAAAGATAAATGATTAAAAGTTATCACACTACGGAGGGTAAAATGACAGGAGCAAGCCATAGCGCTGCGTGAACAGGCAAAAAGAGCACCTAATTCAGATGAATGAGGTCGAGAAAGGATTCTCAGAGGAAGACATGCTTGGGTTGAGTTTTAAAGAACCAGCAACACTTACTAAAAATGCTTAGGAAAGCTGGGGATGGGGCTGAATCAGTAAAATAATAAAATGTGCAAAGGCACAGGCATGAAGCATAGCGGGTTGTTCAGCATAAAGGCTTAAGTTTAGGATGCAAATTAGGAAGTATGGAGAGTAAACATTAATGAGGTAAACAGAGATCACAAAATGCCAACATTATAAATTTGTCTAAAAATAATGAAGTAAATACATTTTTATGTCAAAATACTTCAGAATAGCATAACATTTCCAGGAAAAAAATATATATAAATTTAAAATGAAAGAAATCATGTGTTCATCACAAGCAATATGTATATACAACCACAACTGGATATTCATGACCTTATATATTATTTTAATTGGAAGGAAGAAAAAAATGCTGGCTCAACTCATCATACTGACACTTATGCTTCTTTCAAGCTATGTCTCTATGCTGCAGAGTATATTCAAATACACTGTTCTATCTTCCATACCTCAAAGGCAAATTCAACACCATGACTTACAGTTATAGCAACAAGATTCTAATGGTCTTATCCAGATGTAGTAGACAAAATAAGTTGTATCCTGCCAAGACTAAGAAAATTAAAATCTGTCAAAATGTCAATGCACATCTTTCTTAAATCACAACTTATATACAAACATGCAAAAGTCCTCTTAGAAAATAGCAAAGTCATAAATATCTTCTTGCTAATTTGGCAACAGTGGCATCATTCCAGGAAGAAAATTATGGGTAGAACGAAAAGGGTAAAAATTTAAAAAAAATATATACTAACTCACATATCACACATGGACAAACCATGAAAAAAGATCCCAGTAGACTTTAACTGGACAAGACTGGAATGGATAAAGTAAATTAAATTTACATGTGCCAGTTTATATTTTTGACACAAACATGCATAGCAATATTCTATTTACATTCTTCTTTCAAGGCTCTTGCTGTGACTAAAAGCTCTGGTTGTATAAATGAGTTAAAATAAGTCTTACAAGGCAGCAGTATTCTAAAATGAATAAACAGAAGGTGCTAAACAGTTTTTGAACTGAACCTCACTCCCATCATAATGCATGATGTTCTATACTTACCAGGACACAAGATATAAATGTTTACTTCACTGGTGAACACCAGGTGCCTGAGACTAACTGGTTGTAACAAAATCCCAAAAGTGACTCATTGTTAGTAACAGTTTTCTTTTTCTGTTACGAATTTTCTCTGTCAGAAATTTAAATACAAAAATGTGATTAAACTTTAGGACAGTGGTTCTCAAATTTTAGTGTACAAAAGATTCACATTGAGGGCTTGTTAAAATACAGATTACTGAGCCGCATCACCAGAGTTTATGACTCAATAGGTCTGGGAATAAACACTTTCAGGATTAATTAACTATTACATCACCAAACACCTACATCCCAAAGGCAGCAACAATATTAAGCTCTTCAGTAAGCTTTATTTCTTATCAAAATCAGAAGTTTATTATAAGCTAAATAGACTCTAGAAATATTTCACTGGGTAGTACTAACTTCTGTGAAATACCTAGAAATAGTTTAGGAGCACTACCAATTCTGGGAACAATATGTAAGAATTTAGTAAATCGAGTAGCCAATACTACTTGGAATGATGCCCTAGGCTTAGGTTCCAATCCACACTGTATCTAGAGGCTGATTCAGATTATTCTCTGAAGCCGGAACAGAACAATGATCAAATCCTGTTGCTGGAATAATGCCACAACTTTCTCAAGAGAATCTTTCATATAAGATATTGCAGGAACACCTAAAAAGACAGAGTACTTCCCCAATTTGAGTCTTATCTTCACTGTAACATATTAAACGTTAACAGAATTATGGTGGAGGAAGCCTATATTTTTCACTGACCTCTAGTTATTGGAAGCTACCAACAGCTATCAAAAATGATCAAATAATAATGAATGATCAACTGACTGAAGCTGATTTTCAACAAACTTCCAAGTGTGTTTATATGTGCGTGTGTCTATGTATACATAGTGTGCATATATACACACAACATATATTTTCGATAATGTAGAAAAAATATATATATTCATGTACCACATAACAATGGACCACATATATAATAATAGGCTCACAAGATTATATCATATTTTTACTATACCTTTTCTGTGTTTAGATATGTTTAGATACACAAATACTTAATCATTGTGTCACAAATGCCTACAGTATTCAGTACAGTAACATGCTGCACAAATTTGTAGCCTAGGAGCAACAGCCTATATCAAATACACTAGGTATGCAGTACACACTAGCCCACGACACTCTATAATGTAAGTATACTCTATGATGTTCACACAACCACAAAATCACCTAATGATGCATATCTCAGAATTTAACCGCACCCTTAAGCAACACATGACTATATGTGTCATATAGCACTATCAGTATTTTGAAGAGATGTACTTCCCATAGTGCAGGGAAGCCAAAGGTGTATTTATTATTGAGATACCTTGAAATGACTTTTCTCTCTTCTCAAGGATATAGGGTATTACTGGCACAGGTTTTGTTTAAGAACTAATAGATCCTCAAAGTTTGTATACACTCCCTTAAATGGAGGTGCATACATTGTGCATAGTCTTGCAGAAAGGTGACACTGGCTCCAGGTATAAAAGGATTATGGCATAGCAAGAAATGAGCTTAGATCTGGCAAGATGTTATCTTGTATGGAAAACTGCATAGGCAGTTTATGACTCTACTGGCGACTCTAAAGGACCACAGTTAGCTATATTTAGATATACTACATCTATTTCTACTCCATGTGGCATCACCATGTCCAATAAGCTTTTGTATTACTGATCAAATAAACTGGGGACTTAATTTTAACTTACAGTATGTGGTTTCTTCCCACAGACCCATGACCCACATGAAATACAGCAATTACCAAATCTAGCAAACTTCTGTGTTTAATGTGCCATTTCTATTTATTTATACAGACACTAACCTATCATTACAGTTAATCTCAATAAATATTAAATAAAGTCCCTATATGCTTATGCAGGTATATCTATAATAAAGATGTGACAATTCAAGTAGTCATTTTTAATACTGTTACACAGGGATCTCTGATCACACACAACAAATACCAAAAGTAACTGTAATATAAAATAAGATATTCTGTCATTATCTATAGGCTAATAAACCATACTGTCCTAAGTTAATTCTAAAAGGAAGGGAAACAAAGTATGAAAGAGGACAGTGTTGGCAGTACACTGAAAGCTAGATACAACTTCGTAGCTCTTTGCAAGATTTTTATTTCTTCTTCTGCCACTGACTTGCAGAAAAATAAGTCACTTAGTTTCTGCACCTAGCAAGTGGTAAAATAGATAATATTTCTGAAGTGCTATTAAGTAAAAATGAGAATTAACATGAAGTTACACTTTCGAAAGTCCCTTTTGTCTTTATTTGCAGATATAGCATTCCATATTCATTAAGTGCACCTCAGTTTTTTGCCAACCATAGGCATTTCTGGTGTGAAATACCTCTGCTAAGCAACAGCTTTTGCATTCATTTTTTTAAAAAGAACAAAAAGATTAGGTTAAAATCAAATTCATTCTATTTGAACAAGGAACAATAACAAGAAAAGAATAGTGTGCTATTTTACTCTATATTTCCTTGTAGCCATTGTAATTCACAGGCTAGCTCTAATACATACATTGAAATCTATTTATATTTGTTCTCCTCCAAACAGCTTTGCCTAGAATACTGATCTCCAAAGTAAACAACTATTTTGTTGTTCCATTATTTTGTCTAAAGCAGGGGTGTCCAATCTTTTGGCTTCCCTGGGCCACATTGGAAGAAGAATTGTTTTGGACCACACATAAAATACACTAACAATAGCTGATGAGCTTAACAACAACAACAAAAATCTCATAATGTTTTAAGAAGGTTTATGAATTTGTGTTGGGCTGCATTCAAAGCTGTCCTAGGTTGCTTGCAAGTTGGACAAGCTTGATCTAAATGAATTAAAAGATGTCAATGTTAAGAATTTCAAAAACAAACAAAAGAAATCTTCATAGTGAAATACAAATTTGCCTAAAAGAAATATGAGAAATAGCCCAGGGTAATTTTTTTCTAAGGAATTTGTAGCAGATGTGTGCCATCCATAAATTAAGTGATACTGAAATCAATATGTCCCAATGGCTGTATTTCCTGCTATTATTTATCTTCAATTATCAAGAAGTTATTAAAGTCACCATCAGCTCAAGATAGTAGGATAAAAGAATAAAATATAAAGAATGTTTAATCAAGCCCCTCAGCTCAACTATTCATATATTATATTAAATATTTTATGCAAATTTACTTTGCCTATGTAGCATTTGTATACAAAAGAAAAAATTCAAATCCAAAGTTAAAGTTTTTACAATTTAGTTATTTAAGATTTTAACACTTTTATTCATGTGACACCTTTCTGCAAGAATGGTGTGTTCTTCCCTAGAAGTCTGGGTAGTGATACTGAATAATTAAAATTTCCATATTCTAAATAAAGCTTAGGGTGGGCAATTATAATTCCCATATTTAGAAGCATGAAACAGTTTTTAAAATCATATTGTTCAGTTATAAGAGTAGAATTATAAGGAATAAAGCCAGTTCTATGCTTCTATTTAATCTAGTATATCATTTAATTATTCTGTTTTGGTAAACACATTTATTGAATGTGATCACCTATCCCAATCTACTTTTTCTACAATTGTAGATCCTAGACCCAAAGAGATTAAGTGATTTACCTCAAGGTGAAAAATCACTGTGAAGAATGTGTAAGGTTTTCTAAATTCCTTCATCCACTGTGTTAACTATTTTACATTAGAAAAAATGAAAACATATTTTGAGTTCTATGAAAGCATGTAAAATCATGTTTTATATTATCAGCTACCATTATCAGCTAAACATCTATCTATTGAAGACCTACTAATACAAAAAAATTATTCTATATATTTTTAAGCCCATTTTATACTTATTGCAAAATAGATATTATTGCCATTTTTAAAGTGAAGACTGAAGATCAAAAAGATTACAGGACTTTTTAAGATCGCTAAGTTAATAAGTGGTCAACTTGGGATCCAAATCCAAATCTGAGAAGCCCAGGCCTTCCATTTCACTAGATTGCTCCTTTCTAAGCATACCAGATCAGATCTCTCCACCTAAGAGCCAGTTCAGCACTAAATACAAGGTGCCTCTAGGAAGCTGAGACACAAAAACATTAGAATAATTGAACATATAATAAAAGCAAGTAGAAATAAGAGGTAAAAAGTAAGCTTATAAAGATTTATAGTAAGACCAGGCATGATGGCTCACATCTGTAATCCCAGCACTTTGGGAGGCTGAGGCAGGAGGATTGCTTGAGCCCAGGAGTTTGAGACCAGCCTGGGCAACATAGGGAGATCACATCTGTATAAAAAAAAAAATTTTTTTTAATTAGCTGGGCATCATGGCACACACCTGTGGTCCCAGCTACTCGGGGCGCTGAAGTAGGAGGATCACTTGAGCCCAGGAGATCAAAGCTGCAGTGAGCCATGATTGCACCACTACACTCCAGTCTTGGAGACAGAGCAAGACCCTGTCTCGGGAAAAACAAAAACATGCACAAAAGATGGATGGTAAAGCAAGGACCTAAGAATAATATCAATAGTTGGACCTTTATTTCAGAGAATGTCCATATTGACATGCAACATGCCTAACAATTCAGAGACTACAAAAGACAGGACTTAACAATGAAAACATCCCGGTTCACACAAACTTTTGTTAGCAAACTATTCCTATAAAGGGTTAGAGAGTAAACTACGTAGGTTTTGTGGCCACAAATGGTCTCTTGCATGTTCTGCTTTGAATTTGTTTTTGATCCTACCATTTAAAAATATAAAACCATTCTTAGTTTGAAAGCCACTAAAAAAGAAACAAACAAAAAAGGGTAGATTTGTCCCACTAGCCATAGTTTGTTAACCCCTGTTAAAGCTAAGCAGGCAACCATCTCTAGCAAGTGAGCTATTATAAGGATCTGTAGTGAGGAGAAAGTCAAATTCAATTTACACTTGAATAGTTATGATTATTTACATAAAAGCTATACTTATTTGTGGTTACCTATTGACTAATTCCAGCTGTATTTTTAGCTGTATTTTTAAAAACTGAACTATATTCATCAAAATTATCTGCTTCTGGCTCACGCCTGTAATCCTAGCACTTTGAGAGGCCGAGCTGGGCAGATCAACTTAAGCCAAGAGTTCAAGATCAGCCTGCCAATATGGCAAAAGCCCATTTCTACTAAAAACACAAAAATTAGCCAGGCACGGCAGTGCATACCTGTAATCTCAGCTACTTGGGAGGCCAAGGCCAGAGAATAATTTGAACCTGGAAGGTGGAGGTTGCAGTGAGCCGAGATTGTGCCACTCTGCACTCCAGCCTAAGCAACAGAGCAAGACTCTGTCTCAAAAAAACAAACAAAACAAACAAACAAAAAAAACTGCTTCTAAGTGAATAGAGATAATCAACTTGTCATTAAATGAACAAAGGGTCAGACTATCCAAAAAGTATCCTTTTTTGATATCCTATCCAAATCGGATTTTCTATACTCATACCTATGAAATTAATGCCCATGTATGAAAGTTACATATGTACTGTATACATATAATTACAGGAAAAAGTCACACATAAAATAAATAAAATTAAAGGCAAGTTAAAATAATTTAAAGTCTTGCCATATGCAATCACAACAATTTAAACAAACAAGTTTGTTAAACAAGTACAACAATTTAAAGTCTTGCCATATGCAATCACTCTAAATCAGAAAAAAAGAGGGAGAAAAGGAAGGGAGAGAGAGGAAAGGAACTTCACAACAAAGGTAAATGATTTTTAAGTAATGGTAAATTTCTTTACTACTTGCAAATTTATACCCTTGATCGTAGCCATCCAGAGGCACTCTTAGAATATTATCAAAAGTAAAATAAAATAAAATACAGGAATGAAGAGGAAAAAGAATTCATTTTATATGAATTAGAAAACATTCCATAGAAAAAAATACTGGCCTTTGGAATCCAGTAACCAAAGCCATCATCCATGCAAAGATATAAAATAGTGATCTTGCAACATCTATTAAATAAATGAAGTATCTCTTCAGCAACCCTGCCGTCAAGCCAGGCTTATGATTCCTCCTCAGAGGATATGTTTCAGAGAATCTGCTCATTATTTGCCCCCTCAATCTTTGTATTAGGAACCAAGAGAAGCAAGAGATTGAGCCACAAACAATGAAATTCACTGTGATTGAAATGTTTAGTCTCAATATCATGTGGTAACAATAAGTAACCAGATTAGCATTCTTATTGCTGTAAAAATGCTACCTACCTCAATTCTAGAACATTTTAAAACAGACAAGCACCATTTAAAGCTTTTCAGGTTTAATAAAAATATTATATTATTCTACAATACCTAGAGTCAGACTCTTTCAGCTCTTATGGTTTTAGCACTTACTAAGCATGTGGTATGAGGCAAATCGCTTAACTTCTAAATAAGGTAATATATGTAAAGTGTTGGTATGCAATGAAAACTTTGGTGTTATTATTAAGCACAATAAAACATGTTAAAAAAAAAACAAAAACACTCCCTGCTATGGTGGTTGACTGTAGGATCCTCCCACTGATTTCTATCTTCTGGTGGTCAAGACTTTGGAAAATCCCCTCCCCAAGTGTAAACAGGACCTGTGGTTTGTTCTAATTTACAGAATATTGAAAGGTGATGGGATGTATTTTCCATGATTGTGTTTTAAAAGACTGAAACTTTATCTTGCCAGCAGATTCTCTTCTTTGCTGGTTTTGACGAAGCAAGCTATGGTGTGAGCTGCCCTTGGGAGAGGTCCACTTGGAAAGGAACTGAGGGAAGCCTCTCGCAGACAGCAAGAAACTGAGGCCTTTAGTCCAAACAAGGAAGTCAATTCTGCCAATAGCCATGATTTTAGAACTGTATCCTTCTAAACTGCTAAGGTGTGAGCTGCCCTCTGGAGAGGTCCACTTGGAAAGGAACTGAAGGCAGCCTCAGTGTAGACAAGAAACCCTTAGTCCAACCAAGAAAGTGAATTCTGCCAACAACCATGATTTTAGAACTGTATCCTTCCTCAGTTGAGCCTTGAAATGAAACTGCAGACCCAGTCAACCAACACCTTTTGTACCTTTGTGAGGGACCCCAAAGCAGAGGCACCACCTAAACTGTGCAAGAAATCCTAATCCAAAGAAACTGTGTGATAGTAAATTGTTTTATTATCACACTAGGTTTTATACCACTAGGTTGATAATTTGTGTAGAAAAAGATAACTAATATACCATTTAACAGGCTAGATATAATCAGATGCATTTAATTCTCTAACAGTTCTAAAGAACCTAAAATAAATAATTAAAAGAATAAATGAATGAATTACTAAACCTGATTCCCTATTTTTTTCTTAAACATGCGGTCTTACAATGTTGCCCAGGATGAGTACAGCAGCTATTATAAGCACAATCACTGGGGTCGGCAGCCTAGAACTCCTGGACTCAAGTGATCCTCCTGCCTCAGCTTCCCGAGCAGGTAGGACTATAGGCTTGTGCCACTACATCCAGCTTGGACTCCTTTTTTTACACCACAATTTGTCCAGTGCCTTTCGCTAAGCTTTGCAATTTCCCTCCTAGTGGTAATATTAATGGTTTATACTTTTTGATTTATAAAAAATTTTACTTTACTGACTCTTCAAAATCACATAGCTACCTCCACAAGTCTTATACATGTATTATTTTCCAAATACTGAAGTTACCTTACTCTAATTTTCTTTTCTTGATTTTGATATTACATGTGAATATATTAATATGAATGAGGAAAAGTGATCATGACTCCTAATAAGAAAGCATGATCTTACCCTATATTCCACATAGCCAGTTTCTACTGAACCATCTTTGTTCGGGACAGGGAGTAGGCAAAGCTTGAAATGATGAGGAAAAGAAATTTTTCACTACATAATAGGCTTCTACCTGACACTATAAATAAGAATAAATTTCTACAGCCCTAGTCCTCCCCACTGAGCCAACTCCAAATACACAGACTTCTCTATTCATTATGACAAGACAAGATTTTATAAGAAACTCCCCAATCCAAATAACATAGAATACATCAAGACAGACAGGTTTTTCAATGGTAAATGTGTATTCTGCTGTTGCTGAAGAGTATTCTATAAATGTCAATTAGGTCAAGTTGAAGAAAATGCTATTCACATCAGCTATATCTTTACTGATTTTTGCCTGCTTAATCTTTCAATTACTGTAAGAGGGGTGCTGAAGTCTCTAGGTATAATAGTGAATTTATCTATTTCTCCTAGCCTCACGTATTCTGCTGTAGGTATTTGACACTTTGTTGTTACGTGCATACATATTAAGGATTGCTATGTCCCATTACTCCTTTATCACTACGAAATGACCCTTCTTTATCTCGGTAATTTTCCTTGCTAAGTCTGCTTAATGATAAATGAGGAAGAAAGGAATCTGGTAGAAAGAGAATGTACATTATAGTCTATGGTCTAGTCTACCAGACCCATATAAAAAACACACAAAAGGTGTTAGGGGAAAAAAAGGATTAGTGCACATTTTCTGTGAAAAAGCAGTGACTTTTAGAGCCACCATACCAATATGATTAAGAATGTGAACTATGAAGCAAGAGAGCCTAAATTTGAACTCCAGATTTACCACTCACAGTTGTAGAAATTTCAGCAAGTTATTTAACTGTACTTCTCTGTCTACATCTATAAAATGGAGATAATGTGAGTACTTACTCATAGGCCTGCTATAGGAATTAAATGAGTTCATATATGTACAAAGCTTAGAAGGTGACCTGATACATAGTAACACATATTAATAGCTGTTGTTGTTGTTGTCTTGCTGTTCCTGCCTCCTGCTAATGCTACTGTTAGGACCATTGAAATGGTAAGAGTAAAAGAAGCAGCTAACAGCTTTTTTTGCATTGTTTCCCACTGCAATCCAACACCTAGTTGATGGAGTACCACATTAGACCTTGAGACAAGTGTCATAAAATTACGAGTTGTAACTCTCCTATGAGTAGGATTATAAGCCATTCACTGTGCCTATACACTGGCAGGCCTAGCTTCATAAAAAACTTATACGACTATGGGCAAAGTGGATGGTTAAACCTTGAGTCCAAATTCACAAAAAAATCTGCCATTTTTTTTAAAGACTATTTTATCTTTTATCTTCTGTGTAAACCTGTATTTTCTTTTTTTTTTTTTTTTTTTTTTTTT
>NW_016107398.1:6828452-6843453 GCF_001604975.1 Cebus imitator | reverse complement strand
TGGAGTGCAATGGCGCGATCTCGGCTCACCACAACCTCTGCCTCCTGGGTTCAGGCAATTCTCCTGCCTCAGCCTCCTGAGTAGCTGGGATTACAGGCATGCGCCACCATGCCCAGTTAATTTTTTGTATTTTTAGTAGAGACAGTAAAATATTAATCCAGTAAAATATTAGAAAGTTACAAAAAATTCCAAAGAGAGCATATCTGCTTCATTAGGCCAGTCAGGATAGGAATCTTGTTTTCACTGAAATCTTCCCAGGGAAGGAGTATCTTTCTTTATATCTTAAAAATAAGATATTATTGATAATATGAGGAAAAATGGATACAAGGTTGAAAAGGCAGAAGCCACATATAATGAAAGGTTGAAATTAGATGGCAGGTGCTGTACATATTACGATCCATCTCACTTGCTTTAAGAATGTATGTATACTTCTTATATGAGAGATTAGCAGTTATAGAGAAGACAGTCTAGAGCGAATCTCCCAACCAACCAACTAGAACAAAGGCAGCCCACTTTTTAATACAATCTTCTCAAACAACAATAAAACATGACCTGTGAAGAACCACTTCAGTTTCCTTTCTCAGTATACTTCTGTTGTTTGGGACAAATTTATGCTTCTCCACCAGAAGATTTATGTTTTGTCTGTAATTCATATTGGCATATGATACACGGCTCAGAAAAACAGGTAATCAGAAATTAATTATATGTTCTTTGTGGTTTTAAAGTTTTACAGCTAGTATGTAAGTTCCAGAAGAAATCTATTCTCCTTTCCCAAATCAAACAAAAAACTTTATTAATCAGCCAAAACCCACATTTAAATTTTTTTAAATTGTGTTCTCAAAAATAAATGTCCCTAAAATAACAAGTTTAAAAGGAAAGCTATCAATTAACCACCTTTTAGATACAACTCCATGAGACTGACATCCAACCAGTTTGAGGTTCACTGCTCAAGGGGGTTTCTGCACAAACCAACAATTTTCTAGGTGTTGTCTGGTAAATTTCGACTCTAACTGGGAAGCAATGTGGCTGGTTCAAATCCCAAGGAGCAAAACTTCTGTGAGCAAATAGCAATTTCACATTACTAAAGGCTGAAACAAAACTAACATGAAGCATAAAAGGACTGAGAAAGTAACAAGTTCTACAAATTTTTTTTTAAAAAACAGAGTCTCACTCTGCTGCCAGGCTGGAGTACAGTGGGGCGATCTCGGCTCACTGCAACCTCCACCTCCCGGGCTCAAGTGACTCTCCTGCCTCAGCCTCCCGAGTAGCTGGGACTACAGGCACCTGCCACCATGTCCAGCTAATTTTTTGTATTTTAGGAGGTTTCACCATGTTGGCCAGGATGGTCTGAATCTCTTGACCTCTTGATCTGCCAGCCTCAGCCTCCCAAAATACTAGGATTACAGGCATGAGCCACCGCACCTGGACAATTTCTAAAATTTTTAAAAGCCCACTACATGTGCCTAACACGCTAGCAATTAATAAGAAAGAAAGAGATGTCTGGGAAAATCGAAATACAAGCATGCTGAAAACCTAAGAATCAAATCCAACAGATTCAATCATTAATTTCAGTATAAGTCTGCATCAACTCATATCTAGATTAACACTTGAAGAGTTTCCGAAGAAATAACTCCAGTCTGGTATTATGGCCCACATCCACCTGAAAATCTAAATCTTCAACAATTTTCACTATGCCATTCCTCTGCTGAAAACCAACTATGGTTCTCTATTACCTATTAATCAGGTCTATACATAACTCTGGCCACATAAGATCACCATGATTTGACCTAATCCAATTTATTCAACTTTATTTCTGTGGTGAGAATGGTACATTAAATGTGGCTACAAATTCTCTATAGTTCTACTGACCAAAATGTGGTATCTATTTCTTCCATTTTGGAATATACTGACTTGCAATGATGAACAGAATGTGGAAGAATTGACACTTTGTTACTTCTGATGCTGAGCCTCAAGAGGCCATCCAATTTCTGCTATTTCCCTCTTGGAACACTACTATGTAAGAAATCTGGGCTATCCTTCCAGAAAAGAAATATTCAAGTGAGTCAGTTAATTGTCAACCTAATTGCCAAATATGTAAATGAGGTCATCTTGGACTGCCCAGCCACAATCGAGCCACCAGATGACTTCAGCCACAAGTGACCATATTTATAACTAGAAAAAAAAAGCCTAGCTGAAGTTAACCCAAATTGGAAAAATCAAGAGCAAATAATTAATTTGTTGATTTAAAGCACTATGCTTTTGTTTTTTATTATATCATATCATATGATGAATAAACACTTCACCAAAGATGACATATGAATGGCAAATAAACACATAAAAAAGGTCGACATCATTCATTACAGAAATGCAAATTGAAACCTCAATGAGATAATATTACATATCTATTACAATGACTAAAATAAAAAGAACTGACAATAGCAAATGGTAGGTAGGAGAAAAACATGTAGAAATCTCAAGAATTTCTGGTAGGAATTTCAAAATGGTACAGTTACTCTAGAAAAACAACTGAGTTGCTTCTTATAAAGTTAAATATGTAGTTAACATATGACACAGGAATCCCACTCCTAGGTATTTGCCCAAAAGAAACAAAAACTATGGTCATACAAAAGTTTATGGAACAAAGGTTAATAGTGACTTTGTCCATAACTGCCCAGAAATGGAAATAACCCCACATTCTTCAATTGGTGAATGGATGTTGGGGGGTGGGGGAGGAACAGTGATATATCTTGCAGTGATTTGGATGTGGTTTGTCCCAACCAAAATTCATGTTGGATGTTAAAACTTGATCCCCAACATGGCAGTGTTGGGAGGTGGGACCTAGTGGGAGGTATTTGGGTTACGAAGCTAGATCCCTCATGAAAAAAATTAATGCTCCTCCTTCAGAGATGACTGAGTTCTCCTTGTCATGGGAATGGAATAGTTACCAAAAGAGCTTGTTTAAAAGAGTCTGGCTTCCTCTCTTTTCATGTGATCTCTTTATACATTCTTCCTCTCCTTCCACTTCCCACCATGAACTGAAGCAGCCTGAGGCCCTCATCAGATGCAGCTGTTCAATCTTGGACCTTTCAGCCACTAGAATCATGAGCCAAATACATTCTTTCTCTATAAACTATCCAGTGTTGAGTCTTCGGTGACAGCAACACTACATGGGACATCACTATAATGGAATATAACTCAACATTTAAAAAGAATAAAAATATTACTCAGCAATAAAAATGAATGAACTACTAATATAGGCAATAAATATTGATTAATCTCAAGAACATTATGGTAAGTGAAAAAAGCCAGATTCAAAAGGTTGTTACATACTGAGGGAATGTGTTCCCTTTATGGGTCCATGAGGGGGCATGGTTTTAAGGGCAAGAATTTCCCAGCACCATGCCCCTCCTCCCATCTCTCTCCCTCCGGGAGTTTTAACGTTTTATGTTTGAATTTCGCAGACTAAAAGTCAGTCACTCCAGCGGAAGTTCTAAGGAACTCCTTTCATAGGCCAGGGGCACTTGGGAAGGTGGGAATTTCTCCCAGGATAAATTCCCCTGGTCCTTCACCCATGCCGGATTTCTAGCTCTCTGGAATCCCCTCCACATGGTGGGAGCTCCCTCTGGGATTTCCCCTCTGGAATCCCCTTCCATACTCTTCCTCTTCTTCTCTTTTCTCTACCTAAAGAAAATCACCTTTCTGCAACACTTCTTGGGGCCAATATTTACTTTTACGAGCATATAGCGTACCTGCAGTGGTCCCATTGCTTATTCTTTACGGGACTGGAGGCCAAGAACCCACAGCATTCTCTTGGGGGTGCTGTGCCTCATTAGCACCCAAGAAAAAAACCCGGTTACAATACTATGTAATTCAATTTATATGACATTCTCAAATAGGAAAAAAGTGAGACAGAAAGCAGATCAGTAGGTGCCAGAGACAGGAGGTGGGGATAGAATATGACTGTAAGACGGAACAACAGAATTCTATGGGGAAGTAGATTCATCTATAATTTTTGTGATGGTTATGTGACTAAGTATTTGCCAAAACTCACAGCCCTGTATGACAAAAGGAATGAATTTTACTGTATGGACATTACTCATCAATAAATCAGATCTACACAAAGACACAGCAACCTCCTATATATTGTGCTTGTACATTTGCATCCCTACAAGATATTATATTTAAATTCTTTTCCTAAATTTCTAACACTATCAACAAAATCAGAAAATTCTAGCTGAAAGATTTGTTAATTGCTTTTCAAATTATTGTCTAGAATCTAAAAAAAATTTGTAGTTTCAAGCTTCTGTGTTGCTTTCCAACTCCAATCCACATGCTTTATCTCAAAGAAACGACCTAGTTATAAACATCTAAATCAATCCTTTATAGTCGGACTTGTGAACACATTTCCTTTTTTTTTTTTTTTGAGACGGAGTTTCACTCATGTTACCCAGGCTGGAGTGCAATGGCGCGATCTCGGCTCACCGCAACCTCCGCCTCCTGGGTTCAGGCAATTCTCCTGCCTCAGCCTCCTGAGTAGCTGGGATTACAGGCATGCACCACCATGCCCAGTTAATTTTTTGTATTTTTAGTAGAGACAGGGTTTCACCATGTTGACCAGGATGGTCTAGATCTCTTGACCTCGTGATCCACCCGCCTCGGCCTCCCAAAGTGCTGGGATTACAGGCTTGAGCCACCGCGTCCGGCCGAACACATTTCCTTTTAAGAAAAACACATATCAAACTGAGTATAAGATACTAACTTAATTACTATAAGGGAAAAGAAATCCCAATGCTAGTAGCACCTCCATTGCTCTTCACTCTCATTGCTCTTCCTTTCATGCCAAAGACACTAAAACGACATCCCTTTGGATGAAACACAAACAGCCCCAACAGTAAAGTCAACAGAAGGGTCCAAGGAGGTTTTCATCCCTAATAATGGAAAGTAACTACAAACTAGTTTCCTGAAATTCTATTCTGTTATATAAACATGGGCTCATTTGCTTAGTCTGTGTTTTCAGACTATACTTACATGGTATTATGACTTAGTGATTCAGCTCTTAGAAGTAGTCTCTACATTTAACTGTAGTAGAGAAATTAATTTCAACATGTAAGAATATAAAGAAAGTGACTTCATAGACTTAAAGATTATTTTGCAGAAAGAAAAACTCATATTTAAGTCAAGCTTTCCCTTCATGCAACAAAAACAAGACATTTGGCAGTCAGAAATAAACAAAGTGAAATATCAGTATTTAAGATGGAACTGAGCAATTACTTATAAGTCTAAACTGTTAAGGGGAGAAATCTTTTAGGAGCAAAATTTCCATGATATAGAAGGAGATTTTATTACAACCAAAGCAACTCCCAAATCAACTAGAATAGTAGCTATTCTTGGTGATCTCCTACCTAAGACTTTTAGGTCACTGATTTGTTTTCTGCTCAGGGAGGCAATACAGTTATTCAGAGTTCAGGTTTTGGAGTCAAACTCCTGGGATTCAAAGTAGGCTCTACCACTTGTGAAAAGTGTGACCTTTGGCAAATTAAATTACTTAACATCTCTATAATTCTTAATCTGTAAAATGGTTACAAACATGGTACTAACATCTCATAAAGACAGTGTGAAATTCAGTAAGATGATCCATGCAAAGTCCTTGGCACAGTACCTGACATGTGATAAATGACAGCTATTATTACTAACGCCTAAATTACCAATCTTGAGAATGAATAAGACTTTTCTGAAAGATCACCTTCCTCCATGATGTTCCCTGAGTACCCCAAGTAGGAAAGAATGTAACAGAAAATTCAAGGAGTTCTGTCCACTTTCTAATCCCTGACCACTTGCTATCTTCTTGCATGGTGCTACTACTATAAATGACAAGATTAATGTTTCATTCATTTTTATCTTAGTATCTAGCATTGTCTGCCATAGGACATAAAAGGACCCAAATAATATTATGGTGAAGAAAAAAGTTATGAAACTAGAGAAAGAGAAAAATCTCAGTCTAAACAAACAATGAAGGGCAGTGAGAACAGAAAATGAGAGGACCATGGGTATCTTCTCTACAGCATCAAGAGTAATTTAACATTGCCAACTGCGTTCTCCTTCACAGAATGTTCCTCAGTTTCCGTAACAGCTCTCTCCCGTTATTCTTCCCCAACTATTCTTAAGGCTTTCTGCACAACTGGATGTTTCCAATTTCTACTCCTTAACTTATGTGTTTCTCAAAGAGAAATGAACTTTCAGCTCTTTTTCTCTATACCACTTCCCTTAGGGTCAATTATCTCCGCTGGAGTAATGACTCTCAAATCATCATTTCTAGCTTTTCTAGTTTGAGAGAGCAAGTACTACATGATCATCTTCACATATGAAGGAGAGGAATTAAAAGATACTAGGTAATGTTTTACCTCAATAACTTTGGAAAAAAAAATACAGAGATCACCTATTAATATTAAGTTTACTTGCTCCCTGAAAATATATAGGAGACTTTGATTTTCCAAATAGTTGATGCCTTCTAACAAGTAAGTCACATTTTTTACAGATTAGAAACAGCAATGATAATCATTCTCCACATTCCAGATCCAGTTGTTTAATGATAAACTTTAGTTTCTGCATTTTAATAAGTTATAGACTAACTCTGCCTCCCAGTTATGTCTGTTACTGTTCATATAAAATTTTTAATATATACTAGTTTAAATCATAGTTTACGTTTAACATATCAAGTTTTAAAAATACATACTAGAAATGAAATCTAAGTACATAAATGAAATGGCATCATTTTTCTACATTAAACTTTATATGTGAAATAATCATGCAAAACTATGGAGAAATTATATTGGGGTGTCCCTGAGCCACACTGGAAGAAAAATTGTCTTGGGCCACATATAAAGTACACTTAATGATAGCTGATGAGCTTAAGAAAAAATTAAAACATCTCAGAATGTTTTCAGAAAGTTTACAAATTTGGTGTTGGGCCTCATTCAAAGCTCTCCTGGCCACCTGTGGCCTGTAGGCTGTGGGTTGGACAAGCTTACTCTGTATTAAATGTATGGAGATAGAAAACTGTCATGCTAAGATATTTAACTTTTGGCAAAGACAACAGGTTATAAAAATAATTAACTATTTTTCCTAGCTGAATGAAGCGCTACACCTAAAAACAAAGTACAATATTTCATCATTCTTCCTTCAGTATTTTAGAACCTACCGGAGAGATTCAGCCATTCTCCTCAAGTCTTCATTCTGCTGTTTTAAGCGTTCAAGCTTTGCCAGAATCTTGGACAGTTCTCGGCTAGAGTGATCAGGGTGGTCATTATCTCGTACCAAATGACCACCTATATAAAACAGCAAGGTTCCCCAGGCAAAAAGAATGAGCATAATCCAACGCCAGGAACCAGTCCATGGCCGCATTTTCAGATTTTCAGCTCACTTCCCTGGAGTCCTGGAGCTCAAAGAATTGAAAACATTGTAACTCTGTTTCTAGTTAGTGCACAGGTGAATAGACTTCTGTTGTTTCAACACATGATGCTTCAGACAAATTATTCTCTCTGGTAGTCCTGTGGTGAATCTTTCACAGAGATCCTTCTGGTGATATGTGTAGGAAGCTTTATTGTCCTGTACTTCATGGACTCTACATGCTGTGGAAAGAGTAAGAAATGTATTTAAATTATTTAAGATACATAAAATGGCATATACTGAGATTCATGGCGTTAAAGGTATTGGTGTTGACTGGCCAACAAGCTAGAAGATAACCTAACTGCCTAATAATTAGTAAAAGGTAAAAGCTTTAAATCTGTTAATTTGTATACTAAAATCAACTATGTACATTAGTACTCTACCAGATAACAGGCTAATTAGTTCTAAGCCTGAAAGTCCTTGAAGTGCCATCATCACTTTCTTTTCCTCTTATAAAATTATACAATAGCTTATATATGAAGACTTAAAAATTGCATCTTTGAAGAATCAATCAAAAACAAAATGTACTCAACCACATATTTTGGGCTAGTATGCTCATTCTCTCAAGAAAAAAACATGTTCCCTGTATAAGTGAGTTCATTCCTACCAGTTCTCAACTCCATTCTCTTCCCTTATTGCTGAGCTACGATTATACCACTTAACTCTGCAGGTGACAGGCAAATTGTCACTTTTAGGATAAATTCTAAAACTGGCATGCATATTAGCCAAGTAAAGGTTATCACAGCCATTAACCAGCTGGCAGTCATCCAAATAGCAGAAGTAAAGGTTCAAATGGATCAGGCTTCTCCAGGCTTGGTTATAGGCTTCATTTGTCATTTTACAACGATTAGGCTTAGAATTCCCTTAGAAACAAAACTATTTTCTCCCCAAAGAAAGAATTTGTAGGCAAAGATACAATTTAAAACCTTTTGACAGGCCAGACACAGTGGCTCACATCTGTAAATCCCAGCACTTTGGAAGGAGACAAGGCAGGAGGATTGCTTGGGCCCAGAATTTGAGACCAACCTGGCAACATGAAACCCTATTTCTACAATTTTTTTTTTTTAATTTTAAAAACCTTTTGATAATTTCAAAGCTACAGAAGAGAAATCATATGTCCAGACAGAGTTCCATATTAAAGAGAAGAGAGAAAAAACAAGAAATAATTTCTGTATACAAGACTGAATGTGGGGGCACCTGACCACCAATCAAAAACAGCAGTAAAAAGATTAGCAGAAAAGATAGAGGCTTCAAAAATCAGAGCACAGGGACACTATTTTTCTACTTTTGCACCTTAAATCTCAATTGTTTTTAAAACACCAAGTATTCAAAGAGAAGAAAATCTCTTCAAACGGCTGTCCTCTATTTCCTTCCAATTTACCATTTACTCCTACACCATTTACCTTAATGTTACTGATTTACACTGGCTAAAATAAAGAATGAAAAGAATTGTACTTGCTGAGAAGTGTTTGAAAACCATACCAAATTAAAAAGAAATAATCCAAGTAAAAAGTTGTCTGTTGTTTTAACAACTATTCATAAATCTACGAAGAATATCCTTCTTATTGACTCCATTGTTCATCCTATCCCTTTCTCAAAACTCTCAAATTCTCACTCCTCTACACTCAGGTATCCCCTACTTTTCATCTAATGTAAAAACAATACAGATATTTAGGGCTCTGTAACTTAAAAACCAAATTAAAAAATAACTGCATTCTGATGGAATATTCAATTCAGTAAGTCATTTGAATTTATAATTTTGTAACAACATATGCAACACTGTAAAATGTTATTATATGCTGAAACTATAATATACCTTTAACAATTCCAAGCTATTAAGATATACAGCTGTCCCTTAGGACCCTCCATGGACACCAAAATCCACAGATCTTTGAGTTACTTACATAAAATGGTTTAGTATTTACATATAACCTACACACATCCTCTGAAATACTTTAAATCATCTCTAGATTACTTATAAAACCTAATACAATGGAAATGCTATGTAGATAGATGATTTTTTGGTTTCTTTGGCAAATATTTTGATCTGTAGTTGGATGAATCCATGAACACTGAAACTGCAGCTACAGAGGGTCAACTGTATATCAAGTATTAAAATTTTTTTCTTTCCCTTCACAGCAAAAGTAATGCAGAAAACAGAAAACTGATAAACAAATAAAGCAAAGGTAGCTTTCTTAAAAAGAATAATTTAAATAATAAAAAGACATGCTGAACATTTTCCTTGGAATTACAATAAAAATATAATATTTAAAGCCAGCATAACTTGAATAGTAAAAAAACTTTACATAAACATAAATTTTGAATAACATTCGTATAACAAAAAATACTATCATTTTTTCTAAACCATCACCAAAAATATCTAAAACATTACATTACTAAATTATACATTAATATTGATAATACTTGAGTTGTAAAAAGCAATACATTTTTATAGAAGCAAAACATTGTCATTTTCTTAAATAATAGCATAATTTGAACTATGTTTTTGAAGAGAATGTTTCACATTTTTTTTTGTCTTTACTAGTATTTTTTAAATCCCCAGTTTTGGGGTCAAAAAAACCAAGTTAAACTAAAAAACAAGTAGTTTTCTGTGCAAGTTTCCTCTGCATGGTTTAAAAGAACAAGTACAGAATTTTTTCCCTATCTACTAACTACAATGAATGCTTGCTTACTTACTTATGGTTACTGTTTATTGTCTGAACCATGCTTGCTAAAATATAAACTCCACAGTTTTGTTCATTGTGTTCACTGATGTATCCCAGGCACTCAGAATGGTATTTGGCACCTAGTAGGCATTAATGAATATAGCTTAAACTGTATTTATGCCCTACTTAAGATAGCAAATGGTAAAGCGGAAAGTGAGAGAATGCTATTATAAGGAAATGGTTCAAAAATAAAGTCATTAATAAACTTTCATATTATTGTCAGTCTTGTAAAAAGGCATTTCTTGGTTGGTTAAATTTAATTGGCCTAAAAGACCAACAGAGTCTCTCTCTTTTTTTTTCTTAAGACAGTCTTGCTGTTACCCAAGCTGGAGTGCAGTGGCACAATCTCGGCTCACTGCAACCTCTGCCTCCAGGGCTCAAGAGATTCTCCTGCCTCAGCCTCCTGAGTAGCTGGGATTACAGGCACCTGCCACCACGCCTGGCCCATTTTTTGTATTTTTAGTATAGATAGGGTTTCACCATGTTGGCCAGGCTGACCTCAAGTGATCTGCCTGCCTTGGCCTCCCAAAGTGCAGGGATTATAGGCCTGATCCACTGCACCTGGCCAAGAAGAGTTTTATGGTTTACCTTCTGATGGTGAAAAAATAATTTATCGTGTTTTCTTAATTTAGAAGATTCAATTTGCAAAGACAATAATATGACTGAAGAAAGTATATAGAGCCTTTAATGTGTAAGCCACTCAACTTATTTATGGAAGAATTAGTAAAAATAGTTCGAATTAGTAAAAATATTTTAAAATTAATTCCATATATCATGAGGTAATTTCTAACTAAAATTTATATAGCAGAGTTTGTTGAGATTTCTTCCAGAGTGGGCTTTCTTTTCAAGAATTTACAAATTTATTACTGCTTAAGACTCACATAGTACCCTTTTTCTGTAAAATACTAAGTGGGCTGAAATGTGCCAGGATTCTTTCTGAAAATTTATTTAATTAGTGATATCACTTTTTTTTTGAGACGAAATTGGCCAGGTGCAGTGAGCGGGTAAATCACAAGATTGGGAGTTCAGGACCAGCCTGGCCAAAATGGTGAAACCCTGTCTCTATTAAAAATACAAAAATAGCCAGGCATGGTGGCCAGCGGCTGTAATCCCAGCTACTTGGGAGGCTGAAGCAGAGATTTGCTTGAACCCGGGAGGCAGAGGTTGCAGTGAGTGGAGATCACGCCACGGCACTCCAGCCTGGGCAACAGAGCGAGACTTTATATAAAAAAAAAAAAAAAAAAAAAAAAAAGACAAAATCTCGTGTTGCCTAGGCTAGACTGATATCACTTTTTTATGGTACTGAAGTATTTAAATGATTCAATTCTTTTGGTATTTACAGAGATTCTTTGGGGAATATTTGTTTAATTTCTCTGGAACAACAAATATATTTGATTTTTCGAAGTACTTTTTCTGAATCTGGAAGCCAGAGTGTAATATCAGTAAGATAAGGAAGACCTCATAGAGTTGCTATGAGGTTTAAATAAGGTTAATATATATAAACCACTTATCATAATTCTTGGCACATAAGAAGTGCTCCAAAAAAAGTAATTTTATTTTAATGCTGACAAGACACAGAAATTAAAAGTATGGGTGCTAGAATCAGCAGTGTCTAGACTGGAGTCACAGTTCTGCTGCATCATAGCTAAGTAACCTCACTGAACATCAATCTGTAAACTGGAGATGATAAATTACCACCTCTCCCAGAGAATACTAGAAAAGGCTTAAATTAAATAATCATCTATGGGGAAGCACCTCAGCATACCATGCAGCAAATTATTATGTAGTATATACTGATTGCATTATTTTATAGACCCATTTATAATTATTTATGTAATTAATATGCCACTTGCTGTTGTAGGCAGCTTCTAAAACGGCTGCCAAGGATCCCTGTCCACTATTTATGCCCTTGTATCATCTCCTCCTCTTGAGTGCTGGCTGAACCTAGTGACTTGTTTCTTAAATAAAATGCAGCAAAAGTGACAGAATTTCACTTCCAAGGTAAGGTTACAAAAAGACTGGAGCTCCTGTGTCTTGTTCACATTGTCCCCGTTTGCTCATTCTAATGATACAAGCTACCATCTTATGGGCCATCATACAGAGAGACCCATGCGGAAAGGAGCTGAGGGCAGCCTTCAGACAAGATTTAAGGTGCTCAGTCCTAAGGGCACAAGCACCTCACAAAGTTGTTGAATCCTGCCAATAACCACGTGAGCAAGCTTGGAAATGCACCATCACCAGTCAAGCCTTGAGCTGGCTGTAGCTTTGGTCCACATATTCAACACATTCTTTTTAAACACCCTGACCCAGGAGATGAAGCTTAGCCAGAGGATCTAGCTAAAACATCCCTAAATTCTGACCAACAGATAATAAATGTTGTTGCTTTAAACCACTTAGTCTAAAGGTAATTTGTTATGTAGTAATAAATAATTAATACATATGTCTACCTTCCATAGTAGGTTAAAAGCCTGATCTTCATGTGTTATTTTCTGTCTCTAGCAAGTTGTACTTGGGCACAGAATAAAGCATTCAAGATGCAGGACAGAACTGAATCTTAATCACATTTCCTTATACATTCTGCTAATACCTCTTATACATACCATAAAACAAAACTCAATTTATAGCAAGAGATTTAACAGATAAAATTACAATTATTGGTTTTATAATAATACCAGAAGTCAAGAGCATATTTATTAATAGCTACTAAACAGAGTTCCGTCTCCAGCCATAAAACAGTAACTACTACTAGATTAGCCTTACATATAAACTAGAAAACTTAAAAAAATATATTTAGAAAAACCTTTCAGATATTGGGAAAAGGTCAAACAAGACTATAATGTCTGGGAGAAAGTTAATGATAAAAGTAAGTCCTATGATCATACTGTGATGTGGGCATCCAAAGATGTGCTAAAAGCTAAGGATAGAGCTGGAACACTGAGGAAAACACTCCAGCACCCCAGGCTCTAAACCAAGAATGAAGAACCAGCAAGCAGTCCATTACTGCAGAAATTTCAAGTCTCTGATTCCGTGAATTTAACTATTACAATGACAAAAACAAAACAAAACGAAACAAAACAAGTCCAACTCAACCGCTGGTGGACTGACTCAATCTCTGCCCCATCCCAATCCACATATATAAAAATATCATCAAAAAAGAGGGTACCCATTTCTGGGCATAAATACTGTTCAACCTCAGTCTTTGTTGCTCTTGACCTAAAATGTCTGGCATGCAAAAGAAAATTATGAGATATATTAAAAAAAAAAAAAAAAAAAAAAAAAAAAAAAAAAAAAAAAAAAAAAAAAAAAAAAAAAAAAAAAAACCCCATAGGTCAAAGAAAGCAGAGAACTGCTAGTAAGGCAAATTTAAAATGTAGACAAAAAGCTGTTAAAAATCAAACTGAAAGAGAAAAATCTTTCAGGTAACTAGAAAAAAAGAAAATTATATACAGAGGAAAAAAAAACACATGAGAACACACTATATTTAAGAAAGAATGCCAGTCAAAAAACAATGGAGCAGCATCTTTAAAACACCAAGGGGGGAAAAAAAGGCAACTGAGCATTCTATATCCAGTGAAAATACCTTTTGTTGAGTAAAATGAAGTCAAAACAAAGGCAAATAAAGGCAAAATCAAAACTCTTCCAGAAAAAAAAAGTTAAAAAATATTCTGTGCCAGCAAAATTGTATTATAAAAAGTGTTAAATGAAATCTTTTAAAGAGGAGTATGATACCAGATAAAAATGTAGACCTGCACACACAAAAATAGCAGCAGAAAGGGTAAAATCTAAAAAAAATCAGAGATATTTCCCCTTAATCAAATTAAAAGATAAAAAGCTATTTAACTCAAAAATGGCAATAATGTATCATTGGGTTTATAAGATACATAGATGTAAAACATATGACAACAAAACACACAAAAAATGAGAGGGATGAAATGGAAGTACACAAAAATAAAGTTCTAACTACACATGAACTGGTATACTATTTGAAGGTAAACTAATAACTAGATAGACAGATAGGTAGATAGACAGACAGACAGATATAGTAAGACCCAGAGCTACACTGTCTGCTTTAATAGCTATGACATGCAACTATTTAAATTAGAATTAAAATTAAAAATTTATTTCCCCAGCCTGATTAACATAGTGAGATCCTGTCTCTATAAATAAATTAAAAACTGGTAGTGCATGCCTATATTCCCAGTTCCTTGGGAGGCTGAGGTGGGAGGATCACTTGAGTCCAGGGCGTTGAGGCTGCAGTGAGCTGTGATCATGCCATTCTACTCCAGCCTGGATGACAGAGCAAGACCCTGTCTGGGGGGAAGGGAGCAGGAATCTTATTTCCTTCCACATTTTGATTGCTCAATAGCCACCTGTGTCTAGTGGTTACCATCATGAAAAGTGTAGATACAGAGCATTTACAACATCATATGGCATTCCCCCAGAGTGACATGTAATTTTTATTAAATAAAATAAAAAGGTATAGCCAAAAAAAGGGCCAGTTTTAAAGATAAAATGGAATAAAAAATGAAAGCATAATTTACAACAGAAAAAAGAAAAGGGAGAGTTCTTGAGAAGACCAGGAAAAGTTTTACAGCTGCAGTACAGAAGAGAGCACATTTGAAATATTAATAAAAGAATTCACAAATGAGCTACGGTCTCTGTTCTTCAGGATGTTCACTTCTGAGCATTCTCTACTGTGCCACCATTAAGTAACTGACCTCCTAAATAATATACTTCACTTAGTGCAGTCATTCATGTTATGTAAGTTTTATTTATTTTTTAAATATTTAAATATTTTTAAAAATTCTTTTTTTTTTTTTTTTTTTTTT
>NW_016107398.1:6813525-6828153 GCF_001604975.1 Cebus imitator | reverse complement strand
TCAGCCTCCTGAGTAGCTGGGACTACAGGCGTGCACCACCACGCCCAGCTAATTTTTGTGTTTTTAGTAGAGACGGGGTTTCACCGTGTTGACCAGGATGGTCTTGATCTCTTGACCTCGTGATCCACCTGCCTCGGGCTCCCAAAGTGCTGGGATTATAGGCGTGAGCCACCGCGCCTGGCCTAAAAATTCTTATTAAAGTTTATAATGGAAAGCAACCGGAAGAAATCTACCATTTATTTTACCTAAATTTATGCAACACTATGATCTATTCACTCACTCATTCAAAAAATACTTAGTTTCTGTTACATAAAATACACTACATATCCTTTGAGGATGTGTAGTGAACAAGGCATTGAGGATGTATAGGCATTGAGGAGGTAGCAGTGAACAAGACAGACAAAAATCTCTGCCTTCAACAGGTAATATTATAGTGGATTCTAATTGCAAAGAGAAGTAACGCCACTAAAACAAATATCAAAAAAGAAAAAAAGCCTCTTCTTATAGCAACTAACATTCTGAGTGATACAACAGAAACTGAATATAAACTATTCCACAAATAATTGCATTTTATGCCACCTGCATACCACAAAATGCTATAATACTATAATTTGAAAATCAAAATATATGTACATTGTCAGGATAAAACATGGTAAATTTATTGTTGCAATCTTCAAAATCCTTATATATTATAGAGTGTTTAATATTATACACAGATGATCATTATGTCACGATTTTACCACAGAACTGAAACTAAGCTACTCTCAAAGTTTTATCACAAACATTTAGCACCTTTTTAAGATCAAATTATACTGAAAAAAATCTTCAGAGGTAGAACCAAGTCTCTATTAAATTTACAAAGATTACGGTAACTGTGTTGCTATCGTTGTAACCATTAACATCACCTTAACTCCCCGAAAATATAAGCAGGCTAGGATGTGTTGTCTTTTTCTTTTTTAAAGTTCAACATTCTTTTAAACATTTTTTATAAAAAACTATACACAATTAATATATAAACTTGATGAGTTTGCAAAGTAGACACCTATGAGCTCATCACCACAATCTATGCCATAAACCTATCCATCATCTGCCAGAGTTTTCTCCCACTTTCTTATTTATTATTATTAATTTGCATGTGTATAGTAAGAATGCTTTACATAAGATCTAACCTCTTAGGAAATTTTTAACTAAACAATACAGTATTATTAACTATAGGCACCATGCTGTACGACAGATTTCTGACTTATTTATCTTTATAACCAAAACTTTGTTCCCTTTGACTAATACTACCTCAGTTCCCCCTCCTACATTTTCTAAAGATAGATATCACTCAATTATTCCATTAGACATAACAACAAAAAAATGCAATACCATTTTATAACACTATCAGACTGACACTTCTTCAGTAAGTCTAACAAGAAAATGACTAATGGCCACATTTGGCATATGACTGTGTGGAACGGATGTTTTCAAGAATCACATTCAAGTAGCTTGACTTTGATGCTAAGGCCAGAAGATGAGTCTGCGACAATCTGCTGAAGAACCAAATAACTAAAAGCCTGGCCTGTTGTGCTATGAACCATGTCAAAGGAGGGTTGTCTTTTAAACTCAAATATAATTCAGGGTTGTCTTTTAAACTCAAATATAATATATTATATTTAAATAATATAAATATGTATACCCTATGCAAAGGGAAATATGGCATCATATATCACATATTTACATACACATGCCCTTTGACAAGAAATTCCACTTGCAAGAATTTATGCTAAGATACATTTTAATATGTAAACAAAATGCATTCACATAGTTATTCATTACATCATTGTCTGCAAGAGCACTAAACTGGAAAAACAACATAATTGCCCATCAACAGAAGTATGGTTGAATAAATTATTAATTACTTTGCCAAAAATATATATTTTTTACTATGATGCCCAACAAGAAGGAAAATGTAGCCCATAACCAGGAAGAAAATCAGTCCATTTAAACAGATCCAGAAAACAGAAATGATGATGATGACAGCAGACAAGAGCACTGAAACAAGTATCAAAATATGTGCTAGAATTTAAAGGAAAAAATGAAAATGTTGAAAAAAGAAACAAACTATAACAAAAACATATAACTTGTAGAACAAAAAAAAAAAAATACCATATATATGGTCCTCAAATTAACAATGGCTCAATTTAGAATTTTTCAACTTTATGATGGTACAAAAGCAATATACATTCAGTAGAAAACTTCTTTGAGTAACCCTACAGCCATTCTGTTCTTCACTCTCAGTACAGTATTCAATAAATTAAGAAATATTCAATACATTATAAAATAGGGTCTGTGTTAATAATTTTGTCCAACTGTAGGCTAATATAAATGTTTTGGGTATATTTAAGGTAGGCTAAGCTATGATGTTCAGATTAGGTATAATAAACATATTGCAACTTATGATACTTTCAACTTATGATGGTTCATCAGGACACACAATGATCTTGTTAAAAAGAGGCTGGTATGCCCCCGCTTCTCTCTCTTGCCCCCTTTCTTGCCATGTGATACGCTGGCTCCCCCTTTGCCTTCCACCATGAGAGGAAGTTTCCTGAGGCTCTCACTCAGAAGCAGATGCTGGCACTATGCTTCTCATACAGCCTGCAAAGCTGGGAGCCAAATAAACCTCTTTTCTTTATCAAGTATCCAGTCCCAGGAATTCCTTTAGAGCAAAGCAAAACAGACTAATACAGGTAGTCACTGTTGATAGGACTTACTGTCAGATACTACAGTGTTTTACAGCTTCACCACAGCTGCATCACCTTACAGTAACTATCATTATGAACAAAAAACCGTTCAAATGATAAAAGGCAAATGAAAGTCATCCATCATCATTAGTTAGGGGAAAAGCCATTTACAATATCAGCTTTAAGGCCGGTTGGAAATCTGTTAGCATTTCCCCATTTTTGAGTTTGGCTTCGAAAAAGGACTTCTGAGAACAAAATATATTATCAAATTTGAAGTAATATATGCTGAAAATAAGTTTAATCATGGGTATATATGAAATTCCCAATCTATTTTTAAATACAAACGAAACCATAATTTAGAGGGTAAAACAGCCACAAGCTTGGTGGTGAACAATACAAACATGGTAAAAAAGAAGTGCAGGGAGCTTCTCATCAGAAAAAAGTGCAATCTAGTAAGACAACGGAACATCTTTTAAAAATGCAGAAAAAATGACAAAACTACACTTTGTTATTCAGTAAAAATAAATTAAAAAATAAAAGTAGGTTTCTGTGAATGTGAACTTTCAGCTGACTTAGGTCAAATAGCTAAGAGTAGGATCGCTGGGTCATATTAAAAAATGTATGTTTACAAGAAGATGCCAAAATGTATTCCAAAGCAGCTGCACCATTCTGAGTTGTCAGAAGCAATGAATAAGAACTCCTGTTGATCTACAATCTCCCTAGCATTTGGTATTGTTGGTTTGTTTAAAGGCAATTCCAGTAGCCGTGCAGTGGTATCAAAGAGTGGTTTCAATGTGTATTTTTCAAGTGACAAATGACACTGAACAACTGGCCATCTTTTCATGTGCTTATTTTCTATCTTCTCTGGTGAAGTGTCTTTTGAGATCTTTTGCCCATTTTTTAGATTGTTTTTTACTGACTGCTGAGACTTAAGAGTTCTTTATATATTCTGAATGTAAGTCTTTTATCAAATATAGGATTTTCAAATATTTTCTCCCAGTCTATGGCTTATCTTTTTATTCTCTTAACAGTGTCTTACACACAGCAAAATTTTTAAAATTTTGAAATATAATACAATATACTGACTTCTTTTCTTTAACAGACTGTGGTTTTGGTACTATGTCTATAAATTCAATGCCAATCCCAAAGTCCCATATGTTTTCTCCTATAGTTTCTTTAAGAAGTTTAGTTTGAGGTTTCAAAGTTAATCCACCCAAGAAAAATGAAAGCATATTTTTCCACAAAAATTGAATCTCAAATGTTTGCAGTAGCTTTATTCATAATAGACAAAAACTGGGAAAGAAAAAAAAAAAAAAGATGGCTTTCAACAGGTGAAATGATGAACAAACATGGTACACAGAAAACAAAGGAATTCTAGTTGGCAATTAAAAAAAAAAGCCATTGATTTTTTTACTCAACAAAATGAACAAATCTTAAATGTATGTTGCTAAGTGAAGGAAGACAGAACCAAAGACTATACATTATGTGATTCATTTACATGACATTATGGAAAGGGAAAAACTATAGGTTGAAAAATAGTTCAGTTGTTGCCAAGAGTTGAAAGTACAAGGAGGGGATGATCATAAAGTGCCTTCAAGGGTAATTATTATAGTGATAAAACTATTCTAAATGATACTAAAAAAGGACATATCAATTCTGTGGCACTCATCCACCAATTTACTTTTTTAACAACTGAAAAGAGTAAAAACCAAAATCATTATTACAAAATGTTCAAAATGTTTCTTGAAGTAATTCAATATGATGGAATAAACTGAAAAATTTAACAGAAAAGTGAAGTCACTTATTTAACAAATTTAATGAATGACTGTTACGAGGTAACTAAGATTAAGCATGACATATTTGAAAGTCATTTTCTTCACTAACAAACTACTAGGAAACAAAAATTTTTCAAGTTGATAAAGAGAATTTTAAATAAAACCTTTTTAAAAAAGGTAATTATCAGTTATAATGTACAAACATTTAAAGAGCCATATATAGTACACATATAATCCAATCCAATTCAGGATTAATATGTGCCCAAGACTCTATTTTTTAAACATTTTCTCCTTTGATTGCAATTCATTTTTTAATTAAATATTGTTACAGAATTTACTAAAATCTTTCTTACTGCTTCGCTCCCTATATGGGAAAAGGGTAATTTATAAATTCTGTGTTTATTAATGTTAGAAAGTAGAAAGGAACAAGTAAAAATAGTTTTATAAATAAAAATGGTCCTTTAACACTGGCTGAAATACATTTTTACTTTATGTAAAAGAACTTGGTAAAACCAACTAAACTGAAATGAAGAAAACAAAAGAAAAAGAGGGAGAGGAGGGAAAAGGGAGGGGAAGAAAGAGGAGAGAATGGAAGGAGAAAAGAAGAGGGTAAGACAGGAGAGGAAAAGAGAGGCAGGGCAAGAGAGAGAAAGAAAATTTTCATATAATTCCTACCAAGATTATAAAATTTGATTTTTATTCATTACTTACAGTCACCTATCATACTTCACATTTCTTATCAGAAGGGTCATAGTATACAAATATGAATTTAAAATGCCAGCATCATATATACATGAATACAAAATATTAATTCACAAAATTGGCCAATATCTTAGAAATTAATCTTCCTAGTTATAAAGCAAAAACACATAATCAGATTCATAAGGTTCCTATCACTTACCATAACAATTACACACAATAGCACACTAGGTTGTATTTACTGATACAATTAACTACTCAAATGGGTCTAGAAATCTGGACTTGCCATCTCTACCTTCAGCCCTAAATAAATTAATACTGCTGAAAAACGGTAATACTAATAAATTCAAATGAAATGTGTATATATCACCATTTTCTGATTGTATATGTCTGTGTATATATATGCCCACAAATAATATATACTTGATCGGCACCATTATTAGAAGAGAGAGCAACCATTTGAAATCAGTCCCAGGCTCTAACATATGGACAGTTTACCCTGCTATAAAGTAGAAATCACAATAGTAGAAACTCATATAATTGTGAAGATCATATAATAATATGCAAAAAGTGATTTTTAAACAGTAAAATAATCTATCAATACTAGTTATTATCTTTCCCTTACTTAGAAACCAAGTAGATCAGCCTTTTGCCAGTTTCTGGAATATGCCAAGTTCTTACCCAACATGCACCCTTTGTTCTTGCTATTCCTTCCACATTTGGCTCATTCTTATAATTTGGGTCTCTACTTAATTAACATCTCTTTTCCAAAAAAAGTCCCTGACAAACCGTATCAATTATGACACATTAGGATACAAGAGAAACTGCAACTCAAAAGTGGCTTTGAAAATAACAAAATTTTAGTTTCTCAATAGCAAAAAAGTTAATTCAATGGGCTTCAATTAAACTGTGAAAAATCCCTTTTCATCTTTCTGTTCTATTTCTATTCCACATTTCTATCCTGTCTTAGCATATCAGTTTTTGTCCTCAAGCTAACTTTCTTCCTAGAAGCAAGTTAGCTGCCTCAATTTCAGCCACATGCAATTATGTGCAAAAGAACAACTGGGAATCCGTCTCATTTTAAGAGAGAGGAAACTACGGACTGACGTCTCCCCTGAAGATTTATACATCTTATTAGCCAAGATTAAGTCACCTGTCCCTTGTAAAATCAATCACTGACAAATGGAATGAGATTCCCATTACCACTTAGACTAATCAGAATTTATCCCTGAAGGTTGGCTCCAGAAAAAAAACTGGGACTCTAAAAAGAAGAAAGGATCAAAGAATGACTATAATACCTTACAAGAACGCTACAACACCCTATTAAAAAAAAAACAAAAAACAAACAAAAAAAAACCACTCACCTTCCTCCATTATTCTCTCTTACAACACAAACTGGCTTATTTATCTATTTCCTATACTAACAGGTATGTATCAGTAGAGTGAGAGCTAAAAGGATAGCACCTAAAACAGAGCAAGCTCTTTATTAGTATCTGTTGAATAAGTCCATACATATTATCCAAATGTATATATATTTATTTAATACCTATACTCAAAATCCTAAGAAAATAAAAAACCAAGCCTTAAAAGAATTAGAACTAAAATTCAAATTCATTTTCATGTTTACTCATTTATGTGCATAAAAAGTCAAAAGTAGATATTCAGAAATATGTCCAAATATAATTTTGAATAAATAACTTGCATTCAAATCAACTCTTGATGCTGTAGGGTCCTTAAATACTACATTCAATAGTTAATAAGGAAAGATAAATGTATTGCAAAAAAAAAAAAATTCCCAGTCATATGCAACACAAATAATGAATAAACAATAACAATCTTTCCAGAGAACAGTTTCTAAAGAACAACAGATGTCAAGGTGAAAATTCAAGCAGATTTAAAACTGTTTCTACAAAATAGTAGGGATTCAAAAGTGCAGTAAACATGTACTCTTCATACAAGAGGCATGAAATCCCTTTAAAGGCTAATCTTTACTACTGCATGTATGAAGAATATCATAATGGTATCATTGGCTGGTATTCAATTCATTAACACATAGGCTAGATTAGTGGCATGGAGTATCTATCTCACAAAATAATGGAAACAAATAAATTATGGTACAAACATTGCAGGATACTATGGCTCAATTTGATATGCTAAAGACAAATACACATAATATGTTAGGTGAACAGTAGGACACAGAGGGTTCTGATAATGTTGGGTGATGGTTTAAGATCTTCGAAAGTACAGGCTCTAAGGTTAGACAGAACAAGGTCTAAATCCCAGGAATGCTAATATAGAAATGGGGCAGTAAAGAATCAAGCAGGACATCTCTGAACCTGAATTACTTTGTCTTTAAAATGACTGCAATAATTCCTATTATGCTGGTCTCTCATTATGTATAATCATAATGATTACATTTATATAATGTTTCCTAAATGCAAGGCCCTTTTTCAACTGCAACATTCAGTCCCTTGAGGGATCACCTGAATTAACAAAAAGGCTGAGGTTGGGTGAATTCTCACTCTCTTCTTGAGCTGGTACATTCACCTCCTGCTCTCAAATATCAGTGCTCCTAATTCTTGGGCCTTCAGACTCCAAGACTTATCCAGCAGCAGTAATCCCCTCCAAAGACCTTCGGCCTTGGACTAAGACTTAGACCTTGTGCTCCCCTGGTTTTCACCACTGGCTTTCCTGTTCTCCAGCTTGCAGATCGTGTATGGTAGGACTTCTTGAATGATTATAATCCCATGATAAATCTCTTCTAAGGTATCTATATATTCATAACCTATTGGTTCTATTTCTCTAAAGAACCCTGACAATTACACATCTGTATATTAAAAAGTAAAAGAATATCATCATTTGTTGTGCAGGCTCAACCATTCCCTAAGGAAATAACTAATGTTTTCTAACATTTTTTTCAAATTTACCAATCTAACATTTTGAGATAAGACACTTGAAGTGTCATTAATAAGATGTAAATTATCAGAAAAAAACGAAAGTTATCAATACTTCATTTAACAATGGCATAACAAAGAATCATATGAATACCCATTTATCTATATTCCAAAGACCAGAGTGATTTGTGCCCTCTAGCTTTCTTAACCATCCCCAATATCCAACAAAATGTGACTTGATAGCTAGTTGTACAAATGTCACTGAGTTATGACATATTTCTTTTTTCTATAAAATAAATTTTAAAGTTCCACGTTTTTCTTTAATACAATTTTCCAATTTCACCAGCATGATCAAAGTAGATCTACAATCTTCTCACTTCCTTACTCATTCATACTACTCTCCTTACACAGCACATGCTCCTGTGTACAGAAATCATTACATCTTAACAGTGTTTTAATAAGAGGAAGCTCTTGGTATAGGTATACAATTCTGCACATTACAGAGTATCTCAATGCAGCAACAGTTTAAACAATATTGAGATTTGTTTTCTTATTTTGTAAAAGAAGTCTGGAGATAGGTGATACAGAGATGATGGTTGCACAATGTCCTCAGGGACCCAAGCTTCTAGCTTTCTCTTCCACCTTTCTAGGTACCTGCCTTCCATCTTTAAGATCATCTCATGGTACAAAATGATTGTTAATGCTCCAGTTATTATGCTTTCAATAAAGGGGAAGAAAACTGAATGGTAAAAAGGGATGCCAGCTGAGTCAGTGCCTTTTAGAAGTACACACATAATACTTCTGCTTTCGTCTCTTTTTTGCCAGAACTTAATCACAAGTCTGGGAAATACAGTCTTTTCTTCCAGGCATCAATATACCCAATTAAAACAGACAAAAAAAATCAGGGTTCTGTTACTATAGAGGAAAGGGGAAATGAACTTTAGGAGCATCATGACTCCCTATCTATTTTTCACAGCTTCAGAATCACTACTGATACTGACAGAAGTTTTATATCATATACTTAATATAATACAGCTGGTGTCAAAGCTATCTCCAGTAAGTGCTTTTACTTCCATGGCCATCTGTGGAGGGTAGCCAATTCTAAACAATACTGTTAACACAACAGGTATGCTAAGATTATAATTTTATAACCCTATCCAACTAAGAATCGTTGGATACGATTCTTGGATTCACCATATCTTGTGCATCATCTGGGAAAGAAAAGTTATTATGTTTTATACAAGTTACTGAACAGAATGTTGGGACTCATTGTGTGTGTCTCCACCAATTAGCCAATCAATGGAGTTACATAGTGTGGTCTTTTCCTGCCACAAATATTGGATCTATACTTATTCCATAGACATATATGCTTCATTATAATTATCATAACCCCATTTTATACATAATTGGCCAAAAATGTACTAGAACCCTATAAAAAGTGTTTTACTTATTTTATTCATTCAGCCTTAACAACAACTCTATTACGTTATTTTTACCTAGGTTTAAACCTGACACATAGTAAGTCCTCAATAAATATTCTCTATTATCTCTATTAGTACATAGATAAGTACCCATATTATCCTTAATTTGCAGATGAGAAAGAAGCAGAAAATTTAGCAACTTGCCCAGAGTCATACATACTTTTAAGTAGTTGAGTCAGGATTCAAATCCTTACAAGTTAGCTCTAGAGTCTACTCAACTACTAAACTATGCTAATATCAGATAAAATACAAAAGGTTAATTAATTTGCCTAAGATCACAAAACGAGGAAGAGCAAAGATTCACAGGCAGATCTATTTAATGATGAAGCCCTTGTTCTCAACTCCAAATGAGTCAAGGAAACATGGTTTGACTGACCAAGGGATTATTACTCTTCAGAGGCAGAGTTATAAGGGAACACACTACCAAAGTAACAAATATAAAATATGAATTTCAAAGGTAAGCAGTTTAGGATGATGAAATCCAGCGTGCATCCATATTGCCTAGGTAACACTACAGGTAGACCCATCTCTTTTAGCCATAAGAGAACAAAAACAAGCAGCTTTGGCAAATGTATGCAGTGATTACCATGTATCAATATGAGTTTTCTCACAAGAGAATAATCATTGATATCTAAAATATCTTGAATAATTAGATGTCTTCATTTTATATCAGCCAGCAAAAAATTAAAGAGGAATAATTTTTTGCTATACCAAACTCAATGGATTTATCTAGAAGCAGCAAATTTTATTTATTTATTTATTTATTTATTTTGAGATGGAAACTTGCTCTGTCACCCAGGCTGGAGTGCAATGGCATGATTTCGGCCTACTGCCACCTCTGCCTGCAAGGTTCAAGCAATTCTCCTGCTCCAGCCTTCCGAGCAACTGGGATTACAGGCATGCACCACCTCGCTCAGCTAATTTTTCTATTTTTAGAAGAGACAAGGTTTCACCATGTTGGCCAGGCTGGTCTAGAACTCCTGACCTCAGGTGATCCAACTGCCTCGGCCTCCCAAAATGCTGGGATTACAGGCGTGAGCCACCATGCCTGGCCTAGAATCAGGAATTTGTAAAGTATCGGTAGTGACTTCCAGGAATGTGTTGGGGGCCTTTGTCTCACTCAAGCTAGAGTTTGGGGTTTTGTATTCACTGCTCTGTGTCCTGGCTCCAGGAGCCTTAGATGGTCAACTAGATGCGGCCAGGAGGAACATCTTCCACTGAGGGACCAGGACGTTGGGAAGACTGGCACACTCCTAGCAGATCTTCAGAGTGAAGGCACTGAAAGTAGACAAGCGGAAGACACAGAGGCTGAGGGTGAAAAGATAGGAAGCTGGAAACCCTTTAGGGGGCTACCACACACTGGGGGTCATTATTGGCCCCCAACAACTCCAGTGGAGGGGGTGAGTTGAATAGGCAAGGAGTAACCCACTTTTGCCATAGGCCTCTGGAATTCCAGCAGAAGGAGACTCCTCAACCACCATCGACACTTGAGTTGGCAGGAAAAGCTGCTTAGAGAAGTGGTAAGGATACAGCCCAGAGGGTTTGATGTGGGAGCATCTGTAGTGGAGCACAGCCAGGAACGCCTATCCTACTAGGCTCGACTTGCTCCTATAGTAGAATTTGGCCCTAGGGGACTGAAGAGTCAGACCTGAGCTCACTGCTGTGAACACCTGCAGGAAGGCCAGCACCCACTAACACCCTGGTACAGCTGATGAACATGCACCCCACCACACTGCCACCGCCATGCTGCTGACACATGTGAACAAGGATAGATCCTGCTGCCACATGTGAACAAGGATAGATCCTGCTGCCAGCAACCTATGAAGTGCTTTGGCTGGTACCACCTATCCAAGTGTTGTGACTAGCAGTCTGAGAGCACCTAGGCCACTCCAGCACAACAGTTTCCTAAGTTCAAGGAGCCAGAGATCAAAGCCAGGGCCAGATACTAGTCCCTAGGTATTAAAGCATGCAGTCCAGTAGTCCTCAAATACACCCTGGCCCCCTAAAATTTTCTGGTAACAAAGCCAGATCACAGAACCCATGTTATACCACAATAAAACCCCCAAGGTCATCAAATAAGAGAAAACAAAAAACACCTTTTTTTTTTCTTAAGACGGGGTTTCACCATGTTGGTCAGGCTGGTCTTGAACTCCCGACCTCAGGTGATCCACCTGCCTTGGCCTCCAAAGTGCTTGGATTACAGGTGTGAGCCACCACACCTGGCCAACACCCATTCTTATGATAGAAACTTCAAAGACTGAAGCAAGCCAAGAAGCACAATAAAATGATACAGGAGCTGACAGACAAAATAGCCAGTATAGAAAAAAAAAACTGATCTGGTAGAGCTGAAAACCCCTCTATATAAATCGCAAGTATTAACAGCAAAACATACCAAGCTGAGGGAAAAAAAAATTGTAGAGCTTGAAGACTGGCTTTCTGAAATAGGGCAGTCAGACCAAACAAACAAAGAAACAAACAAACAAAAAAAAAACAAGAATGACAAAACGTCTGAAAAATATGGAATTATGTAAAGAGACCAAATCTGCAACTAATTGGTATCCTTGAAAGAGATGGAGAGAATGGAAGCAACATGGAAAACATATTTCAGCATATCATTCATGAGAACTTTTCTGAACCTATCGAGAGAGGCCAACATTCACAGGAAATGCAGAGAACCCCTGCAAAATACTTTCAAGAAGATCATGCCCAAGATACATAATCATCAGATTCTATGAGGCTGAAATGAAAGAAAACATGTTAAAGACAGCTAGAGAGAAAGAACAGGCTACCTACAAAGGAAAGCCCAACAAACTAACAGCAGACTTCTGAGAATAAACCTTACGAGCCAGAAGAGATTGGGGGTCTATATTCAATATTCTTGAAGAAATGAAATTCCAACCAAGAACTGTGTAACTGGCCAAACTAAGCTTCATAAGTGAAGGAGAAATAAGATTCTTTTCAGACAAATGCTGAGAGAATTCATTATCACCAGACCTGCCTTACAAGAGCCCCTTAAAGAAGCTCTAAATATGGAAAGGAAAGACCATTAGCAACCACTATAAAAACACACTGAAGTATACAGACCAGTGACACTATAAAGCAACCACACAAAAAAGTTGGCATAATAAACAGCTAAAAATACAATATCTGGATCTATTCACACATATCAATACTAACCTTAAATGTAAATGGCCTAAATGCCCCAATTAAAAGGCACAGAGTGGCAAGCTAAATAAAGAAGCGCAACTCAGTGATATGCTGTCTTCAAGAGACACATCTCACATGTAGTAACATCCATAGGCTAAAAATACAGAGATGGTAAAAAATCTACCAAGCAAATGGAAAGCAGAAAAGGCAGGGATTACAATCCTAATTTCAGACAAAATAGACTTTAAGCCAACAAAGATATAAACAGACAAAGAAGGCAATGACAAAATGGTTAAGGGTTTAACTCAAGAAGAAGACCTAACTATCCTAAATATTTATGCATCCAACACAGGAGTAACCAGATTCATAAATCAAGTTCCTAGGAACCTTCAAAGAGACTTAGATTCCTACACAGTAACAGTGGGAGACTTCAACACCTCACCAACAGTATTAGACAGATCACTGTGGCAGAAAATTGACAAAGATATTCAGGATCTGAACTCAACACTGGGCCAAAAGAATCTAAGAGACATCTACAGAACTCTACTCCAAAACAAATGAATATACATTATTCTCATCTGCACATGGCATATACCCTGAAACTGACCACACAGTCAGACATAAAACAATTCTCAGCAAATGCAAAAGAGCCAAAATCATACCAACTACTCTCTGGGAACACAGCATAATAAAAATAGAATTCAGGACTAAGAAAATCACTTGTAACCATACAACTACATGGAAATACAACCTGCACCTAAATGACTTTTGAGTAAGGCAGAAATCAAAGAAGTTCTTTGAAATTAGTAAGAACAAAGATACAACATACCAGCATCTCTGGGACACAGCTAAGGCAGTGTTATGGGAGAAATGTATAGCATTAAACACTCTCATCAAAATTAAGATCTCTATGCACAAAAACTGGAAAGTCTAGAAAAAAACATGGATAAATTCCTGAACACATACACCCTCCCAAGACTGAACCAGGAAGAAACTGAATCCCTGAACAGACTAATAATGGGCTCCAAAATTTAATCAGTAATAAATAGCCTACTGAGGGAATAAAACCTTTTGGGTCAATGAGTAACCTTTTGGAAATTCTAGCATGGGAAAAGGTCGACATGGGTACTTCAACCATATCAGGAGGCTGTGTTCAAAGTACCAGTTAACCGTTCAACCACATTCCGATACTGTTTGCAAGTTCAACAGAAACTAGGAAACAATCACCAGAAGGAAAGATTAGGTGACTCATGGTCACAAGCCCTCTCCCCACACAGGACTAGGGGGCAAACACTTGGTAACTCAGAGGAAAGATTAGGTGACTCATGGTCACAAGCCCTCTCCCAACACAGGACTAGGGGATAAACACTAAGCAACTCAGAATTACTTGGGGATATAAGCCCAGGAAGCCCTGACCAACAATGGCAGGCCTCTCAGATCCCCTTCCACCCTTCCATGCTGTGAAGGCTTTTACTTTCACTTGCTCAGTAAACTGCATTGCTGCTCACTCTCTCAGTCTGGGAATGCTTGCTTGGAGCTGCAACACTCACCATGGGGGTAAGGCTTTCTGCCTGATTCTTTGAGCAAGGGAAGCCAAGAACCTGAGCCCAGAGCCCAAGATGCAAATCTGGTTACACTACCAACCAAAAAAAAAAGCCCTGAATGATACAGATTCACAGCCTAATTCTACCAGATGTACAAAGAAGAGCTAGTACCATAATTGCTAAAACTATTACAAAAAATTAAGAAGAAGGAAGAAGTCCTCCCTAAATGATTCTATGAGACCAGCATCATCCTGATACTAAAACTTGGAAGAGACACAATAAAAAAAGAGAACTCCAGCCTGGCCAACATGGTGAAACACTGTCTCTGCAAAAAAAAATAAAAATAAAAAAATAATTAGCTG